>NC_081411.1:489499413-489813959 GCF_030272615.1 Cryptomeria japonica
AATTAAGGAGGTACATGCAAACCCACTCTAATTCCATTGTTCATATGGGGAATGCTCACTTGATCAATTTCTACCTATTCTGTTGTTGTTGTTGCAAGATTCTCAAGTCCAGTAACAGGTTCTTCTTCATTTAGTCCTTTCTGATCATCTTGCCCTTAATTTACTTCCCCTTCTAGCTCAATGTTAATCTCAACTTGAATCCCACTAGAATGAACTAAGATTTCTTCCATATTTTATGATGGATCCTCCTTCACCACCCGATCATCTCCAGAATAATGATAAGGTGAAGAGGGTGTTTGTAGTAATGAAGACTATTGACTAAACATTAGTCCCTCTTCTCCACTATGCAGAGTGTCTTCAAAGCAAAAGGCAATTGAAACATAAATTTTGGGGGGCTCTCGCTTTTGGGCATCCTTCTAAGCCTAGGGATTTTTCTTATAGGCTTGGCTTGTCTCACCTTTTTAGAAACCTTCATTGCATGTTTGTCATCCTTTTTCCTTTTCTTAGTGGTTGCAAGTTGTTCCAGTTCCTTATCTTTCCTTTTATGAGATCTAGGGTTCTCAGTACTAGGGTTCTTTCATTTTCCTACTATTTTTATTTTCTTATTTTTAGTTGGCGATGGCTCAAATGTCATGGTGGCTTCCTCAAGAATAGGGTTAGCACTCTCAACATCAAGATTTTCATAGTCGGTATCTTGTTCAACTTAGTGCATGGTATTTTTCAGTAGGGATTTGACTCGTAGACTGGGTAATAGGTTCCCTTGAAGAGGAAGCACCTAGAGTTTCTTTTTACACCCACAACCCTTCTAGTTTTAAGGGTTAATAGTCCGCCCCTAGGTCCCAACATGTTTAGCAGTCTAGCCCTTTCTATTCTTAGAAATTCTTTTGATGTCATCCTTGGATTAATTTCTTCTAGTGTTTTCATAACTAGCAGCTTAATTAAAGAGTGATGTAACACAAAGTGCATTGCACCTTTTTGGACTTTGTCAAACATCTTCTTCAACAAGTTGCATAAGAAATTGGACACGTTCATCATCTTGCCATGTTGAAGATGGCTCAAAAATTTTAAGTGTACTAAATAGAGGAGAGACTATCGACCTTCATAGGCTAAATACTTAATGGCATACACTTCTTTGGTGGCCCACTACTCTAGGAAAGACTATTTGTCCGTCCCCTGACTACTTACATGCAAAGGAGGATCATGAGGTACTATAAAACTCGTCCCTTGTTGACCTTGCATCTTTTCCTTCAAGATAATTTTCTCCTACTACAAGCAACCCTATTACCTCTACAATTACCTCCTTAGTGACTGCAATTATTAACCCTTAACTACTACTTCATCATTTCTTAGTGTCTGGACAAATTCCAGAGCAACACCCTCATTGAAATCCTTGAGCTTAAGGAAATAGTCGAGCCATCCACAATTGTGAAATATTGGCTCACATAATGCATCATTAAAAATAAGCCTATGATCAAGAGGCTCATGACAGACAAGAGCACCACCCATTTTCACAACTCAGTCCCTTCCTCTGTCTTTCATAACTCACTTTCTTGTACACCCTAGATACTACCAAACACTCTCTTCTTATTTCCACTCCGCGACCTATAATGTGCTTGTTAATTTTGAATTGCAACCTTCATACTCCCCATGAATAATTGACATGCCCATTGACACAATTAACAATTATATCCGGTGTTTTCCATTAAGAGAATTAGTGGTCACACAACAATACAAAAAGAATGGTATTGATTAAATGAATAGGTTTGGCATGCATACAAGCATTCCTAAAACTTAATTTCAAATACAAATGCTCTGTTTTTATCAAGATAGGGGTTTAACAAAACATGAGTTGACAATTGGAAACTCTTCTTTCCCAACTTAGAAGTGATCAAGTATCCACGCATGTGGGAAGACTAAGGTTAAGGTAGTGCAAAATGTTGTATACTAGCACTTGCACCAAAAGAAGGTGCAATGGTTATGCTGATAGAAAGATATACCTTGGGTAATTTATGAGAGGGAAAGGAAAAATCACAAGAAATGGAAATTTTTTTTCTTGTGATTAATTATTTACAATAAGTCAATTTATTATGAAATGTGAAAAGATATGAACATGAATGGACTTGAGCAGGGATTATACAAACAACATTATTGGATTTTTCTTTGTAGGTCAAGATATTACGGGTCAAAAAGGTGGTCATGAATAAGTTCATTTGAATTCAAGGTGACCACAATACTATTGTTCAAATCCCTAATTATTTGGAAGGAGAATAGAATGTGGTTGTTGTAAGCTAAGGTCCAACCCTAAATCTAATTAAACCTTAAACTTGGCCTAAGTGTAGCCCTAATTGAACACTAACCATAATTGTAACCTTAAATAAACCTTTACCCCAAGCTTTATCTTAAAATATTGACCCTAATACTAATCCAAACACTAACCCTAACCCTAAAGTTCTCTTAATCGTAACCATAACCTTAATCTTTGTTGAACCCTAATCCTAACCCTAATTTGATACTAACATTAATTAACTCTTGTTGTTAGAGTTCAATTAAGGTTATGATTAAGGTTCAAATAGGGTTCTAAGATAAATCCTAGGGTTAGTGTTAGGGTTATTAATGTGTTAGTATTAGTTTATAAATTTGGTATTAATCATAAATATTTTTTATAGGAAAGTTTTGGATAGAAATATCTTTAATAGATTTGCAAGATAAATACATCCCTGCTTTTGTATATTTGGGTTCAGTTAAGTTGTATTATTCTTTAAATTGAAAAAAATAATCATATAGTAAATAAATAATCAATGCACTATAATATTTTTAAAACTAAAACCCTAACTCTGATTGAACCCTAAACCTAACTTAAGTATAACCCTAATTGTAAGCCTAGTTGCACCTAACAACTACTTGGATGACCCTGAAATATTGTTAATCCTAACCTAAACCCCTTTTTTAATCCCCAACCCTAATTAAATAGTAATCCTAACCAAACCCTAATGATCTTAAACATAATGAAATCCTAACCTATATTAAATTTAATTGTTAGTATTACATTAAGATTAGGATTAGGGTTCAATTAAGATTCTAAAATAAAGCCTAGGCATCAGGGTTAGGGTTAATCTTTTTTAAATATTATTTTTTAAATTTGACATTAAGCATAAATATTTTATATGGAAAATATTTCAATATGATTCTCTTTAATAGGTTTGCCAAGAAATATGTCCCTAGTTTTGTATTTTGGGTCAATCGAATCATTATTACATTTTCCAAACTAGAATAATAAATTCTATAATTCATAGAATATTTATCATCTAGTTTTAAAGTAACTAATTAAATTGTAGTGATTATCAAATATAAATAGATAAAATAAAATAAAATAAAATATTCATTTTAAAATAATTGAGAAATTACTAATTATAGTTTTAAAATTAAATAAAAAAGTAAAATTCTAGGTGTAAAAGCAACCTTTTCCATTTTTTATTTTTTTTACTTTTTTGTATGCAAATAATTTTATATTCTAAAATTCATAAAATATTTTTATTTAGTTGTTAAATAATTAATTAAATCATAGTATTTATCTAATAAAAATGAATTGAATAAAATTAAATATTCATTTAAAAGTAATTTAACAATAACTAATTATACTTTTAGAATAAATTAAAGAGAAATCTAGATACAAAAATAACCTTTCTATTATTTTTTAACTTTTTACATGCAACTCATTTTATATTTTAAATTTCATAAAATATTCATTGTCTAATTTTTAAATAATTAATTAAATTATAATGATTATGTAATGCAAATAAAATAAAATATTCATTTAAAAATAATTCAACAAGTATCAATTCTAGTTTTAGAATAAATTAAAGAATAAAAGTTAAATATACAAGCAACCTTATTATTATTTTTTAAAGCATAATAATAATAAAAACAACCTTATTATTATTATTATAGTTTTAGCACTTGCACTTTCCACACTTACACACCTTCTCTCTTATACACATCACACTTCTGCTACTCACATATCTTTTACTCTCTTCTCTTTTTCATATGCCACACACTTCATACACACATACACATACACATACACATACACATACACATACACATACACATACACATACACATACACACATACACATACACATACACATACACATACACATACACATACATATGTGTGCGTGTCCCTCCTAGGCTTATCTTTCTATTTATACATTGATAGATTTATATACTCTTATGTGATGTTTTGATTGAAAATTTATGACTCTATCTATATGATTAGATGCCATGGATGATGATAGACATTTTATATTGATATATGTTACATGGTGGCTCTTATGGATGATTGACATATCTTGGATTATGATGATGATGGATTTACTTGATGATCTTATATGTGCTCATGGTTCATGATGGATTCGTATTGCTTATGGGATTTCGATGATATTATGATTATGATAACCCTATTCCATGATTATGATGATTGAATTGATGATATAATGATTTTGATTGTCTTCTAGTGTCTTCGTGATAGGGACCATATCATACCACTCACTACGAGCATGATATGACATTGTGATTCTCTATAACTTGCTTGATTATTTATGATATATTATTGTATATGTTGTATCATGGTTATTGGTGGTTGCAGGATTGCAAGTATTAGACATCGACTCTACCTAGTCTCACAGGTCTAAGCGTGTCTTATCCCAATGGCAAGTTGTTGGAGATGCCATAAGCTTCCTTCCTTACACTCTAGGTCCTAGTTGATATCCTAGTCATTCTAGAGTCGCAGTTGAGTTGTCTTGTGGCATCTTGTAGTGTGTCGTTCGACCCTTGTGTCGGGTTGCCTTGGGGTGTTGTGAGTATTTGGTTTTTTAATTAATTAATAACTAATCAATATAGTTTATTAATGTTAAAATTAATTTATTATATAGCTTGGTCATTTAATTATTAGTTGTCTAATTTATTATTGAGATTTAATATTTATTTATATTATTTAATTATTTTATATTGTTTATTATTTATTTGTTTATTTTATATTGATTTTGGTTTATTATATTATTGGGCTTTTGTATTTTATTTTTCCCATGAGGCTATTTTATTAAATGGTTTTGATTTATTATTTCTTTTATTACTATATGGTTAATTGATATAATATATTTATTACCCACCCTTCTATTTTATTGGCTGATTTGGCTGGGGTAAGTAAATAATACTATTTTATATTATTTATCTTGAAAATATACATAGTAGGTATATTATATGGTTTATTGGAATTTTCTGATTGGTTAAAATCTTTCTATAGTTCTAAATTAATTTTCTATTTATTGGATTTGGCTATGTATTACCGGGGTTGGCATTCGGGAGTAATTTTGGCTTGCATTTTGGAATTTGATCTTGTGGAAGCTTGGATCCTGGATTGTTGAGAACTTCTCATTGGATTGAAGATTGTTTGATTGGATTCATTGGATTTGGATTTTCTCTACTTCAAAATTTCTTTTCCATCACTCTATTTTTCCAGGTTGGAGCTTCAACTTCATTTTGCATTTTGATTTGAAAATATTTGTCTACTCCATGATTGTAAAAGATTGTTTGCATGGGAGAAGAATTATGTTTATAGTTTCCCTATTGTTAAGATTGGGGAATTGATATATATATATATATATACATATATATATATATATATATATATATACATATATACATGTATATATATATATACATATATATATGTATACATATATATATATACATATATATATGTATACATATATATGTATATATATATACATACATACATACATATGTATATATATATATATATGTATACATATATATATGTATGTGTGTGTGTGTGTGTGTGTATTATATATATATATATATGTATATGTATATGTATATGTATATATATATATATATGTGTATATATATACATATATATGTATACACACACATATATATGTGTATGTGTATGTATGCATGTATATACATATATACATACATATATGTATGCATATATGTGTGTGTGTGTGTGTGTGTGTGTGTGTATACATACATACATGTATACATGTTTGTATATATACATACATACATATATGTATATATGTGTATACATATATACATATATTATATGTATATATATGTGTGTGTGTATATAGATACATACATGTATACATGTTTGTATATATATATATGTACATATGTATATATATATGTACATATATACACATATATGTACATATATGTATATACATATATATATATATATATGTACATATATATATATATATGTACATATATATATATACATGTTTGTATATATATATATATATATATATACATGTTTGTATATATATACATATATACATATATACATATATGTATATATGTGTATACATATATACATATATTATATGTATACATGTATATGTGTGTGTGTGTATGTATACACACACACACACACACACATATATATATGTATACATATGTATATATACATATACTATATGTATATATGTAAATATACATGTATACATATACATATATACATATATTATATGTATACATGTACATATGTATACATGTATATATATATACATATATATATATATATATATATATATATATATATATATATATATATATATATATATGTATATATATGTATACATGTATACATATATATGTGTATATATAAATCTGAGTTCAGAGCATTGTCGTGAATGCAATCTTGTATTCTCTGTGTGATATCTTTTTGCATTGCTTGTCTTGTGGACTTGAAGAGTCCTTAAATCCATTTTTATCTTATTTATGAATACCCTCTCTACCTTATGTTATATTTTGGAGTTGTCTCCTTGAGTTTTGTGCATTTCTGAGTGTGACTGTGTGAAGGAGGTGGAGGGAATTGGTGTTGGATTTCCTTTGTATGAATTTTTTTATATCATTTGTGTTTTATTAGCTTTAGTTTTTCCTCCTAAATCTTCTAGGAGTGATTTTGAGTCATTTGGTGAGTCCATGATAAATTCTGGGTTGTTCCATCACCATTTTTCCTTTCGTTTTTGTCATTTTTGGTCTCTGGCACCATGCACCACAGAAAGTCCTCTATGTATTATAGAATGGAACCAATGTGCTAAAGGATGGCATGGATGAGACATTATGTACCATGGATGTGCTAATTTTCTTTTTGGATGCGCTAGACTGCCCCGTTTTTGCTAGTTTTGTCAGTTTTGCCTTTCGAAGTCACTTTTCCAAATTTTGAGCTTGTACCAGAGGATTTTTGTGATTCTATTGTGTTTTTTTGAGATGTTTATGGTTTTATTATGATCATTCTATTATTGATTTTTCTCCAGCAAGATGGTTAATGCCTTGTTGTTGAGGGTTGTGCATAATTATGGTTATAACTCCATCAAGAGGAGGATTGCCTTGTTGTTGAGGTTGATCTTATGTGAGCTCTGGTGGGATGTTTATGCCTCACTCTAGAGGATTGTATTTGTATATTGATGAGTAATATATTGTAAGCCTCACTCTTGTCTATTGTTGTGCTTTTGTTGGTTGAGGCTATTGATTTCATGTTGGCTTTATGACCCTGCTTGTTCTTAGATTTGTAATAGTATGATGTTGCTTTTGATGGATCTTATATGTTGAGTCTCTTTCTGATGTTATTTTGATTTATGTATCACCCTAAGGTATTTTTCCATGGATAGGGAGAGTGGTCTCTTGCTTGTGTAGGATCGGGATCATGAGTAATAAGCTCTAAGAGGTTCCTAGAGAGGATGCTTATGGTCTAAACCTGTAATGGGACCACATGAAGGGTTTATATTTAATTTCCAAGTGATAACCATAATAATTTTATTAGTGGATTGGGTAATTAGGATTCACTTAATCAAGATAATGAATAGTTGTTGTGGCCCCACCTCATAGCTCTTGAGGAGAGACTCAAGATGAGCTTGGGAAGATCGTTGCTACAGTAACCCAAATTCCCTTGATTTCTCATAGGTTGAGACGGTTCCACATGTCTATCAAGGTGTAGCTTTGCCCCTTCTTTTTGAGGATATCTTGTGATGACACTCTTTCCCTACATGTGTCCATGATCCTTATGCCTTGATTGTTGGTACGCCTCTGGGAGTTTATTGAGGTATGTTTATCCTTGTGATGTGACTTGATTTATTGCTACTTGGTTGCTTATCTTTTGTGGATGTTGTGTTGAGTCCCTTGGATGTTAGGTGTTAGTTGGAATCTTGTGTCATCTCCTAGCACGGGGGGTGGTTCCTTATGGTTCCACATGGTCGAGTGGTTTGATGTCTTCTTCCATTGGGATGTTCTTCATAGGATGATAGTGTGCATGGATGTGGATTTATATCTTCTCTTCATGTGGATGGATATATTTGGAGCATAATATATGTAATTGATATTGGAATCATGTATTTTGTATCATGAGAAATATGTAAATGTAAGAAGGACTATTTATCTAGTATCTGTGAACATATGTATTAGGACTTGTAGTAGGTTGAAATCATGATGAGTTGTAATAGATTATGATGGTTGAAATTGGATATTTATTACATATGTAATACTAATTGGAAATGAATAAAATGATTAAGTAATGTTATCATATCTTCTTGTGTATATCTATGGATAATAGTGTAATGATAAGTGATTCATGTATAACTATGAGTTAATGTATTAAGTTAAAATATGTTATTTCCTAATGTTCGTTATCATTAGATTATGAATATGAATGAGTAGTTGTAGATATATATGGTTCTCTTAAAATAAATGAACTAGATTTGTATTATATGATACTCTATGAAGAAAGAAGACATGATCATACTAGATGGTTTTAAAAAAAAAATTAGGAACGTTTGACTCGGTGCCTTAAAATAAATCAAGATTTAATGGGGATATGTAGGATATGCATTTGATAGTTCATAATTCTCATGTTAGGAAGGAAGTAATTAATTAGGAAATTAGTGTAATGGATGTTAATGGTTTCATGACTATGGATGTGTTATGTGATAATAATAGTTAAGTAATGGCGTTGAGATACCCTAGGGAAATGATAGTAGTGTAATGTTATTCAGCTTGTGTATCATGTTGTTAAGAATATGATTATGTTTAAGTTGTTTATGCAATTAATGTCGCGTTATGATTAATGCATATGAGTAATGGTAGATTTATACATTGCATTAGTAGATTTTTTAAAAACAATATCTCTATTTGTTTGTTAGTTTAGTTGTTTTCTCTAGGGTATTTTGGCAGGCATTACTATATATATATATAGTGATTAATTAATGCAAATAAAATAAATTATAGAAAACCACATTAATTAAACCAATTGATATGCAAATAATAAATAAGAATAATAATTTATTTATTATGTTTGAATAAGCATATAAACCTCCTTGAATTCATACATATTACTAAATTTTAACCATTTAAAAAAAATCTCTTATTAATATTACTTATATGATAATATAAAAGATATTTTCCATTTAAATTCTAGTTCTAAACTCTAATTGAATTTATCTCATTATAAGCTTGTACTTAATTTCTCATTGAAACACCACACTCTCATTTCCAAGGCAATTGGAAGAAATATTAATATTAATATATGTAACACATGCATGCATGTATATATAATAGATGAATTTGAATCTCACTATTCTTAAAATGATAATAAATTTTTTTTGTGTTCATTAGTTATATATGTGTAATACATGCACACATAGTTTATACAATCAATTTAAGTTCTGATTTCTTAATTTAAACTAATAAATGTTCAATATAGATATACAGTTTATACATGGTTTAGATACTATACAAAGATACAAATTGATTAATAATTTCAAATCTCTTAATTCTTAATCTCTAATAAAGATTAATTTATTTTAATTTCAATGTATATTCTTGCTTAAATATTTATACATGATTTCTTAAAATCAATTGAATTATACTGAATTTTTGGCTGGGTCTGAATTTTCTGTGGCTGATTGTGCATTTACTCCTATACTTGCTAGAATTTAGGTATTGATGTTGGACAAGGGATACTTTCATAAGAACCCTAGTCTTTTGTATTAGTTGGAGCAAATGAAACAACATCCAAGTTATCAAGATGTATAGCTCCATATTTAACCATGTATGGAATAATGAAAAGATTTATTGCCCTTGATTTGTAACATGAGCATAAGGAGGACGTTGTATAAATATTAGCATCTCTCTTTACATTTTTTATCAGCAGGAACTCACATGGACACACTATGTGTTTATTTGAAGGAACTCTGATATTTAAAAGGCTTAACTTTAAAAAGCTTCAAAGATTCCTAAACGAGACTTTGTGCTCATTACATATGTTGGAATTTATTGCCCCTGAGCCCAATCAGTGCTCAACAGACATATCTCCCCACCTACCTGTCAGGAGAGTTGATGCAATACAACCTGTAGAAAGATTGGCTCAGATTTTGGGATCCCCATTTGATCTTCTCCTGACATGAATAGTAGAAGACTGCAGAGAATTAAAATGAAGGCAGTTGTTGTTGGGATCCAAGAACACTGGGGGTGGGGGGGGGGGTGAATCAATGTTCTGCCGGTATGAATATTTTTTAACCTTTTATACCATGCATATATAAATCGGTAAACAAATAAACCATCCACATAAACGAACACCATAATACACAAAATTTATATGTGGAAAACCTCAATGAGGAAAAACCACGGTGGGATTTGTGACCCACAATATCACTTCACTGGCCATATAAAAAGACATTATATATAATAGGGGCCTGCACATGCAGGAAGGCACACTGCCTAGAGCATACTGCTCATCACTAAAGAACCTCACTGACTACAGGCTTTTTGCTAAAGTAAATTACTGAAAATGAACTCAAGAATGCATCTCCTATGCCAAATAGAGTTCCAGTTTTGTCTCTGCTCTGTATTGGTTCATAAACCTTGAACTACTACCGGTATCTCTTCTCCTCCAAGAATTATTTCCAAGCTATCTACAGATCATTGTAGGATATAACATTGGCATACAAAATGATCTTCATACATATATTTCACATCATACAGTTTTGCTATATTTTCCTATATCCACACACTTCATATCTTCTCTATGTCTCACAAAATAACCTAGCAGACTGACCTATATACCTATTATAAATAATATGCCTTATGTCAGCTTACAATAAATTTACAAAAGATATTAAATGTCATCCTTGACAATATTTACAAAATAATTTATTAAGTAAATCCTCCTTGATGTCAGCTTCCAATGAAGTATTGATGCCAGTGTTGGTGTAGCCCTGAATGCTCCAAAGCTGGTATCTACTGGTATATGCCTCCTAGTGCCGGTATATGACTTCCATTTGATCTTGTTTCCATCAATGACAAAAAAATGAATCCAATGAGTGTCAATTTCCAACAATCTCCCCCTTTGGCATTGATGGCAACATTCATGTGAAAAATGGATTCCTTGTCGGTATGCTCCCCCTGAGCAATACATTCCATCTGATATCCTGATATCCTTCCCATGTGTTTTTATCTGGTATTCTCTGATATTTTTAACATATATGCATACTCTCCCTTTAATATTAATGCCAAAGACCGGTGGAAGAATTGAAAGAATTTTAGAACAAAAGAATACTATTAGTTTCACTGGAGCTTAGTCATCTTCAAGATTTTTGGGTATGCCTTTTGTAATAACTGAAGATATGTATCCCAGCCGGTTTTGAAAGTATCTAAAATGGATGCTAGTCCACTTAGTAAGTGGGCATGTGTTTCCTTCTCTTGGACATCTGCCAGTGTGGGTTTGGCTATCATATCCATGCACTCTCTCTTATGAACACCCAATGAATCTAATCTAGGACTTGCCAGTCCTCTTAGACATCTTGCTCTTCGCATGATTTTATCTCTCTCCTTCTCAAAAAAAAAATTTGATTCTCCAAGGACAAAATTTGTCCATCAACAAATGTGGTCAGTGTAGTCAGTCCATCAAAAGAGTTAGCAATTTTAGCTATCTTATCATATAACTCCTTCAATTTGCCATCTACATTAGCCATAAGAATTTCTATGTTACAACACACCCTATAGATATTTGTAAATTGTTTTAAACAAACCTCAATATAAATAAGTTTGTCCTCAATTTTCTTCTTCTCTATTTCTATAATCTGATCAAAAGCTATTCTTTTAGTTGCTGTGAATTTATCCAAAGCATGTCGGTCTACAATCTGCCTTAGAGATTGAAAATTGTTAGAGATATGCTCTGTTAGAGTCTTGAGCTTGTCGGAAGGGCTTTCTGCATCTTCCATCTGACAATCAGGTATTAATCTATGCAATACTATGATCGATTGATCAATTATTCATTTATCTATAGAACCTTCCTTCAGTAATTTCTATGTAGCCATCATCATCAATTCAGTTGGACTCAACTCAGATACTGATTTCTTCTCAATTTGAGAAGTGTCAATTGCCAATACCTTTGTTGGGGAATCAATTTTACCTGCCAGTATGGACTCAGTTGCTTTTACCTTGTCCATCTCAACCTTTTTTGCACTGGTGGCTTCACCACTTGGTGCAGTGGTAGTTACTATCGGTGGAGTATTATCCATAGTATTTGTAATGTCATGTACATTTCCTTTCTCAAAAATTGTCTATGCCAGTACAGATTGTACACTCTCCTTAACAGCCGGTTGTGTCTGAATATCTATAGTTACTGCTCGTTGTATCAAAATTGGAGTTGAACTGCCCAAAATACCTTTCCCTTTTGATTTGTCAGGAATGGTGGAAGATGTTGCCTTTGCAAATTCTTCTAAAGATGTGAGAAAGTTTGGGTTTTTATAAAAGAATTTGGTCCATCCCTTACTACTCTCATTTATCACCTCATTCACTCTCCCCATCATAAGGCTTATATGTCAGGGTTTACTACTGAAAAACTGTCCTATTTGCAATATCTATGCATCTTTTCATTTCTTCATTATTTACAGCACCACATAATTCCAAAAGTGCTACTTCCTTGATCTCCCTATCTCTCTTGACAGCGTCAAGTCTTCTAGCCTCAAGTTTATTATATAAGGATAAAGGTATCTCCTTCAAAATTTCAACCAAGGCTTTCTTATAAATATCTAAATGTAACAAAATAGCCTCTTCTAATTCATTTTTCTCATTCTCTTCTAAATCTTCATAATACTTTGATACATTTTTCAATATTCCATCTTTTGTAATTTCATCAATAAGCTCAGCACAGGTCATTGTGGTCTTACCAGTTTCAGTAACATCACCCTTCTTCTTTTTGCTTGTGGTTGTCGGTGTGACTAGTTTCCTCTTTTTCATATGCTTCCTTGCCGATGGTGGAGGTGCAGTAGGCTTGGTTGCCTTTCTAACAAGTCTCCTCCTAGGCTCTTCCTTCTTCTTCTTCTTTATCGATGGTTTACCACATTCTTCCTTTGTACCCTTTTGAAAGCCAGAGGTTCATTATCCTTAGAATTAGAATCAGAAGTGATAGGGGAAATGTGAACTTGTGGCTTCTTCACTTCTGTAGTACCAACCTCTGCCAGTTTAGCTGCCTATTTGGATTTTGAACCCCAGTTGAGTGTCTATCTTATAAATTACATCTTGTACATATGCAAACATCTTTTCTATTTTCTTCTCTCTTCTCTTCCTATTTAAACTAGCTTTCACTTCAAGAGCCTTCTCTCCCGCTGTACCAAAATGCTCTGTCTTATCATCTAATGGGGCATCTAACAATATTTTTATATAGAGCTCAAGAATTATATCATCCACCTCATATCCAAGCTCAGTAATCCATATTTTCCTAGGTTCAAATTCTTCCATAAGAGTTTCATTAGTTTTTACCATGAAACAGATATCACTGGAATACTTCTCCACAATGTTCTTTGATATTCTCTCCCTTTGCCTCACATTTTCTTGGAATGTCTTGAAATACCCCCAAATTTTCTCATCTTTGTTGGTACCAAGACCAATGATTTCTTCCTTGATCTGCATACCTAACGATATGTCATGGGCCCAATGCTTCTTCCCTAGACTGGGTAGCTCATTCAAGAAGTAAAGCATTAAACAAACAATTAAATTTCCATATCTAAAAGTGCCTTTCTTGATTCCTTTGATCTTTCCAAGGTTCAACATCAACTCACTCCTCATCCATTCATATAAATCATACTTCACATTGTTCTTTAGCATCTGATATGCAACATGAATGCATGAACTAGCAACAAAATTTAATCGGTTGGATTGAGTTACCTTGTAACCTATTATCATGCTTGCAAACTTTACATCAGTGTTGGTGATTGTGCTTATCCTCATTGATCTATTATCAGGAGTAGCACCAGTGAGTTTCTCAACCTCTGTGTTGGAAATTTTCTTTCCTAGTTCTTATCCGACTTTGGGTAAGTCGGTGACTACTTGAATAACCTCCTTCATGATCATGTAAGGCCTATCTATCCAAATAAATTCATTGTGAACCCTGCTCAGAATGTATCTGATAACCTCATCTTTGAATTCCGATATGTACAGAATACCGGTTAACCCTAGATCCTCAATATCTTTGTATTCTAGTTTGATGGTTCCAAATTTTCCTAGTATCATGGATTGATACATGCTTTTGATGTCCTCTATGCCCAAATCCTCCAGGGTGCAATGAATGTATGCCCTCACATGTTCAACATACATTATGACATCAGGAAGCCTAGAAAATGCTCCCGCAAAGTCTTCCTTTTTAGCAATTTTGGGAACCTCCTTAAATACTTGCCTTAACCTATCCTTGACTTTGACAATGGTGGGATTTGCAATGAATGTAGGAGCTGAATATCCAAATGCCATTTCAAAAAATACCTGAAAGTGAATGCCCGTGGAAGATTGAGTGCTTCAGATAACTTCTTGAAATCCTTTGACAATGCTTTTTCTCGCTCTTAACTCACCTTTTCTTGGCTCTGAATGCTTGAATGCTTGGTGGGTGAAAATGATTTTACTTACCCCCTTTTATCAGCAAATAAAACCCTAATCTTTCTCTATAATAAATGCTTCACCAACAACCCTACAGATGATAGTTTTACATTCATGTGTCGGGTGAGCCTTCATGGATAATAAACACAACTCTCCAGATCTCCTTAGATCTCTTCCAAGGTAACATACAAAATTTAGCAATGACTTTGTGAACCCCTAAGGCTTATGCCTCAGTTACCGGTGGAATTTCCTGCCGGTGGAGGAATACCATGTTCTATCGGTGGAGTTACCGGTGTAGATCCATCTCCATTTGGTTCTTCAGATTTTTTAACCCATCTCTTGGTGAGATCTTGTTGTATTTCATCTACCTTCTGCTTTCCTTTCTCATTATCTTTATCATTATTACTCGGTTGAGTCTTGCTTCTGCAATAGTTAGCAATATGACCTATTTTGTTGCATGCATAACATGTAACATTGTTCTTCTGAATTGCTATGACATATCCAGTATCATTTCTTGACCTACAATGATTAGCAAAATATCCAAAATTTTCACATGCATGACATTTAACATTTATTCTGCAATCTTTTGATCTATGACCATATTTCTTGCAGTTTGTGCATTGACTGGGAACAAAATTATAGTTTTGATTTGCCTTATTTCTACATTGTTTAGCCACATGCCCAAATTTATTGCAAACAAAACATCTACCATTGAATTTATAAGCATTATATTGCCTTACTGGTTTCCTCTGTTCTGATGAGTTCTGCATACCGGTTGTCTAATCTTCATTTGTAGTACCAAAGCTTTCACCTTGTACAAATCCAAGTCCTCTAGAATCATCAATCTGTCTTTGTCTTTTCAATAAGTCATCTAGTTGTGCAACACTGATGCTAAACTTTTCTTTATACTCACTTGTAGTAGTCTGATCATCTCTGAAAGTAGTTATTTGTCTTTCAAGTTCTGATTCATTATTCCGGGAGTGTGCCAAATCAGTTCTCAACAAATTATTCTCATGACTCAATCTGCCATATTCATCAAATTTATTCTTCAGAGATATGACAAGATTATCTTCCTTCTTCTTTCTATCCTCAATATCTTTTGATAGCCTCATAGTTAGATCTTGCATTTCATTCTTCATGAGAATATTTGCTTGACTTAGTTTTTGACATTGTTCCTTAAGAGCATTCTTCTCCTTATCATCCAGTTTTTGCAAAAGCTCTTTTCTCTTGGTTTGAGTAGATGATAACCTTTCTTGTAGGATAAGAATCAATTCATTTGCAAAATTCAATTCTTCTTGCAATTTCAAGATCTTCATTATTATAGCATCATAATCCTCAAGAGCCATCTCAAGTTGCTTCTCCATAGCCATGTTCAAAGATTCCGATTTCAAGATCTTCCTCAAGCTGTTAAACTTCTTTCGAGGTACCAAGCTCTGATACCAATTGTTGGGATCTAAGAACACTAAGAGGGGGGGGTGAATCAGTGTTATGTCGGTATGAATAGTTTTTAACCTTTTATACCTTGCATATATAAATCAGTAAACAAATAAACATATAACAAGAAGCAAATAAACCATCCACATAAATGAACACCATAACACACATAATTTATATGTGGAAAACCTTAATGAGGACAAACCATGGTGGGATTTGTGACCCACAATATCAGTTCACTGGCCATATGAAAAGATATTACATATAATAGGGGCCTACACATGCAGGAAGGTACACTGCCAAGAGCATACTGCTCATCACTAAAGAGCCTCACTGACTACAAGCTTTCTACTAAAGTAAATTACTGAAAATGAACTCAAGAATGCATCTATTATGCCAAATAAAGTTTTGGTTTTGTCTCTGCTTTGTACTGGTTCATAAACCTTGAACTACTACCAGTATCTCTTCTCCTCCAAGAATGCTTTCCAAGCTATCTACAGATCATTGCAGGATATAACATTTGCATACAAAATGATCTTCATATATATATTTAGCATCAAATAGTTCTACTATATTTTCCTGTATCCACACACTTCATATCTTCTCTATGTATCACAAAATAACCTAATAGATTGACCTATATACCTATTACAAATAATATGCCTTATGTCGGCTTACAATACATTTATAAAAGATATTCAATGTCAGCCTTGACAATATTTACAAAATGATTTATTAAGTAAATCCTCCTTGATGTCAGCTTCCAATGAAGTATTGATGTCAGTGTCGGTGCTAGTAGCGGTGTAGCCCTGAATGCTCCAAAGTCGGCATCTGCCGATATATGCCTCCTAGTGTCGGTATATGACTTCCATCTGATCTTGTTGCCATCAATGACAACAAAATGAATCCAATGAGTGTCAATTGCCAACAATTGTGAGTTTGAAATTGTATTTTTTAGGGGGGGGATTTTGAATGGACCACATGTAGACAAAAGGAGAGAACATTCTCCAGTTAGTCAAAAGTTAGAAGAGAGATTAGTAGATCAGAGAGAAGTGCAGCTCTAGAGTGAGTGCAAAGAATACAAGTTACAACAATAGCCTATAGGTGTCAGTGTGTATCTTATTAGTTGAGTAGAGATCGCTCCTAATTTCCCTTGACTATGTGCAGCTCCAAGTGAGAATTGTAGTGAGATCATAGAAGCTCCATTTTGTGTAGAACATAGTAGCTCCTGATCTCTACTTGTAGTATTAGAAATTTGTGTTGGCATTTGCATGAAGATTGTATTAATGAAATGTTATGTTGTCATTGGTGTCAATTAACCATTAATGATGTGGTTATAATATTGTTTTGTAACTGGTATGAAGAGCTAGTGAAGGGAACTGTAACTGATAGGTGAGTTTGTGGAGTGAACCAGTATTGCTAAGTAATGGAGAGTTGAACCAGTAAACCCTACCTTTTGATTTGATAAACAATAACTAATTAAGTTTTTTATATTAGTTTATGATCTGATGATGAGCGGTAATGATTATGACATGTGTGCATGTTGTATGAGAAGATTTTCAAAGTATTTTTGCTGTGTTGAGATAATGGTTTTTATCTAGGGAATGGGCAAGTATATTGCATGTAATGCAAAATGCGTGATGCGTTACTGAGTTTGATGAAGTGGTGATCAAGGAGCGATTGAGGCTATCTTGAATGATGTGCATAGATTGTTATGTAATCCAACGGTCATACTTGAACCAATTTGTTTGTAATCTCTATGAGAGAATTAGGTTTTTGTTGTGTTATTGACCTATTGATTTTTTTATAAGGTCGATGAGTTGTTTGTTTTAGAGTTGGCAAATTTCTAGTTGAGTGTGTAGTTGCCTAACCAGATGATGCATCTGCAGTTTGTGTAAAGGCAGATAGGAGCATGAAAAGGATCTGAACAAGCAAGTGTAGTGCTATTCAAACAACTTAGCAAAATCCTGTTGTTTTCTAACAATTACAATAGTAAAATCCCCTAACTGGGTAATCTCTAACAAGCTTGGTGTTATTCAAATCCTCTAACTAGGTGGTCCATTAGCTTGGATTTCAAATCCTCTATCAAGGTTAATCCTCATAGGGTATCACTTCTAATAGGGCATTATAGTCAATCCCTTAACCGGGTGGTCCCTAATAGGATCTATTCTTAACAGGGCTTTTTTAAAAAGCTTTAACAGGCTTGTCTCCTAACAAGGTGAACTTCAGAAGAGTTTAGATAGTTAACTTGTGAGTCTCATCTCACCGTGGTTTTTCCCATTTGGGTTTCCACATCAAAAATATTGTGTCAAGTGGTGAATGTTTTTGTGGTTATGTTTACTATGGTTGAATTTCTTAATTGCTTAAACCACTTTGATAAGTTATGATTAACTGGCAGCAATATGAAATGAGGTTTTACTTATGTTAGTAAAGTATTTGAATGTTTGTGAGTTTCAAGTTGTTTTACTATTAATCTGTTGTAACAGTCAACCAGTTAAAATTGACAGTGATATTGCATTTATAGTTCAGTGGCTTAACTTATCAGTTATAAGTTTACTTTGAGAGGTTGATTCTAAGATTGGTGAAAGTTTATATCAATTTTTCTATCTACTGATTCACCCCCCCTCTCAGTAGTTGATTGGATCCTTATTCTTTCATCATACCATCAATTGGTATCAGAGCATCTAAGGTCCTCTAAGGTATAAGCCTAACAAATTGAGGTAAAGATCTTATAGAACATGATGAAGAAGGAAGGTCCAAAGTTTAATAGAGAGAACTATAGGATATGGAGTGATAGAATGAAATTTATATCAAGAGTCTAGGAGGTCAATAATGGGAACATGTTGGTACTCAATATGTTGCACCTAGTGGGATTATGACTAATGATCAGAAGAAAGAGAAAAAAGAAAACAATCAAGCACCAGAGGCTATTATCAGTTCTTTGTTTGATGAAGAGTATGTAGATGTCCATGGTCTGGAGACCGCATATGAGTTATGGAAGAAACTTGAAGATATTTATAGTAGTGATGAACATGTGAAGATTGCCAAGGAAGAGAGTCTAAGAGGAAATTTTGATGACATGTGGATGGCTGAAGGTGAGAATATCCAACAGTATGGTCAGAGGATAAAAGAGATAGTTGGTGAGATCAAGAGTACTGGTGGTAAAGTGGAAGAAACCATAGTGGTAAGTAAGGTGTTGAGAACCCTGCTACGAGTCTACGCTATCCGAGTTGCACCCATTCAGGAGCTAAAATCTATTGACAAAACTAAGGTAACCCTTGACTCCATCATTGGTAAGCTTAATGTTTTTGAATTAAATGGTTATGATGGTAGTGCTTAGAAATATGAATTTGCATTTAGAGCTTCAATTTCTAACCCATCTATGAGGAAAAGTAGAGATGTCAGTCATAGTTATGAATCTAGATCGAGCGGAGAAGTTGATCATGAAGACAGTTTGGTTGAGCTTGAAGCATTGTTGTCCAAGCAGTTTCCCAGAGGTACCGGTAAGTAGAAAGGTAAATTACCTTTGAAATGTTTTGCATGAAACAAGATTGGACACATTGTAGCTAACTATCCTAATGGTGATAATGAGCATAAGCGAGAGAAGTTCAAAAAATACAAGAGAAAAGGCAAAAGAGATTGTCTTATTGTAGTTGATGATGGTATCATTGATGAGGAATCTGAAGGTGATGGTAATGAAGACATTATTTTTGTAGCCATTAAAGAGGAGACATCTGATCAGAAGGCTTTAGTTTCTCGCATGGATAATTCTGATGATTGGATCATTGATAGTGGTTGTTCACATCACATGACTGGTGACTAGAGAAAATTTATTTCTTTGAAGGAATTTGATGGCGAAGTTGTAAGATTTGGTAATGACTCACCTTGCATGGTTAAAGGTAAGGGAACTATTTCTCTTAATGGAAAGAGCAGTGCAGATGATGTCTACTAGGTTGCAGGACTAAAGCACAATCTTTTGAGTGTTACACAACTCAATGACAGAGGATACCCATTGGAGTTTAAAAATGGTATCTGCAAAATCTATGGGAGCAAAGGTGAACTGATTGCAACTGGCAAGAAGACTAAAGGTAACTTGTTTCACCTGAATCATAAAGTCAGCAACTGTTTAATTGATAAAGTAGATGATAGTTGGCTTGGGCATAGGAGATTTTGTCATATAAATTTTGATAATATTGTTAAAGTGAGTAAGTCTAAGATAGTGAGAGGCTTTCCTTAGTTGGACAAACAAGTTAATGCTCTATGTAAGGAATGTCAGTTGGGAAAGATGACATCCTCAACTTTTAAGAGCAAAAAATTTTCAGCGGAACATCTATTATATTTGGTTCATTCAGACCTCTGTGGACCAATTAGGACTAAAAGTATTCAAGGTGAAAGATATTTTATGATCTTCACTGATGATTGCTCAAGAATGATGTGGGTCACATTCTTGAAGGATAAAACAAAATCATTTAGTAAGTTCAAGGCATTTAGGGCCTTAGCAGAAAAGGAGAGTGGTAAGAAGATAAAGTATCTAAGGACTAATCAAGGTGGTGAATTTACTTCTGAGGAATTCACTAGATATTGTGAAGAAAATGGTATCAAATGACAACTTTCTGCACTGAGGACACTACAATAGAATGGTATTGTAGAGAGGAACAACCGGTCAGTTGTTGAAGCAGCTAGGATGATGTTGATACAAGAAGGTGTAGTGAAAACTTTCTAGAGAGAAGCTATTAGCACAACTGTCTACACTATGAACCAAATTTTGGTAAAAAGAGGAAATCATATGACTCCTTATGAATACTGGTATGGTAGATCACCTAATGTTAGTTATTTTAAAATATTTGGTAGAAAATGTTTTATTAAGAGAGGTGACTATGTTAGTAAGTTTGAGGCTAAAAGTGATGAAGGTATATTTCTTGGTTATTCCACCAAGAGTAAGGCCTACAAATGTTACAACAACCTGACACAGAGAATCATTGAGAGTGTCGATGTTTGAGTGGATGATTATCCTGAAGTCTCAAGGGAAACCAGTGTGGAGAAAAGGGATGAAGATCCTTGCATTTTGCTTTTGGAACCTATTGCGTCTCAAATCAACAGATTGGATAGGTTCTAAGGAAATGCCAACTCCAATGATCAAACCCTCCAATTGACCTGGCCAACTTATAGAGTGAACTTTTTTGGTTGTTAACTCTCTCACTTTAGGCTCTGCAGGACCTAGGCGGGTATACCTATTCACCAGTTGTTTTTAATGACCAGTGCCTTTTATAGCAGATTAAGTGTCCTGATTTGGTTTCCTCCTATCTCAGAATGGCATAAGTTCCTAGGATGGAGATATAGCAGATGAGTTCAAGATTGTTGTTGTAGAAGCTATTCGATCTATGTTTCCTACTTAGTTACTCTTATTGCTTTAAAATAACATATGATGAATATGGTGATAAGTGTAATTTGTAAAGAGCTAGTGCCTTCTTCGTTGTTTGGGCTACAGAGTCATTATATTTTCTTTAGGACTTACTGTGCGAACTTGTGAGACAGTTTTTACCCACCAATTTATGGATCTATCGGTTATTATTTCTTATGAGATCAATTGAATGCTTATATCATAAGTTGCTTGAATGAATTTAACCCTACCTTTAAGGGACCATTCAAGTAAGCACTGCGAAGAACAATTATAATTCGCAAGCAAAACTTTTATTTCAACCTTATAACATAAAACATAAATTTCATTCAAAGAATATGAATAACCTTATCTCCTTTAGATAATATCACAAGCGACTGCCAAAAACAAAATGAAATAATCCACAACACATACGCAAAGAAAAATGACTGATCATAGCATGTATTCCATCAAAATTTGTATAACAGAAAACTTACAGGCTGTCACACATCGCTGTCTTGTCCCTATCATCTCTCTTATCCCAATATTATAAAAACCTCTCTCATATATATATGAGAGCAAAAGTCATTTATGAAAAGACGTGTCTTTTCAAAATACTAATTGTTAATTTTGAATATTACTAACAAACTTATGTAAAAAGAGATTAAGAATTCCTAAATGATGAATATAATCATCCTCTTTAAAAGTCTTGATCTTAATACTTTGTTTCTTCAATTCTTCTCCTTGTGAAAGGTATTCGAAGATCATCTGGTTGACGGTAGGGGCCATGTCTTTGCTTCGATCCAACCTTGACAGAGCCCAATCCTTGATGCTTACAAGTTCATTCCTCAAATCTTCCATAGACATTACTCCTCCTTCTTTATAAAACGACGGCATTCCAATAGGGCTCCCATCATCCAATTCCTTAAGATCTCCTTTTAACATATCTTCGAATTTAACATGATCTTCTATATATGAAGTCCCTTCAGCCTTCTCCTCTGGCGTTATAATATCAACACTGTTTATCACCTCATGCAATCATGCTTTTAACCTCTCATGCTCTCTTAATGCTTTTATGGTTCCAGTGTATACCTTCCAATAATGTTCGACATGTATAAGCATGGTGTTGAATCGGTGTTCAATGATGTCATTAACCAATTTATCCATCTTTTGCTGGATATTATTTACCTGTTTGGTAGCCTTATCTTCTTGGTATTTCCAATATAGAACATCAGAAACATCATCCAAGCTCTGTCCTATGGGATATGAGGCATATTCATTCAAAGGAGTCCCTGTCTCAAGTTGTAATATTTTCGTTTGTAACTTCTGATTTTCCTCTTTAGATCTTTCATACAAGCCCTTATAGGTAATATTTTCCCTGACCAAAAACTCTATCTGATCCAAATTTAATTTGGCTACATCCAGGTTCAACTTTGCAGTGACCCTAGGGTCAGTCTTTCCAACCTGATGAATCATGAGGTGTCCAAAGGTTTCTTCAATATCCACAATAATTGGTCTTTTTCCTTTCGGATATAATGCCCATTGTAGGAGAGCCTTTTGATCAGGATCATATCCGGAGCCTAGGAATAATTTACCTATCTCTTGAGGCAACACTTGTTGATTCAAGTCCTGCTTCTTCAAGAATCCATCAAACAGAAGTGCTGAATTTATGTCCCAACCAGAAAAGATGATAACACCAGCCCCTTTTAATATTTTCCTCCCTTTCTCAGGGGTCATATCTTTCATGAGGGTATCGATTTCATCCTGTAGTCTTTTCATCTGTTCTTCTTCTGGTTTTCCAGCCATACTTCGTTTCACATGAGCCCCTTTATACTGGTACAAGAATGAAAGGAATTCCCTTGAAGAAGCGAATCCGTCATCAGCAACAAAGTCTTCATGCTCTATCATCCTTATATCAACTACATCTCTAAAGTTAAATTCACCAGTGTCCACATCCACCTCTGCTTCAAAACCAGGGGGGTTATCTTCTCTAGGAGAGTCAGCAGGGATGCTACTAGCAGCTGATTTCGGTGACATGTGAGCCAATGGTTGACTATCATTTTCAGTGTTGATAAAATGAAGGAATTGTGGGGGCACTCTATGCATAATCTCTACTTCATGTTGAAGTAGCCTTTTGGCTATCTCCAAAGGGTCTTGGAGGTTTCCAAGCAAGTCTCCATCCACCATCCCCCTTGCTCTTTTCCATTTGAAGGCTTCCCAAGTCATTTCGCTTCTTTCTCTCAAAACCCTGGCCTCTTCCCTTTCAAGGTTCTTAATTAAATCATCTGGCATTTTAGCCGCATGTATTCTGGTTTTTTGTTTTTGTGATGCCCTGGCAGGTCTTATATATCCCTCAGGATCAAAGTTCTCTCTAGGATCACCCAGAGTCATGCCATAATAATCTAATTTATTTTGAAGTAAATGATAGCTTTTGGAACTTTTAACAATAAAATCAGAAAACACCAATAACCCTGGCACAATGGATTGTTTACCAAAATCCGTAAGATGTTTGGCACTGATAGCAGATAATTGTCTCACAATCTCTAGGATAGCCACCCTGTTTGGTACTGTAATTGGAAGCATGTATGGCTTTCCTTCATACCCAAATATCCTAATTTCTGTATGATTAAGGTGGCAATACCAGTCACCCCAGTTGTGATCAATTTGAGACTCTGGAGAGAAGTCTTTTGGCCTGAGGAATCTCTTAATTTCATGGGACAGAGTATAATCTCTATGTTGTCCAAAGGCTACACTAAGAGGTTTCACAAAATACTCCTGAAAGTGCCAATATTGATTGTTTATGAATCTTTGATCCCATGCAGAAAGCCACAACTGAACTGGTTTCTTCATACCATTCTTATCATAAGCTCTGATGCTGAAATCATCTGACCAGAAATTGATTTCTTGTCCACAATAAAGAATGATGTGCATCAATAAAGAATACAATGAGAAATGGACATTTACAAGGTCTCCTTTCAAATTTTCCAACCCATGATTTAGGGCTTCTGCAACATAAGTGGCATAGTCAAATGACCGAGGGTCTTTCGACTGTAAATCAGCACACAGAACCATAACCCCAATATCCATGAGAGGATGAGCCTCTAAGCCTAAGACTTGGGCTGCAGCATAGTATGTATACTTAAAATACGGATGGAATTGGTTGACATCAAATGGCACCTTGTCATCTTTACTGAATGGAACAAAGGACCCCCCTACTTTTGGCCGGTGAATGGGTAATCTCCACGTCCTGTAGATGTCTTCCAAGTTAAAGAATTCTCGCGACAGTTTCTGCATATCAACTTTCTCTTCTACTTCCCAGTCTAGATCAAATACCATATCAATAGTCTGTTTGTTAATCACCACCAAGGGATTCCCTCGGTAGTCGCATATGGTTTTGGTTCTTGGATCATAGCAATCTACCAGAGCTTTCATTAATTCAACATCCACAAATACATTCGGGACTACCAATTTCCCTAAGTTTTTCTTCCACAGGTTACTTATGGGCTCAGGAGCATCCCTTCTCTTGTAACTAAATAGGAACAACTCATGTCCTCTGATTTCAGTCCATATGTCTCCTAGATGTTCAAATCTATCTTCCAATCCTTCTTCTTCACTCTTGATCTTTTTAGACCTCACACTGGATGTCGGGCACTGGTCTAGCAAATCCTGAGTCAAAGCTCTACCCTCCTTTTTCTTTCATTTGGGCTTCTCTTCAGGGTTTAATTCTTTCCCTTTTCTACTCTTTTTAGAAGAAGAAGAAGGTTCCATAATTTATTAAATACGAGAAATCACACTTACTTGGAGAATTGTCGAACTCTTCTGATTGTTGTTCACGAACTTCAGCAAATCCCTTGCAATTTTCCGTCTTTTGGCATCAATCTAGTTCTTATGAAAATTCGATCAATTCAGCTGTAATTGCATGGGCAACTTGTGCATAGTTAATGTCTCTGCGTCTATAACAGCTATTCAAATGTTTAAACTTAATTGCAGATGTGACATTCTCCACTTGGGCTTTTAACTCTTTCGCGGGAAGTACTGTTCAACTGAAAAGATTATAAATCGAGTTTTTGATGAAACCCTTGTCTTCGGCCGAATACTTTGATCTTTCATCGAAAGCTCACTTTCCTTGATATCACTTTATCGAGAAATAGCCCATGTTGAAAAACCATTTTTTAGTCTCCTCGAAATCATCTTTTCCTCGATGAACTTTCTTTTGATGAGTCATTCATGAGTTTCATCAAAATCATATTTCGATGGACACTGTTCTTCGGTGAAAGTCCATGCAAGCCCTTCGAAAGCCCTTTTTTTCTTCGATGTCCCCTTTATTGATGAAACCCCTTTATTTTTATTCGATATAATGTTATCGATGAGATTTGCTTTTCGATGAATATTTTTTAAGTCTCTTCGGCAGTTGTATTTCCTCGACTTCACCTTTTGCTTTTGCTTTTCACTTTTCGATGAAACTGGAGTATCGATGAGCGGCTTCCTTCATTTATCGAAAGTGATATTCTGCTAAAGACATCCTTACTTTAGTGTTTTACACGTCATGTTCTATTTTGATGAAAGAATTCTTTCGATGAAACTCCTTTTGAGATGCTCGATATGATATTTTGGCCGATAATCTTTTAGTTTTCACGCCTATGGGAAGATTTTTTTTTATTTTAAATATAGTGTTCAACAGTGGCTCTGACTGAGGATGGAGGCATATTGTGTATGTCTTCAAGAATTTAGAATCTCTGGTTAGCGAGGATACATTCTGACAAGTCATGGTATTTACAATGGAAGTGGATCGTAATCTACTGTACATGTAACAGAATATATCAAGAAAAGAAATTTTTCAAGAATTGTCCATGTACTGGCAATTCTTGGACTTCCCCCATTGTATTTTGGAGCAGGTAGGAATCTTCTCCTTTTTTATCCATAATCACATATGGTCCGATCCATAAAGCCTCAAATTTGCCATGCTTGCCTTTGTCTTGACTCCTGGCATTCCACATTAAAACCCAATCACCCACACAAAATTTCCTATCCGTTGTCCTCCTGTCATACAGCCTCTTCATCTGATTTTGAATTTTGATATTCTACCTCTAAGCCTCTGTTTTGATTTCATCAAGCTCTACTAACTGCATCATCCTCTTATGTGAGGGGTCTTCAACATCTATCCCTTCTTGAGTCATGAACCTATGTACAGGCAAGAGATTGTCCAAAGGCAATCTGGCTCTTTTGCCATAAACCAACTCAAATGGAGACTTTCCCATAGATTTCTTCACTGTTATTCTATCTGCCCATAATGCAAGACTCAACTTTGAATCCCATGCCTTCTTGTTGTGTCCTAACATCTTTTTAATGATCTTTAGGATGTTCTTGTTGCTTGATTCAGCTTGCCCATTTCCTTGAGGGTGGTAAGGAGAAGAATGAGATATCTGAATGCCATATTCTTCACAAAAAGTGTTGAATTCTTCAGACCTAAAAGACATGCCATTGTCTAAGATGATCTTTGCAGGAACACCGAATCTAGTAATAATGTTCTCCATTATGAATTTTATTACCACTTTACTAGTAGCCTGTCTAGTAGGTATTGCCTCTACCCACTTGGTAAAATAGTCTGTAGCGACCAATATCCATCTATGTCCTCCGCTGGATTTTTCTGATATCTCTCCTATGAAATCTATTCCCCATTGCTGAAATGGTTCCTCAGCTAGCATTGGTCTTAATGGAAGTGACCCTTGATATTTCATTTTGCCTGAAAATTTCTGACAAGCTTCACACTTTCTAACATATCTGTAAGAGTCATTGAAGACACATGGCCAAAAGTATCCAGCTCTCAATATCTTATGTGCGGTAGTCTTAGCCGAAAAATGACCACCACAAACCCCATCATGCATCTCTTGAAGAACTTTCTCTGCTTGGTAGTTATCTAGGCATAATAATAATATCCCATCTCTATTTTTCCAATACAAGTCCCCATTGACAATCACATATCTCGTAGATTTTAACTTTAAAGTTCTTCTCTGATTATCAGTCATACCATTCGGGCATTTCAAGTGCTTAAGGTAGTATATGATATCAGTGTACCATGCTGTATTCTCAATGCTAAAGTTGGCTTCTTCTAACCCTACCTGATTCACACAAGACTCTTCAATTTCAGTTCCTGTCATGAGTTTCGCCAACCCTTGTCCTTTGATAACTTGTGAAATTTTGAGTTCAATGTTGAACTCTTGTATTTGGTTGATCCATTTACATCTTTTGCCTGTGACCTCAGTCTATCTGAAGATATCTTTCACTGCTGCATTAGGAACATATGCTATAACTTCAGCCCCCGCTAAGTATGGTCTAAACTGTTTTACTAACTTGACCAAGGCATAAGCCTTCTTTTCATTCAACTCATATTTTATTTCTGAAGGGCTCAAAGACTTGCTAAAATATGCAATGGGCTGCTCATACCCCTCTAGATTTTTCTGCAGTAATACTGCTGCTATTGTGTGACAGGAGGGGAATGAGAATATTATAAAAGGCTTGCTAAAATCTGGAGAGATTAGCACTGGTGCTTCAGAAATTGCTCTTTTGACTGCTACAAAGGAATCAATTGCCTCCTCAGTCCAATCAATTTGGACTCCTTTCTTTAACATCTTTACTATAGGTTTTATTATGTCTGCAAAATTTAGAATAAACCTTCTTACAAAATTTATTTGTCCCAAGAATGATTGAATGACCTTGATAGTTTGGGGAATGGGAACCTCATTGATAGCTGCCACCCTTTCAGGGTCAATTTTTACCCCTTCCTTGGATACTATGTGTCCAAGTAACTTTCCTTCTTCGACACCAAAATGGCATTTTTTAGGATTCAAGGAAATCCCATATTCTAAGGCTTTCTTGAATATCTTCTCAAGGTGCTCACAATGATCATCAGCTCTCTTTGAGTACGCAGTTAAGTCATCTTGGTATACTACCATGATTATATCAATCAGCTCTGCAAAAGCTACGTCCATTGCCCTCTGAAAGGTAGCACTAGCATTAGTCAATCCAAATGGCATTCGTGCATATACATAAGTGCCCCATGGAGTTGTAAAGGCTGTTTTATATTTTTCAGTTTCTTTAACTTTCACCTGATTATAACCTGAAAACCCATCCATCATAGACAATAACTCACACCCTGTCACCTTCTGCAGCATGTTGTCCATATTTGGCAATGGGTAATTGTCCTTTAGAGATGATATGTTTAAGTTTCTAAAGTCCACACACAATCTAATATCCCCATTCTTCTTTTTGACTGGCACCAAGTTAGAGACCCATGTGGAATATCTGCAGGGTTCAATAATTCCTGCATCTTTCATTTTTATGATCTCTTCCCTCATTTTTGGTAACAATGTTGGATTAATAGGTCTTTGCTTTTGTTTGAATGGTTTAGCTTCTGGCTTAAGTGGTATCTCATGTTGAAAAAGATCTTCTTTATAGGCTTTGAGATCTTCATAAGACCATGCAAACACATGTTTATATATTCTTAGTAATGTCACTAGTTGTTGCCTCATGGTAGGAGTTAGCCTTTTCCCAATGAAAACATTTCTAGGAGTTTCTTCACTTCCTAAATTGACTTGTTCCACATCACTTTCTTTAATAGCTGATCCTTTAGTCTCAATCACATCTTGAGCATTGAAATCCCTTTCCAATGCTACTAAGCCTCTTGGTAATTTATTTGACTTTAGTTGTATGATTTCATGTCCAAATAAAGTTTCCTTACCTTCAGTCTTTTCCAGGAAGTCACTGAAATTTATTGCCTGAGTCTGATAGTGATCAACACACTGTAAGAATTTTAGTAGGTCCGCATCATCTTGAAATACTTGCCAATTATATAGGTTATCAGGAACAGATGTTCTTACTTTCATCTCTACTTCAGATATCCCAGTTAGTGTTATATCATTATCCTTCAATGCAATACTGGCCAAAAAGTCTGCCATGATGTTCTTTGACCTGTCGATCCAGTTTATTTGAAAAGCATCAAAAAGTTCTATAGTATCCCAGACAGCATTTCTATACTATTTCAATCTTAAGTGCTTTGAAGAATACTTCTCCTTTACTTGTGAGACTATTAACTCCAGGTCACCAAACACACTAAGTAATCTAATTCCATGTTTAACTACTATATTAAGACCAGTGAGTAAGGCTTCATATTCCGCAATGTTATTTGTGCACTCAAATAACAATTTGAAAGAATATTTGTAAGTTTCCCTTATGGGTGAGATAAATAGGATTCCAGCCCCACTCCCTTCCTTGCTACAAGATCCATCAAAGAACATTTTCCACACCTAATCATCCTTTCTAGCTAGACCTGATTCAATGGGGATCCATTCATCAACCTTGGGTTTTGTCAACTGCACCCAAAAATTGTCCATATTAGTTTGCAGAAAGTATATTTGATTTGCTGATTCTTCCATGTCTTCTATGATATACGTGGACCGGGGTTCCCTATCAATTATTACCTCCTGCCCATTTATTGGAATCGTAGCATATGATAAATCTAACTGCACATACCCTCCAATCATGTTCGACCATTGCCTAGATAGCAACATCCCATAGTTTGGAGGGACATCCACCACTGTAATATCTATTTTGTACGATGCTTCTGGACAAGCTGCCAATTTGAATTCTACATCTTTCATGATGCCAACCACTGGGACCAACCTGTTGTCCATGGCATAACATTTCCCAAAGGTAGTATCAACTTCCAATCCAAGCTCTTTCATCACTCCAACAGGCATAACATTTATGGTTGCTCCTGAGTCAATCATACAATTCTTTACTTTCTTATTGTTTACCACCAAAGTGAGATAAAATGGGTCTACTTGTGTTGGGTTTTTGGTTATGGTGGACCCTAGATATATAACTGGGGCCATTTGTTCGTTATTATTACCTTTTGGAACCTCTTGTTTCTGTTCGTTCACCTTTTCCTTCTGGACACCTAAAATTATCTCAAGAGTCTTTTCTCTGTATTCAGGAAACTTCATTATTTCCATTAAGGGAACCAAAACTTTTAATTGCGTTAATGCATTTGAAATATCAAATGAAGTGGAGTGTTGTGCCAGAGGAAATTTTGTTATATCTTCTTTTTGAACATCAGGACCCCTTGTATTATTCTTTGGTACATCTTCCTTAGTTTTAGCTGCTTTATTTGCTTGCTTGGATGTTTCATCATTTTCTTTTACAAAAAGGCTAGTAAGTTTGCTTTGCTTTGGATTCACCACCCTATTCCTCAAATCATAAGTTCTTTTTGCTTGTGCAATGACATAAGTTGTAATTCTTCTCTTTTCTTCTTTAGTGGGGATTTTGAACTTAACACTTTCATTTATATTGGTGGTTACAGGTAACACAGAGCATTGATCAATGTTCATGGAATTTGATCCTCCTTCTTCTGCAAAGGATATCATGTTAACAGTTAGGTCACCCATATGTTCTTCATAACCATTCTCTTCCTCCTGCAATCCTTTTGCTACAACGCACAAAGAGGGAGCATGTGGCATATTGTAAGCATAACACCACATGTCATCATCTTGAGTATAGTTCACTATTCTCTTCAAGGGGTCTGGAATTTGCTGGTTATCTCTATGGTTCCTGTCTACTGGTTTTCCATCTTTCCAGGTAGTGTTATGGGGCATGTCATGCAATCTGGGCCTCTTAGGACGATAATATTGCTGCTTCTATGTTTTGTTTACCCTTACAGATAAATCTTTTAGGGCATTCAAAACTTTGTCAAGCTTATCCTCATCTTTATTAGCCTTGGGTGCTTTAGGATTATACAACCTGGCATCTTCTCTTTTTCCCACTTTACCAGCAGCCTTCCTATTATTTTCTATAACAATGGCATCTTTCATAACATCCCGGAGGTCTCTAGGATTTCTGGTTCTCAGCTCATAGTTTGTTTTACTATCATAAGCATTGATGTAATATAGAATGCTTACCTTAGGTACTGGTTTCATCCTATTGGGGATTTTGTTTAGAACCCTGTTAAATCTTTTGTTAAAATCTACCACTGATTCATTTTGCTCCTTTTTTATGCTAATGATCTCATGCAAAGCAAATTCAGGGCTGTTATGGTCTCCATACTGCTCAAGGAATAAGTTTTTGAATTCTGCAAGATTTCTAATGGATGCGTCAGGCAACGTCCTAAACCAATCTCTTGCATCTTCTGTCAATGACTGCATAAATAACCTGATCTTAACATCTTCATGTGGTAAACCAAATTCCTCAATTACTGCATCAAAGGCTTTACAATGAGCTTCTCCTGAAATTGCATTACTTCCAGTGAATCTTGGTATTGCAGTCCCGATTTCATTTGAGATAGGATATGGGTACACCATCATTCCTGAAAAATCAAACTGCCTCATTTGTTCCATATTCATTAGTCCATGTCCCCCGTGAGGATTCCCAAAGTTTTGGTTCATATTACCATATAAGGGTATCAGATTTTGATAAGGAAAAGGGTATTGATTCTGGTATTGATATTGAAATTGATCAGGGGGTGGATGTTGGTTATAAAATTGACCTAGAGGCGGAAATTGGTTATGAGCAACAAAGTTTTTATGTAAATTTGGCTGGGCTGGTGGTGCACTTGATTGCACATGATCATCCCTTTTGTTACCAAACAAGGGGTTCTCATAAGCCTTAAAATTATTACTCTTTGTTTTACCCACTCCTTGAGCACATTTTTTTCTGTAGTTGTTTACATCTTTATTAAAGTCATCCTCACCAACATTTATGCCTAATTTAGCACACAGCTCCAAACACTCCTGAGTCCTTCCTGAATCTCTCATTTAAGCAGCTACCTCCATCATTTGTCTAGTTAAATCTATAAATCTATCTGCAGGATCGGCCATACCTGATCCCGATGAAGGCGGTGTGTTTTGTCTGGATCATGCTTCATGATTTTCGAAACCAGAGGGAATTTGATATCGCCCCTTCTGAGCTTTATATGCTACAACCAAATCCTCATTTACTGGGCTTGAAGTAGTTGCTTTATCCTGTTCTCTCAAAGGTGAATGTTGGTTGCTTTCATGCTTATACTGATTGTACCTTTCTCTCATGAATTCATTCATGGGTTCTTTGTTTTTGTTCTTTCGTTGAGAGAAATCTAACTGGGATAAAGATTGTCCTTTTGTGACAGATCTCGTTCCGTGCATAGATATTCCTCCCCCTTTTTTTATCTTTGAGTCACCACCTCTCTTATTAAGAGGAAAGTTTTTTCCTTCTTTTGAGTTCTCTCCACAGTAGAGTCGCCAATCTCTTGGGTCTCAAATCAACAGATTGGATAGGTTCTAAGGAAATGCCAACTCCAATGATCAAACCCTCCAATTGACCTGGCCAACTTATAGAGTGAACTTGTTTGGTTGTTAACTCTCTCACTTTAGGCTCTGCAGGACCTAGGCGGGTATACCTATTCACTAGTTGTTTTTAATGACCAGTGCCTTTTATAGCAGATTAAGTGTCCTGATCTGGTTTCCTCCTATCTCAGAATGGCATAAGTTCCTAGGATGGAGATATAGCAGATGAGTTCAAGACTGTTGTTGTAGAAGCTATTCGATCTATGTTTCCTACTTAGTTACTCTTATTGCTTTAAAATAACATATGATGAATATGGTGATAAGTGTAATTTGTAAATAGCCAGTGCCTTCTTCGCTGTTTGGGCTACAGAGTCATTATATTTTCTTTAGGACTTACTGTGCGAACTTGTGAGACAGTTTTTACCCACCCCTTTATGGATCTGTCAGTTATTATTTCTTATGAGATCAATTGAATGCTTATATCATAAGTTGCTTGAATGAATTTAACCCTACCTTTAAGGGACCATTCAAGTAAGCACTGCGAAGAACAATTATAATTCGCAAGCAAAACTTTTATTTCAACCTTATAACATACAACATAAATTTCATTCAAAGAATATGAATAACCTTATCTCCTTTAGATAATATCACAAGCGACTGCCAAAAACAAAATGAAATAATCCACAACACATATGCAAAGAAAAATGACTGATCATAGCATGTATTCCATCAAAATTTGTATAACAAAAAACTTACAGGCTATCACACATCATTGTCTTGTCCCTATCATCTCTCTTATCCCAATATTACAAAAACCTCTCTCATATATATATGAGAGCAAAAGTCATTTATGAAAAGACGTGTCTTTTCAAAATACTAATTGTTAATTTTGAATATTCCTAACAAACTTAAGTAAAAAGAGATTAAGAATTCCTAAATGATGAATATAATCATCCTCTTTAAAAGTCTTGATCTTAATACTTTGTTTCTTCAATTCTTCTCCTTGTGAAAGGTATTCGAAGATCATCTGGTTGACGGTAGGGGCCATGTCTTTGCTTCGATCCAACCTTGACAGAGTCCAATCCTTGATGCTTACAAGTTCATTCCTCAAATCTTCCATAGACATTACTCCTCCTTCTTTATAAAATGAGGGCATTCCAATAGGGCTCCCATCATCCAATTCTTTAAGATCTCCTTTTAACATATCTTCGAATTTAACATGATCTTCTATATATGAAGTCCCTTCAGCCTTCTCCTCTGGCGTCATCATATCAACACTATTTATCACCTCATGCAATCGTGCTTTTAACCTCTCATGCTCTCTTAATGCTTTTATGGTTCCAGTGTATACCTTCCAATAATGTTTGACATGTATAAGCATGGTGTTGAATCGGCGTTCAATGATGTCATTAACCAATTTATCCATCTTTTGCTGGATATTATTTACCTATTTGGTAGCCATATCTGCTTGGTATTTCCAATATAGAACATCAGAAACATCATCCAAGCTCTGTCCTATGGGATATGAGGCATATTCATTCAAAGGAGTCCCTGTCTCAAGTTGTAATATTTTCGTTTGTAACTTCTGATTTTCCTCTTTAGATCTTTCATACAAGCCCTTATAGGTAATATTTTCCTTGACCAAAAACTCTGTCTGATCCAAATTTAATTTGGCTACATCCAGGTTCAACTTTGCAGTGACCCTAGGGTCAGTCTTTCCAACCTGATGAATCATGAGGTGTCCAAAGGTTTCTTCGATATCCACAATAATTGGTCTTTTTCCTTTCGGATATAATGCCCATTGTAGGAGAGCCTTTTGATCAGGATCATATCCGGAGCCTAGGAATAATTTATCTATCTCTTGAGGCAACACTTGTTGATTCAAGTCCTGCTTCTTCAAGAATCCATCAAACAGAAGTGCTGAATTTATGTCCCAACCAGAAAAGATGATAACACCAGCCCCTTTTAATATTTTCCTCCCTTTCTCAGGGGTCATATCTTTCATGAGGGTATCGATTTCATCCTGTAGTCTTTTCATCTATTCTTCTTCTGGTTTTCCAGCAATACTTCGTTTCACATGAGCCCCTTTATACTGGTACAAGAATGAAAGGAATTCCTTTGAAGAAGCGAATCCATCATCAGCAACAAAGTCTTCATGCTCTATCATCCTTATATCAACTACATCTCTAATTTTAAATTCACCAGTGTCCACATCCACCTCTGCTTCAAAACCAGGGGGTAATCTTCTCTAGGAGAGTCAGCAGGGATGCTACTAGCAGCTGATTTTGGTGACATGTGAGCCAATGGTTGACTATCCTTTTCAGTGTTGATAAAATGAAGGAATTGTGGGGGCACTCTATGCATAATCTCTACTTCATGTTGAAGTAGCCTTTTGGCTATCTCCAAAGGGTCTTGGAGGTTGCCAAGTAAGTCTCCATCCACCATCCCCCTTGCTCTTTTCCATTTGAAGGCTTCCCAAGTCATTTCGCTTCTTTCTCTCAAAACCCTGGCCTCTTCCCTTTCAAGGTTCTTAATTAAATCATCTGGCATTTTAGCCGCATGTATTCCAGTTTTTTGTTTTTGTGATGCCTTGGCAGCTCTTATATATCCCTCAGGATCAAAGTTCTCTCTAGGATCACCCAAAGTCATGCCATAATAATCTAATTTATTTTGAAGTAAATGATAGCTTTTGGAACTTTTAACAATAAAATCAGAAAACACCAATAACCCTGGCACAATGGATTGTTTACCAAAATCCGTAAGATGTTTGGCACTGACAGCAGATAATTGTCTCACAATCTCTAGGCTAGCCACCCTGTTTGGTACTGTAATTGGAAGCATGTATGGCTTTCCTTCATACCCAAATATCCTGATTTCTGTATGATTAAGGTGGCAATACCAGTCACCCCAGTTGTGATCAATCTGAGACTCTAGAGAGAAGTCTTTTGGCCTGAGGAATCTCTTAATTTCATGGGACAGAGTATAATCTCTATGTTGTCCAAAGGCCACACTACGAGGTTTCACAAAATACTCCTGAAAGTGCCAATATTGATTGTTTATGAATCTTTGATCCCATGCAGAAAGCCACAACTGAACTGGTTTCTTCATACCATTCTTATCATAAGCTCTGATGCTGAAATCATCTGACCAGAAATTGATTTCTTGTCCACAATAAAGAATGATGTGCATCAATAAAGAATACAATGAGAAATGGACATTTACAAGGTCTCCTTTCAAATTTTCCAACCCATGATTTAGGGCTTCTGCAACATAAGTGGCATAGTCAAATGACCTAGGGTCTTTCGACTGTAAATCAGCACACAGAACCATAACCCCAATATCCATGAGAGGATGAGCCTCTAAGCCTAATACTTGGGCTGCAGCATAGTATGTATACTTAAAATACGGATGGAATTGGTTGACATCAAATGGCACCTTGTCATCTTTACTAAATGGAACAAAGGACCCCCCTACTTTTGGCCGGTGAATGGGTAATCTCCACGTCCTGTAGATGTCTTCCAAGTTAAAGAATTCTCGCGACAGTTTCTGCATATCAACTTTCTCTTCTACTTCCCAGTCTAGATCAAATACCATATCAATAGTCTATTTGTTAATCACCACCAAGGGATTCCCTCGGTAGTCGCATATGGTTTTGGTTCTTGGATCATAGCAATCTACCAGAGCTTTCATTAATTCAACATCCACAAATACATTCGGGACTACCAATTTCACTAAGTTTTTCTTCCACAGGTTACTTATGGGCTCAGGAGCATCCCTTCTCTTGTAACTAAATAGGAACAACTCATGTCCTCTGATTTCAGTCCATATGTCTCCTAGATGTTCAAATCTATCTTCCAATCCTTCTTCTTCACTCTTGATCTTTTTAGACCTCACACTGGATGTCGGGCACTGGTCTAGCAAATCCTGAGTCAAAGCTCTACCCTCCTTTTTCTGTCATTTGGGCTTCTCTTCAGGGTTTAATTCTTTCCCTTTTCTACTCTTTTTAGAAGAAGAAGAAGGTTCCATAATTTCAGTAAATACGAGAAATCACACTTACTTGGAGAATTGTCGAACTCTTCTGATTGTTGTTCACGAACTTCAGCAAATCCCTTGCAATTTTCCGTCTTTTGGCATCAATCTGGTTCTTATGAAAATTCGATCAATTCAGCTGTAATTGCATGGGCAACTTGTGCATAGTTAATGTCTCTGCATCTATAATAGCTATTCAAATGTTTAAACTTAATTGCAGATGTGACATTCTCCACTTGGGCTTTTAACTCTTTCGCGGGAAGTACTGTTCAACTGAAAAGATCGTAAATCGAGTTTTCGATGAAACCCTTGTCTTCGGCCGAATACTTTGATCTTTCATCGAAAGCTCACTTTCCTTGATATCACTTTATCGGCGAATAGCCCATGTCGAAAAACCATTTTTTAGTCTCCTCGAAATCATCTTTTCCTCGATGAACTTTCTTTCGATGAGTCATTCATGAGTTTCATCGAAATCATATTTTGATGGACACTGTTCTTCGGTGAAAGTCCATGCAAGCCCTTCGAAAGCCCTTTTTTTCTTCGATGTCCCCTTTATCGATGAAACCCCTTTATTTTTATTCGATATAATGTTATCGATGAGATTTGCTTTTTGATGAATATTTTTTAAGTCTCTTTGGCAGTTGTATTTCCTCGACTTCACCTTTTGCTTTTTGCTTTTCACTTTTCGATGAAACTGGAGTATCGATGAGCGGCTTCCTTCATGTATCGAAAGTGATATTCCACCGAAGACATCCTTAATTTAGTGTTTTACACGTCATGTTCTATTTCGATGAAAGAATTCTTTCGGTGAAACTCCTTTTGAGATGCTCGATATGATATTTTGGCTGATAATCTTTTAGTTTTCATGCCTATGGGAAGATTTTTTTTTATTTTAAATATAATGTTCAACAGAACCAGAACCTGTGAAACCCAAAACTAGTAATGTGAATGTTGGTGTACTAGTTCAACTAGAACAAGTAGATTCAGAAGAAGATGATGATAATGAAGAAGAAGAACCTAAAGATAATGATCATGTTATTTTGAGGTATGTGAGATTCAATCACAATCCTTACTAGATTATTGGAGATAAGGATGTTGCAGTGTTAACTAGAAGAAGAATTAGAGAGAATTCTTGCATGATCTCCACTATTGAGCCTAAAACTGCTAAGGAAGCATTTGGAGATGATCATTGGATTAAAGATATAGAGGAGGAGCTTGATAAAATTGAGAAGAACAATACATGGACCCTAGTACCTAGATCGGTGAATAAGAATGTGATAGGTACTAAGTGGGTATTCAGGAACAAGCTGAATGAAGATGGTATAGTAGTCCAAAACAAAGCTAGATTGGTTTGCAAATGTTATGCATAGGAAGAAGGAGAAGATTATGGTGAGACTTTTTCACCAGTTGCTAGACTAGAAGGTGTCAAAACTTTACTTACATTTGCAGCACATAAGGGATTCAAAGTATATAAGATGGATGTGAAGTCAATATTTTTTAATGGAATACTGGAAGAAGTATACATTGAGCAACCAGATGGTTATGCTTTGACTGATGAAAAAGACATGGTATGTAAGTTGCACATGACACTATATGGATTAAAGAAAGCACCAAGAGCATGGTATGAAAGGATTCATTCACACCTGATGAAGATAGGTTTTCAGAGAACCAGTGAAGACAACAACATATATCTCAAATCTGAAGTAGATATGATACTGGTTAGTGAAGTGTTTGTAGATGATATCATATTTGGAGGCAATGATGACATGAGAAATGACTTTGCAAATGAAATGAAAAGTGAGTTTGAAATGTCTCGAGTTGGAGAGATAAAAAATTGCATAGGCTTACAAATTCAACAAATGAAGAGTGGTATTTTCATCACATAGTCTAAGTATGTGAAAGAGGTATTAAAGACATTTGGTATGAGTGACTATAAACTAGTTGGGACACCAATGGTTACAAGATGTAAATTATCTAAGGAAGATGAAGCTACATCTATTGATGAAAAGGAGTACAGGTCAATGATTGGGAAATTGCACTATGTTGTTCACAACAGACTAGATATAGCTCATGCAGTTGGTCTAGTTGCTAGATTTGAGAAGAATCTAAAGGAAACACATTTTATAGAAACCAAGAGGATATTCAGATATTTGAAAGTTACTATTGACTATGGATTATGGTATCCATACGTAGGTAACTTTGACTTGTAGGTGTATACAGATGTAGACTGGGCAGGTAATGTTGATGATATGAAAAGCACAACCAGTGGAGCATTCTTTCTTGGAGGAAGACTTGTTTCATGGAGTAGCAAGAAGCAGAGTTGTATATCACACTCTACTGCTGAAGTTGAGTATGTTGCAGCTTATATGAATTGTACCCAAGCTATCTAGATGAGGCACATTTTGGAAGGTTTCAAGATGAAGTTTACAGAACCTCTAAAGATCTTATGTGACAATACCGGTGCCATAAATATTTCTAAGAACCCTATTTTGCCTGCACAAACCAAGAATATTGAATTGAAGTATCAATTCTTGAGGGAAAAAGTGCAACGTAAAGATGTGATCTTGGAGCATGTTTCTACCAAGGAGAAGCTTGCCGATATCTTTACTAAACCTTTGCCTAAGACTAATTTTGAGTATCTTAGAAGTCAGATAGGGGTTGTACCTCTTCATGAGGTGAATTGAGCATGATGTAGAGTACATCAGTCCCGAAGCTACTTGCAGAATTTTACAGTAGGATTGATGAAGAAGTGGAGTTATTCCACAGGGGGAGCATCAAGTTGCAAGTTGTTGATGCTGAACAGTGAAGTTTGACATTGAATGTTTTACTTTCACTTTGGCATTTTTGTCAAAGGGGTAGAAGAAATATGTGATTATGAGGATAAGAATTGTATGATTCATAGATAGAAGATCTATAGCCAGCTACCAGCTGAAGACAAGGACAGTACATGGTAAAATGTAAACCAAGATTCCTATTCACAATCATAGCAATCAATGGTATTGATATTTGTATTGCCATCAATGCCAAAGGGGGATATTGTTGGCATTTGCATGAAGATTTCATTAACCGGTAATGATGTTGTTATAATATTGTTTTGTAATCGGTATGAAGAGCTAGTGAAGGGAACTGTAATTGGTAGGTGAGTTTGTGGAGTGAATCGATGAGTTGTTTTGTTTATAAGGTCGATGAGTTGTTTTGTTTCAGAGTTGGCAAATTTCTAGTTGAGTGTGTAGTTGCCTAACCAAATGATGTATCTACAATTTGTGTAAAGGCGGATAGGAGCATGAAAAGGATCTAACACAAGCAAGTGTAGTGCTATTCAAACAACTCAACAAACTCATGTTGTTTTATAACAATTACAACAGTAAAATCCCCTAACCGGGTAAGCTCTAACAAGCTTAGTGTTATTCAAATCCTCTAACCAGGTGGTCCATTAGCTTGGATTTCAAATCCTCTATCGAGGTTACTCCTCACAGGGAATTGCTTCTAATAGGGCATTATAGTCAATCCCTTAATCAGGTGGTCCCTAACAAGATTTGTTCTTAAGAGGACTTTTTGTAAAAGCTTTAACAGGCTTGGCTCCTAATAGGGAGAAATTCAGAAGAGTTCAGATAGTTAACTTGTGAGTCTCATCTCACCGTGGTTTTTCCCATTTGGGTTTCCACGTCAAAAATATTGTGTCAAGTGGTGAATGTTTTTGTGGTTATGTTTACTATGGTTGAATCACTTAACTGCCTAATCCACTTTGATAAGTTATGATTAACTGGTAGCAATATGAAATGAGGTTTTACTTATGTCAGTAAAGTATTTGGATGTTTGTGAGTTTCAAGTTGTTTTACTATTAATCTGTTGTAATAGTCAACCGGTTAAACTTGACAATGATATTGTATTTATAGTTCAATGGTTTAACTTGTCAATTCTAAGTTTACTTTGAGAGGTTGATTCTAAGATTGGTGAAAGTTTATATGTTTTTCTATCTACTGATTCACCCCCCCTCTAAATACTTGACTGGATCCTTATTTTTTCATCATACCATCAATTTGTAGTTAGTGTTTACAGTTTGTACTTTATATTTTGTAATTTCCAACTAGTTTAATTGAAAGCAAGAATGCGTGAATGTCTCCTTCTGTGTTTTGAATTTATTATTCATGTGGGCATGTTCCTTGTTGTTTGGTAATTGAGACAACATTCTCTATGTGATTTTTTTTGGGTCCACCCAGCTTGAGAGATCCTAATCTCTCCACATGGTATCAGAGCAATAGAGCCTAAATCCTTGTGTTTAGGCATTTGTATTTTCTGGGTGTTTGAGTTTTGTGTGTGAGAGACATGGTTGGGGATGAAGGAAAGAGATGGCAACAACCTCCATCCTTTAATGGACAAAATTATGATGTTTGGCCCAAAAAGATGAAGACCATCATGGTTGAAAATGATTTGTGGGAACTTTGTGCAACTGGGTTTGTGGATACAACTAATCCAGCTTAGTATGTTGCCCTCATAAACAATCAGAAGAACCAATTGAGGGAAACAAGAAGGAAAGATGCTAAGGAATTGAGTTTGATTGAAGCAGCCTTCACAGAGGCTATATTTGCCATAATAGAAGTAGCTAACTATACTAAGGAAGAGTGGGAAATCCTCCAAACTAGCTACAAGGGGACTGATAAAGTCAGATTGGTGAAGCTCCAAATGCTTAGAAGAGATTTTGAGAGTCTTCACATGAAGTACAATGAGTCCATTTCAGAATTTCATACAAGTCTTTAGTTTGTTGAACCAGTTGAGGACTAATGGAGAAACCATGGATGAGCAGAGGATTGTTGAGAAAATCCTTCAAAGTTTGCCATCAAATTTTGATGCAATAGTGATTTCCATTGAAGAGGCAAAGGATTTGTCAGTATTGATAGTTGATGAGTTGATGGGTTCTCTTCAAACCCATAAGAAATGCCTAAATAGGTATGATACTTCTTCCCAAGAAAAAGCTTTCAAATCTCAAGTCAATGCAAGAGGCAGGGGGAGAGGAAGAAGCGGTAGGAGTTCAAGAGGTTGAGGCTGTGGCAATGAAGAAATCTTAGGATGAGCAAACAACCAAGTGTTAGGCCCAATATAGAAAGCTAATGTACTAAGAGGGGAGGGGTGAATCAGTACTCCAAAACTTTTCCTTTGTAATAACCTTACTGTTATGCATAAACAAAATAGTGCAGTAACATAAAATAAAACTATAATCAACAGATAACAATCATACATGATTCACTCCATAACACATATATTTTGGTCATGCAGAAACTCTTGGTTAGAGAGAAAAACTGTGGTGGGGATGGCACCCACAACTTCACTACTACAATAATAAAGAATGCTCGGTTAGAGCTACATTTAGCTATTTCTGATAGCTTACCCTGTTAGGAGTATTAAGATCAGTTAGATCTACCTTACTAAAGGATTTGTACAACACTATATAAGTGTAGCAGCTGGTTAAAGGATTTACAATTTATAGACTTGGTTAGAGTCTTTTACCCTGTTAAAGGTTTCTCTTACAACTTCAAAATATTACAATATAATCATTACAAATATCTGCAACTTTACATCTGAAATGTTAAAGCAGATTCTATGTGCTCTGAATAAGATTACCTAGCTTGTAGCATACCTCGATAACCCATAATGAAACTCGGTAAACCCTTCTGTTTACTTTGTTCTTCGACTGTTCATTGATAACCTTCTCAGTGACCTCTTTGTGTCTCTGTAACAGTCTTCCTTCATGTATACACACTACTATCTCATTGCATCTCTTATCACATCATATCATGTCTTATGTCTAACCCTAGAATCATGTTGTATATATAGATCTCTTACAATGATGATCTAATTCATTACTTTGATCTTACAAAAAGATTCTTCGATTAAACAAAATATCTCATAGGTTAGATTGATCTTGTAATCATGCACAATCTCCTAATGCAATTTCCAATGCAAAAATGGTTAGATGTACCTTGATCTTGTAACACGTTTTCATGTGCATGTCCAGGTTCAATGTATCTAGTAAGATGTTTCACTCGATGAATATCAACTCGGTGAGTTAACTTTACCACTCGGTAGCCATGAACCTTTACTCGGTAAACAGCTCGATGAATACTGTGTTCTGTGACTGCTTTCTTCAGTAACCGACTAGACTGTTCATACCGACTTCTCTGTGTGTACTGACTGCATGATTCGATAACACTAACCGACTAGAATATAGTATGACTTTGGATATGAAACTAATGGCAATTTGATAAGTAGTAACAATCTCCCCTTTTGACATTAGTTGAGATGTTTGACAAAAACTACTTACAAAGTCATAACTCAAAAAAAATATATACTTGACAAAATGACTATACTTGACAATATGTACAATAGTCAATAGTATATGTAGATATACTCCCCTTATCATTATCCTATACATAACTTTGAATTTTTCATGTTCGGTTTGGTTATGTACTGTACTTTTGTGCTCTGTATATTCTGCATATTCTGCTCGGTAGACTCCCCTTGTATACAATACTCAAAATTGTGTTATCAAAACTGTACTATTCTCCAAGTGTAGAATTACTCCCCCTTTGCTGGGCTTTCCTCCCCCGTGTAGTAACATATAATTACTCCCCCTTTTTGACAAACATTAAAAACTTAATTTGCATCCAGAGGCGGTAACTGATAAAAAAATAGTCTTATACTTGGTCCGGGCATCAGTGAGGGTGACTGAGAGTGAGTCCTTGAGACTTTCCATTAATGAGTTCTGTGCTTGAATATCAGATAAGAGTGATATCAAGCCATCGAGGGTGCTTCCCTCTTGGGTAGTTGATAAGCTTGTAGCTTGGTTAAGCTGCTCTTGGGCTGATGAGAGATGAGGAAGGAATAATGTTTGAAGGGTCATTATATCCATCCTAATTTTATGCTCTTCATTCCTCAGTTCTAACTGTTGAGCCATGAGCTGTTGTAGATTTTTGTAAAAAGTCTGAACTGAATTAGGCTCAGTGGTCAACTTGGAGGAGAGATCAGTGATCTCTTTCTCAATTGCATCAGTTTTATTTTTGATGTCTTTAATAAATAAAGAAAATGTACACAATTTCTGGAATAAATAAAGAATGTGCTTGAGTTGAGGGGTCAACTCAGCAATGAATTTGACAAGTTTTACCTTGCCAACAACAATTGATTTTTGGACTTCCTCTATCATTTTTGATGTGAGCTCTTTATCCTTGAGCTTGCTTAGGTATTTGGATGCATCAACTCCAGATGTTTCAATCTGATTAAGGGGTTCATCCAACTGAATATGGATGGCTGCATCGGTTGACACTATTGCTAATGGTAGCATTTCTGTGAGCAGTGTCCTAACCTTTTGAAGTACCTTGTTCTTTTTCTATATTGCCAGTTGTTTCTCCTGTTCGGCCTTTTCTTTGCATAGTTCACCGAATTCAGTGAGTGCTTGCCCTTTTAATTTGGAGATATCGACATTGGGCAACACGATCGGTTTAGATAAGTCAAATTTAAAACAATGCTTTCTCACCTTTTTCTCTTTTCCTTTTGTCTGGGGCACTAAGACAAGTGCTTGTGAGGCATGCTATCCCTTAGTAGGTTGCTCAGTAGATGCAACACTTTGCACTGTTCCTATAGCAGTTGCAGTGTCTTTGGATGGCTCGATGCTAGGCGTCTCTGCTATAATATTTGCTATGCTTGTCTATCCCTGAGATGATTGATCTTTTGTTGTGTCTGCTGCAACTTCAGATTTGTTACCTACATCTTCTGCAGCTTTAGATTTGTTACATTTGGTAACTTGTTCGGTGTCCTTGGGGGCTTTGGTTGGTACTATTGGCTTCACCGACAGATAAGGCTAAACTTGTTCTAAGACCGATTCACTAGACACAATTTTTGCATAAGTGGTGCCTTCAATCATTTCTTGCTACGATGCAGCTTCATCCATTACATCTTCATCAATTTATATCGTGTCAACTAGGTCTGGACCTTGCTTGGTGACATCTGGATCTTGCTCGGTGACATCAACAATTTCAATTTGAGATTGTTCACCAACATCCTTTTTTTTTAAGATCTCCTACCACTTGGCCTTAGTCTCATTCTCCACGTCAATATATAGCCCATTCATCAATTTTAAGGCTCTCTGTTTCACAAGAAATTTTGAATTGTATGTGGACAAATGCTCCTTGATTTCAGCTATGGACATGTCAGGAAATGAGTGGACAAGACTTCTTTCTCTTTTTTGTCTCTCTGAATCCATTGCATATTTCCATCTGTTATCAATATGTGAGTAGAGTTCACTTGGAAGTGACTTTGCTAGTTCCAATGGTGCTAACCGAAACTTCAGAAGTGTACATATGACAGCTTCTTCAATCTGTCATTTCTCATCATTGTTCCTAGACTCATACCTAACATATCTGAATCCTGCAAACCCATCGTATTCCTTAAGATTGGCACAAAAGTTTTCAACACTGCGAATGTTTGCCTTTTTGCTCTTCACAATCTGGAATTTGTTAGCATCATCAGACTCTGTATCACTCGGCTCTTTTACCAAAATGAGTCTCTGAGTAGATTTCTTGTAAGTCTTTGTTACCTTAGGAGCGGCAACAATCTTTTGTTTCTTGCTCGGTGATGTAGCTAATGCTCTGGTGTTGGGTCTCTTTTTTGGTGGAGTCGATAGGGCCTTTGAAATGTCCTATTTCTTTCTTTTTAGAACTTTTCCCTTTGGAAACTCTATGCTCAATGTTATTGCAGCCTCCTGTGCTTTTGATTCTTCCTCCGTAATGGCAAGATTGCCTTTGACAAGTGTAGATGAGGATTCTTCTCCGAATTTCTCAGATAAAGCTTTTATCATCTTTGTTGCTTTCCTTGTAGCCTTAGGAGATACAATGCTCATTTTTACTTTCTCCTTTACCTCTTCATAGGTTCCATACCTTAGTTCAATTGCATGCCTTGGCAATGACAAGTAGGCATCAAATTGTTGCTGTGTGATGTCATGATCAATTTCATAACCCATTGGTTGCAATGACTGAATCCTCGGTTCAACAACATTTACATAGCAGTAATCAGTGTCGACTTCAAAACAAATATTGTCCTTGTATTTTTCAACTAGCTGTGGTGGGATCCTGTACCTGTTGTGCATTTTCTCTTGGAATTTGCTAAAGTAATCATCCATGACATCATTAAAGTTATCTCCTAACTTCTTGATGTAATCATTGATCTGATGGGTGATAGGTTGGTGTAGCTCCCATACTACTTTACCGACTGAGGGAAAGAACTTTTCAAATAGAAAAACATATAGACAAGTAGTGAACCGAGCTTGAGTGTGTTTGTCGAGTTGTTCTTCTTCGGCTTCCTTATTGTGTTCAAGTTCTCAAATAAGTTCTTTAGTAGTACTTCACACAAGTCTACTTTCATTCCCTTCTTTACTATTTTGTAGGCCAGGTCCACTGTAGCACATGGTACACTATTTTCCCTTGCAGATTGGAAGAAACAGTAACCAATGACTCTGATTGCAAATTTCAGTTCAGCATCAATGACATTATTCAATTTCAGTCCTCGATAATCAGATTCTACTCCGGTTAGATTGATTAGCTCCTTTTATGATATCATTTTCTATGCACGAGCATGATCGTAGATGGGATATCCAGTGATCAGGTGAATGACTTCCTTCGTGATCTTGAACGGTTGCTCTTGTAGCCACATGAAATCATCATGTACTCTGCTCAATACAAACTTAACCCATTGGGGTTTGAACACACGAGGATAGACTAGGGCTTCAGTTAATCCCTTGATTCTGATATGTTCAAATTTACTATCCAGTTTGCCGTCAGTGCACAGTTCATCATATGTGTCACTAATCTCTACATGACCAAGTTCCTCAACACGACACTTGGTAAAGAATCTAACATCTTCTACCAATAAGACTCGATCCGGGATGAGTGAAAATGCAGTTTTATCATCCGGTTCTGAGGCGACTTTAGGAGTTAGGGAATACTTCAGAGATGGCTTCTCCACATTTTGGACAACTACAGGGTCTTGGATCTTGGGTGCCATGGTAGATCTCGAGTAAAAATACCAGCTAAATAGTGTGAATAGATTGATGTAAATACCTTGAAAATTTTCTCTGACTAAAATTCAGTCGCTTTGATTCACTCTACTTTGCTTCTCGAAAACTTGGGTGAATGAAAATGACCATGAAAACACTTTTAAGTACTCAAAAATACCTTATCGGGCTCCATGCAAGTTAGGTCATGGTATTAAATGCACTCAGTTCACCTTTTACTGATTTACTTCATTTTCTATTTTCACCGAGTATTCAACTTTGCTTTGTTAACCAACTTGACAGGTTTCCTGTATACACCGACTTGACAAGTTTCCTGTATAGTATGTAAACTGACTAATTGCATCTTAACTATGCAGATTTTGAATTCTGTTCATAATAAAATAGGAACTGTTATGATTAACTTTTAAAGAATGTAATCCCTTCATACCTTTTCTTGACTAATTTGAAATAGGTGCACCTAACTCGGTAGGTAAGGTTCTTTCTTCATCAGACAAAATTTCTTTCTTTTTCCAAATCATCTTGAATTTTTCTTTTATCTCCTCAGTGTCTCTTCTCGGTTGATCTTTGCAATCTCCAGCTAAATGTCCAGCTTTGTGACAATGAAAACATGCCATACCGAGATTTCTCCATGATCTCTAGTTGTTCATTCCAAACCTTTTAAAATAGTTGGCACTTATATGTCCATATCTTCCACAACATTCGCACCATATCCTCGTATTGTAATCCCATGGTACTGCTGCATATTGTCGGTAAGAATCTATGTGAGTTCGGTAACCTCCAGTGTTTGCTCGGTGTGCATACTTCATGTAGTTCTTTCAATTAAACCAGCATCTCTCGGTACTATGTCCATATCTATTGCAGTTTTTACAAAACCCTTTGAATTTTACCTTCTGATGGTTGTGTAAAGCGGAAAAATCGAACCCTAGTTGTTCTCCCCTCCCCAACTCCAAGGAGAGAGAAGGGAGAGTCACTAGGGTTGATGGTTTTCACTTAGGAGAGACTTTAAATTCAAAAGAGGGGTTGAAACCCACAAGATCCAATCCCACGCAATGCAAGATTGGATTCTAAATGAGTTTCAAGGGTTAGGACATCAAGGATACCCTCTTTTGTAAAGAAATGTAGATAGAATGATTGAACTAGGAATGCATGTAAAGTAGGAAAGATTCGTTTATAAACAAAGATAAGGATATGGGATGAAGCTGCGGACCTGGAATTAGCAGTAAAATGTTGAGATGGTGCTGTTTTGCAAATTTGAGTGAAAGTTGACGGGACGATGGCGCCCGACATGCACACGGTCCTCCGAAAAATCCGCGAAACGAAGGTGGATCTGTTCGTCTCTGCACAAGGATTCCAGATCTTCAATTACAGCCACGTACCTGCAACCTACACACAGAAAAGAGAGGACGATTGGGGGGTTAGGGATGAGGGGTTTGCCTTTAGGTCAAACCTTGGGTTTGGAATTAACCAAGAAATGAGAATGCTGTAAATGTAAATGTTTGTAATGTAAACAAGTACTGATACCTTGTTGTAAGAATGTTTGTATTCTTACATGCGAAGGTGTAATGTATGTAGTATGTAATGTGTTGTAAGTGATCTCCTCTTCAATGGTTGAATCCTTGTCTTGAATGCAACACCTAGCCTTGAATGGAGACTTAGAATACTCAATTGCTTGAAGGAATGCTTGAATGCTTGAATGCTTGAATGTTTGAATATTGCTTTCGCCTTTTTCATACATATGTCCTCCTCCCTTTTTGAGAGAGGAAATGTAGTTTATATACTTGTCAATTAGGGCTGATAGACTGATTTTCCCGACCTTAGGCCGACCAGGAAACAATATTTTCCAATTTGCAAACTTAAAGACCCGATGCCCAAAAGAGACTGGGCCAAAAATAGGGCCAGGGACCAGGGCGCTGGGCACCATGGTCCTGGGGGACCAGGGTGCTGGGCACCCTAGTCCTAAAGGACCAGGGCACTGGGCGCCATGGTCCCACCTCCAGGGACAGCGGGGTGCAAGGAGGATCAGGCCAGGGTGCTGAAAAATGCAGTTTTTGATGTCATGAACAAGTTTTGGGGTCTCCATTCAGGTTCCGTGTTGCATTGCCATCGTGAAGACCCAAATGCAGTCAAAATTGCAAGTGTCGCAATTTTAGGATGCTACATTTAGCCCCCACTTTAGCGGGAGTATAAGCGTACACCAATACTTCCGGTAAAGTACAAGGAAACAACATTGAAAAACTTTCACCACGTCAAGGAGGCAAGATACACCAAGCCCCCAGTGGACTAAGGATCTTATGACTTCGATTGACAAAGTAAAAGGGAAGATCATGAGGGAGAACCATGACTGTCAGTAGTAAGGTTCCCTCACTATGAGTCATGCAAGAAAGATATCAAAAATTTTCAAGGCAAAGCTAAATTTGTCAAGAAATTTTCAAGTATCTTGAAAAGATATGAATGAGATGTATGCCCCCCTACATTAAAGCAATCGCACATGCCTCACTGGGGGTGATTGCTTCAAGGTAGTGATACATATAAGAAATGAGAAAGGAGCACGTTATCACAAGGATTTAGCCCCCAAGTGTAAGATAAGCCCAAGGATAATAGACACAAAACACAAAGCACAAGGTGACTTCACTTTCCTCGGGGTCAGTATGCTGTATGATAATTCATGTATATCATATGTATGTATGCATAATTGTTCTTCATTCCCCAATCAAGGAAGGTCACCTAGAAGAAGGGAACACATGTGTCTTTTGAGTCAACATGAGAGAGACCAAAAGAGATCTCAATGTTTTGCATCGTCCTCAAGTAGACAACACTAAGGACAACAAATAGAAGAATGAGAATAACACATAGAAGAAGTAACAAAAGAGAGGAGGAGAGAGTCTGCTATGCTAATGAACTAGCCTAGCACGTCATCTACCCCCCGATCTTGCTGATCAATATTTCGAGAAGGTAGGAAACACGCTAGAGGAGGAACATCCAACACAGCAGATGGAGCTATCACAAGATCCAAACAAGGGCTATGTTCATACCCCAAGCCACGGTGTTCTTGTCTAGGAGCTAGGATAAGTGCTTTAGAAAATTCGTTAGATAGATGGTTATCAACATCAACATATTCATATTCATTATCAGAATGAACAGGAGTAACATTTTCATCATGAATAACATTTTCATCTATATCATCATCAAGATTTATAAAAATAGGATCTTTAACTCGCACAGGATCAAGACCATCATGCATCTTATGTTTAGGAGATTTCGGCTCAATCGTCGGCTGAGGAGAAAATGGAATAATACTGGCTGAAGGTGTTTTTGGGGATTGCAAAGTTTGAGAAGTAGCTGCCTGAGCTCTAAGACGACACTTTCATCGGCGTTCACGTGCAGAACGATTTCGTCTAGTCTTAGTAGGAAGTTGAGAAGAGTGAGGAGGAGGAATATTCTCATCCTTATCACTTGGGTGTTTAGGTTGTGGTCTCTTAGGTTGAACAATAGGAGAAGAGGAAGGTCTCTTCTCTCCATAAGAGGAAGGAGGAGGAACTGCTCCATATAAGGGAGGAGTATTTGGTTTAGGAAGGAGACCAAGTCCATCATGACGAGGAGGTATAGGTCTACTTTTAGGAAGTTTATTAAATATAGGCATAGTCACATTCATAGGAATGGGTTGGGAATCTTCTTGAGGAAAGACATTAGTTTTATCTTTCAAAGGAAGAACTTCCTTCTCAAGAATGATAGGAATGTCAAGTTTGGGTGTTCTAGGTTCACTTAGAGATAGGATCATATCTTTTTTCCACTTTTGATAAGATTTGAAAAGATGATCACTTCGCGGAGTAAGAGATCGGAATTGTTTAGGCCAAAAATAATCAATAGGAACGCTAGAAGTTCTTTCAGCTGGTTTAAAGAGACTATGATTGACAGTAACAACTTCACCATTATGGGGAAATTTCAAGCACTTATGAATAGGAGAAGCAATAGCTTTCATGGAAGACAGCCAAGGATAGCCTAGCTTCACACGAAATTGTTCGGACGATGGAATAATAGCAAAGTCCACATCAAGGGATTTGTTATGGACCTCAATAGGTAATGTAATAGAACCAATTGTAGGAGAAGAAAATGCATCAAATAGTTTCACAACCACATTTGTTTCGTCATAGATCACTTGATTCAATTGCAAAGTAAAAAGAAATTCTTCAGTAATGACATTAACCATACAAGAAGGATCAATAAGCACTCCACGGCAAGGTGTATTCTTGACTTTTGCAACTATATATAAAGGACCATCAGGTGCCCTGATAGTTTCACTAGAATCAAATGTGATGGAAGGTTCTTTAGGGATTTTCTGCTGCTCCACAAAGTTAATCACATTAGGAGTCATAGACACAAGATCATCAGGTGAGACAGAGGAATCAGTAGTATCAATCACATTAGAGGTATGAGAAGGAAATGGATCAATAGAAATCTGAAGATTTTGGTTAGGAGGAGCTATAGATTTGTTGCCTTTATCATTCACACCAGAAATAGAGATAGTATTATTATCAATCAAATCTTGAATTTTACCCTTTAAAGCAAAACATTTTTTAGTATCATGCCCAGGATGACGATGAAATTGACAAAAAGATTTGTTATCAAAATAGGGTGAATTAATCTTTGCAGGATCTATTTGCCTTATAGGAGGAAGAGTAAGCACGTTTTGTTCCAATAACTTATTCATAATACTATGCAATGATTCATTCAAAGGAGTAAACTTTCTTTCTTTCTTGAAAAATTTAGAAATAGGAGGCACACCTGATGCTGCATTCACATTGTTGTTGATGATGTTTTCATTGAATTTAATGGACTCTCTGTTTGGTTAAAACTTCCCAAATGGTTGTTGACTACTATCACCCTTATCACTTGGAGCCATAGGATTTGCTTGTTCCATTTGACTCACAGTCAGTTGATAATTGTGAAGAGTTGCGCACAACTGTTGGAAAGAAGTAAACTCAGAAAATAGGAGTTTTTCTCTAATATCTTTTTGTAGATTAGAAATAAAGATTCTTTGAATATCATTGTCAGGCACTGGAAAGGAAATTTGAGCATACAAATGCTTATATCTACCAATGAAATCAGTCACTCTTTCTTTAACACCTTGTTTACAATGCATTAAATCAATCAAAGTAACTTTAGGACTTATATTGTTTTGAAATTGTTGAATGAAAGCATTTGCAAGTTGTTCGAAAGAAGAAATAGAATAAGAAGGCAATGAGAAATACCATTGTAGGGCTTTATCTCTTAATGTTCTAGTAAATAGTTTTGCAAGCAATCTTTGGTCATAAGCAAAATCGGTACATATTGTTTGAAATGTCTTAACATGTGTTAGAGGATCACCCTTACCATTATAAAGCTCCAAATGCAGAATTTCAACATGTTTAGGGGGGATAGCTCGAACAATGTCAAGAGAAAGTGGGCTCGCAACATCAAATGTGGGCACACTAAACTTAGATTGATTCATAGAGACAATTTGTTGCTGTAAAGAAGAGACAGTTTGTGCAAGATTGTTAATGGTCGCTTCAGTCGAAGAGTTCATATTAGACGTGTTAGATTGTGATGGAGGTGTTATGTTATTGAAAGAAGGTAGAGAGTAAGGTGGTGGGACACTATGATAGTTAGTCATAGGAGATGATTGGAAAGGAGGAACACTACAAGGAGGAATGGAATGGTTAAACGAATTGCCCCCTTGCGTCATGTTCATTTGTGGTGATATAATAGGAACACTTATTGAAGGAATGAATGAATAATTTGGATTGAATGAAGGAAGAGGGTTGATTGAAGAAGAAGGATTGCCCCCATGACTGGTGATCATAGGAGGAATGTCTTGTGTTGAAGTAGTCATTATGTTTGATGTAAAAGTAGGAATACTAGCAATAGAAGTTGTCAAAGGAATAGAATGATTAACTTGAGTAGGAGGTTGTGTATAACCTAAAGTTTCGGCACAACTCTTCATAGGCATCACATTTGAATCCACAATGTGTGCAATACCACGCAAAATATCAATTCCATTCTTATCACTTTGAACCATACGTTTTAGACCCTCAATTAATGAAAGAGCTTCGCTATCGGGGTATTCTTGAGACATCCATTGTCGAAAATCATCAAATTGGTTATCCAATTTCGAAAGTTGTTCTATAGAAACCTCATGGAGAGCTTCTTCATCATTAAGAGGATTAGAGGAATTACTCATGTCCTCGTTAAAAAGGCCATTAAAATTAGGTTCCATCTCCTCGGTAATTACACCTTGGAAAGACTTAATTCTAAGGCTTCGTCTAACGGGAATAGTGTAAGTAGGGCTTATTGTCGTAAAACTCATGCACTAAAGAGAGAGAGAAGATTTTGAATTTTAGAGGTAGCAAATTTCAATAAAATCAGCCAATCTCCTAGATTTAAGCTGTTAAATACAATCAGGACAATCTCTCAAAATTTGGGAAAAGATGTTCGGGACCGTGGCGAACGGAGTGCACACAGTCCTCGCAAATTTTTTCGAAATTTTCAGGGATGAAAGTTATGATGGTTTTAAAGCTAATTTGAAAAAATTGAGTGATTTTACGATCTGTAGATAGGCCAAATTAAAGTTGCAATCTCGAAATTGAACCCTACCAAGATTGTTGAAAAATGTAAAATTTGAATTTTGAAAAAGAGAGGGAAACTGAAATTTTGAATTTTAAGATTTTAGAGGGAATACTGAAAGCAATGCAGGGTTTTGAAATTTAAAAGTTGACTCGATTTCATGCAAAATTTGAATTTGAAAGTGGAAATCAAGGTTGTTGCAATTAAACACTTAATTTCAAAAGTCACAAACTGCAAAAATTTGAATAAAGCACTGAAATTTCGGATGAATGCCAACACACTTTTCAGATTTAGGACTGTAAGAAACAAAATTTTGATATGAATTTTAATTTCAACAATTTTTGAATGATTAGAAGCCTCAATCCAAGCAATCGCTAGGCCAACTTTGACTTTAATTTTGAAAGTGTTAGAATTGATAAAATCAGCCAAAATTCTGGATTTTAGCAGAAAAATACAGTAAGATCTAGCTCCTGAAATTTCAGAAAAAATGTTGGGGACGATGGCGCTCGGGGTGCACACGGTCCTCGCAAATTTTTTCCAAATTTTCAGGGATGAAAGATATTGTGATTTTATTGCGGAATCCAAAGTTACAACCAATTTGGAGGTGTTTTGATCAGTCAAATTATCAGTCAAAGGTTGAATCAAGAAGGTTTTAAAAATTAGGGTTTTGACACTTAACCACTTAATTTTCAGAATTAAAGCACAAATATGAATTAACAATTTGTAATAGAAGGGTAGATCTGAAACAAGCATTAACAATTAAACATTCCACAAGTTTAGTTACTAAAAAGAAAATTTTAGGGTTTTTATGCAATTAACCTCTAAAATTTACAAAAGATCAAACATGGAAATGTAATTAAGGAAGCAAATTTTTCAGATCTAACCATGAATAATCAGAATGAGGATGTTCACGTCGGGTTCACCAAAATGTAAAGCGGAAAAATCGAACCCTAGTTGTTCTCCCCTCCCCAACTCCAAGGAGAGAGAAGGGAGAGTCACTAGGGTTGATGGTTTTCACTTAGGAGAGACTTTACATTCAAAAGAGGGGTTGAAACCCACAAGATCCAATCCCACGCAATGCAAGATTGGATTCTAAATGAGTTTCAAGGGTTAGGACATCAAGGATACCCTCTTTTGTAAAGAAATGTAGATAGAATGATTGAACTAGGAATGCATGTAAAGTAGGAAAGATTCGTTTATAAACAGAGATAGGGATATGGGATGAAGTTGCGGACCTGGAATTAGCAGTAAAATGTCGAGACGGTGTTGTTCTACAAATTTGAGTGAAAGTTGACGGGACAATGGCACCCGGCGTGCACACGGTCCTCCGAAAAATCCGCGAAACGAAGGTGGATCTGTTCGTCTCTGCACAAGGATTCCAAATCTTCAATTATAGCCGCGTACCTGCAACCTACACATAGAAAAGAGAGGACGACTGGGGGGTTAGGGATGAGGGGTTTGCCTTTAGGTCAAACCCTGGTTTTGGAATTAACCAAGAAATGAGAATGCTGTAAATGTAAATGTTTGTAATGTAAACAAGTACTGATACCTTGTTGTAAGAATGTTGTATTCTTACATGCGAAGGTGTAATGTATGTAGTATGTAATGTGTTGTAAGTGATCTCCTCTTCAATGGTTGAATCCTTGTCTTGAATGCAACACCTAGCCTTGAATGGAGACTTAGAATACTCAATTGCTTGAAGGAATGCTTGAATGCTTGAATGCTTGAATGTTTGAATATTGCTTCCGCCTTTTTCATACATATGTCCTCCTCCCTTTTTGAGAGAGGAAATGTAGTTTATATACTTGTCAATTAGGGCTGATAGACTGATTTTCCCGACCTTAGGCCGACCAGGAAACAATATTTTCCAATTTGCAAACTTAAAGACCCAATGCCCAAAAGAGACCGGGCCCAAAATAGGGCCAGGGACCAGGGTACTGGGCGCCATGGTCCTGGGGGACCAGGACACTGGGCGCCCTAGTCCTAAAGGACCAGGGCACTGGGCACCATGGTCCCACCTCGAGGGACAGTGGGGTGCAAGGAGGATCAGGCCAGGGTGCTGAAAAATGCAGTTTTTGATGTCATGAACAAGTTTCGGGGTCTCCATTCAGGTTCCGTGTTGCATCGCCATCGTGAAGACCCAAATGCAGTCGAAATTGCAATTGTCACAATTTTAGGATGCTACAGGTTGTTAACAGACTTTGTTCTACATTGATTAGGTATGTGACCATATTTATTGCAATTATAACAATATCCATTGGACTTAGAGATATTCAGTTGCTTACCTTTTCTGATCTGGCATATGTTGGCAGTATGACGTTGATTTCCACAGTAGTAGCAAATAGGCTTCTTCCTTTTGATGTTATTTCTTTTTTCAGCTTGTTTTGATGATTCTCCTTTCTCGGTAGTATTAATTCCTCTCTCGGTAGAGTCTTTTCCTTTGTAACCGAGTCCTCCATCTTTGTAGAGTCTTCTTGTATTCAGTTGCTCATCCAACATCTTTGATGCTTCATAACTTTTCTCCAATGATTCTTTGGATTTCTTTTCTTTTTCAAGTTCACCAGTCAACCTTGATACTTCAAGTTTCAATGATTGATTTTCATCATTCTTCAGAATTGCTTCATGATGAGCATAACCTAGTTGATCTATCATATTTTGTTGAATACTAGTTAACCTCATGATTTCATCATCCTTATCAGATACTAGAGCTTCAAGTTGTTGTTTCTCTCTTTGTAGATCTCTTGCTTTATCCTTAGCTCTCCTTAATGCATCTAGATTTTCAGTCATTTGTGTACTGAAATGTTTGTGTTCTCTTTTCATTGCTTTTAGTTGATCAGCCAATGCTTTGTTCTTTTCTTTCAACATTCCAATCATTTCTTCAATTTCTTCAGATATACTGTTCTCAGATGATGTCTCGATTTGTTCCACTAGCTCTTGAGAATCCTGCAAGTCATCAGATAATCTTCTCCTTACTTTCAGAGATTTTTGCATTTGCCTCTGCATGTCTTCAATCACTTGATTTGCATTATCCATCTCTTCTTGAAGATGCACAATCCTCCGAGATTTTTTTTAGCCTTCCATTGCTAAGATCTTTCTCTTCAGGTGGTTAAACCCTTTTCCAAGATTCAAGATCTAATACCAATTGTTAGGCCCAATATAGAAAGCTAATGTACTGAGAAGGGAGGGGTGAATCAGTACTCCAAAACTTTTCCTTTGTAATAACCTTACTGTTATGCATAAACAAAATAGTGCAGTAACATAAAATAAAACTATAATCAACAGATAATAGTCATACATGATTCACTCCATAACACATATATTTTGGTCACGCAGAAACTCTTGGTTAGAGAGAAAAACTGTGGTGGGGATGGCACCCACAACTTCACTACTGCAATAATAAAGAATGCTCGGTTAGAGCTACATTTAGCTATTTCTGATAGCTTACCCTGTTAGGAGTATTAAGATCAGTTAGATCTACCTTACTAAAGGATTTGTACAACACTATATAAGTGTAGCACCTGGTTAAAGGATTTACAATTTATAGACTTGGTTAGAGTCTTTTACCCTGTTAAAGGTTTCTCTTACAACTTCAAAATATTACAATATAATCATTACAAATATCTGCAACTTTACATCTGAAATGTTAAAGCAGATTCTATGTGCTCTGAATAAGATTACCTAGCTTGTAGCATACCTCGATAACCCATAATGAAACTCGGTAAACCCTTCTGTTTACTCTGTTCTTCGACTGTTCATTGATAACCTTCTCGGTGACCTCTCTGTGTCTCTATAACAGTCTTCCTTCATGTATACACATTGTTATCTCATTGCATCTCTTATCACATCATATCATGTCTTATGTCTAACCCTAGAATCGTGTTGTATATATAGATCTCTTACAGTGGTGATCTGATTCATTACTTCAATCTTACAAAAAGATTCTTCAATTAAACAAAATATCTCATATGTTAGATTGATCTTGTAATCATGCACAATCTCCTAGTGCAATTTCCAATGCAAAAAATGGTTAGATGTGCCTCGATCTTGTAACACGTTTTCATGTGCATGTCTAGGTTCAATGTATCTAGTAAGACGTTTCACTCAGTGAATGTCAACTCGGCGAGTTAACTTTACCAATCGATAGCCATGAACCTTTACTCGGTAAACAGCTCGGTGAATACTATGTTCTGTGACTGCTTTCTTCAGTAACTGACTAGACTCTTCATACCGACTTCTCTGTGTGTACCGACTGCATGATTCGATAATACTAACCAACTAGAATATAGTATGACTTTGGATATGAAACTAATGGAAATTTGATAAGTAGTCACACCAAGAGGGAGCAAGCATCTCTCAAAATAACTCCAAACAAGGCAAGAAGAACAACAACTTAAATCATAGGTATGACAAGAGCAATGTGGAGTGCTTTAACCATCATAAGTTTGAGCATTATGCAAGAGATTGCTGGAAAAAGAAAGGTAATCAGTCAAAACAAAGTGCTAATGTGTCTGATGTGAATGTGGTTGAGAATAATCAGTCCACAACCTTCATCATGTGCAACATTGGTGAAGAAGGCAGCCCCGAAGTTTGGTATTTGGACAACGGTTGCAGTAACCATATGAGTGGTAATGAGAGTTTGTTCTCATTTATTGACAAGAATGTCAAATCTGAGATCAAAATGGGGAATAATGGAATAGCTCCAATTGAAGGAATAGGATCTATTATGATCCACACCAAGCAAGGTGAGAAGAAGGAGATTGAGAATGTTTATTTTTCCCCAGGCATTAAACATAATCTAAGGAGTGTTGGACAACTGATCCAAAATGGATACAATTTGTTGATGGAGAAGGGTGAGTGTGTCATTTTTGACAGAGATGGGAGTAAGAAAGTTGTTCCAGCAATTCAAATGACAAAGAACCAGATGTTTCTGTTGAGAATAGAGACATGTTTCTCTTCTCAGTCCGGTGTTGTACCTCCCAAGAAAGCATGTACAACAATGCAGCAATTCAGCAGTTAAAGGCCCTCAAGAGCAGCATTGAAGACCCTTCCAAGATATGACATCTCAGGTATGGACGCTTGGGTTATGCTAGTTTGAATTTATTATCCAAGAAAATAATGGTAGATGGTTTTCAATGTATAGAAGATCCTAGTAGCAAGTGTGAGGATTGCAATATGGGTAAGCAACATAGGCTTCCCTTTCAAAAAGGCAACTCAAGAAGGGCAAGAGAACCATTGGAGCTGGTGCATACTGATTTAGTTGGCCCTATACAAACATGTCTATTAGTAGCAGCCAATATTTTATGACCTTTATGGATGATTTGAGCTATAGATCATGGGTTTATTTTTTGAAGCATAAATATGAAGCTTTAGATAAGTTTTTGTTGTTCAAAGCCCAAGTTGAAAAGGGGAGTGGACATTGCATAAAGGTCCTAAGGTCAGATCATGGAGGAGAGTATACCTCCAATGCTTTTGTGAATTTTTGCAAGCAAAATGGCATAAAGAAGGAGCTAACAACCGCTTATACTCCGCAACAAAATGGAGTGGCTAAGAGAAAGAATAGAACCATTATTGAGATGGCAAGAAGAATTCTTAAGGAAAAAGGATTGCCAAATGAATATTGGGGAGAGGATGTAGCAACAATAGTTTATTTGATAAATAGAAGTCCAACCAAGGCAGTTCGTGACAAGATTCTGCAAGAGGCATCAAAGCACAAGTGGACGGTTGAGCACCATAGAGTATTTGGGTGTGTGGCTATGCTCATGTGCCAAAGGAGAAGAGGAAAAAATTGGATGACAAGGGTGCAAAATGCATTTTCACAAGCTATAGTGTTGAGTCCAAGGCATATAGATTGTACAACCCCATCACCAAGAAGATAATCATAAGTATAGATGTTGAGGTCTTGGAGAATGAGTCATGGGATGGCTTGGTGGATACCTCTTCATCCACCTCACAAAGTGTGCCCATTGATTATGATGATGAGTATGAAGATTGGGAAGAAGCTCCTAATAGATCATGACATCTCCTGATGCAGATAGGTAGTCAAGTAGACTGTCACAAAATTATCAAAATTCGGTGAGTGCTAGAAAGTTCTGGATAACTCCCGAGAGCTCCCAACAGCTTCAGACGACTCTTGATAGAAACAGGTAGAAAGGCAAGTAGCCAGAGGTAGCTAGAGATTCACCTCGTGAGAGCTCCCGATGGTATAGATCAGATTATGCATAATAGAGTAGCAGTAGTAGTGAGAGTTCAGACCCCATATTGGTATATGATGAAGCAGTGACAATGTATGTTGTCATTGATGTCGATAGGTGAGCCGATATGAAGCAGTATGAAGATTGGAAGTGGTTATGGTCAACCAAGATGAAGTGGACCGATGTCGGGGTTCACTAAGTGTGACTACCAGTTGGTAGTCTCCATTTAGCTCTAGAGTTTCCGGTTTGGCTTATGTGGTGCAACCGATGACATTCTGTGATTAGTTAGTTAAGAGATAAGGATGAGATCATGGTGCCATGTCAGTTATGTGTATGTGAATGATTTCTTTGAGGATCTTGCATGTGAAGATTGAATGCATTGAATGTCTACCTCAGGAATGCGCGATGTTCTGAGTGGTGTATGAAGTGCGCGTGATGGGTTATTGATTTCCAGATGTAGTGAAGATTGGATGATGCAGAATGACTTGAGATCTATTTTAGATCGCTTCGTTCTATGCAATGGATCTAACAGCTAGGATTGGACCGCTTGTATTTATAAACCTAAAATGTTTAAGGTTTAGGGTTTATGCTACCGACCTAATTATTGTCTATAAGGTCGATGATGTTTTTTATTGTGAGTGTTGGAAAATGATGTGTTTGTGTGTTGAGATACTTTCCAAACCAAAGTGTGGAACCTACAGAGTGTGATTGTAGAGGAGAGGAGTTGCAAAGGATCTGCCTTAGCAAGTAGTGTTGTTATGAGATCAAAGCTTTACTTGTTGACTTCTAACAATTTCAATAAAAGGAAAATACATTGACCGGATAGCTTTAAGAGGCTTTTTGCAAATCCTCTAACCAGGTGAATCAAGTTCATTGAGTTCTTTAAATCCTCTAGCAAGGTAACCTTTAACAGGGTTTCAACCTTTAATAGGGTTTATAGCCATCCCTTAACCGGGTGATCCCTAACAAGATCGGTTCCTAACAGAACCTTATTGTAAAGTCTTTAACCAGACTAGGCTCCTAACAGAGAGAACTTCAAAAGAGTTGAAAACAAGCTTGTGGGTATTTATCCCCACCATGGTTTTTCCCATTTGGGTTTCCACGTGAAAAAAATCCGTGTTATGGGTTGTGTGTTTTCATGTGATGATTGTGTAGTTGTTGATCAAGTTAGTTATGCATGCAGTGCTAAATGATTTTGGTATTATTGTTACAACTCATGCTTGATTATATCAAGAAGTAGTCATCAAGATTTAAGATCTATCAAATGTTGTCTCAAGTATCTGTGTTTAACCAGTATACCCATGGTTAAGTTCAGTGGTGAAGACAACCGGTCAACATTGTTTTAATATGATAGTGTTGAGAAAGTTTTTGTCTATACTGATTCACCCCCCCCTCTCAGTACCAGTTAGGGTATTATTTGTTCATCATTACTCATCACCCCACTCTCACCTCCCTAATGCTAAAGAAGACCAAGATTCTAAGGGAGATCTACCAAGCTGAAAGGTATGATGATGGGTTTAATGAAAATGTGAATTTTACATTGTTTTCTTATAGTGATCTGATTTATTTTGAGGATTCTATTAGAGTGGAGAAATGGTGTGAGGTCATAGATGAGGAAATAGATGCAATAGAGAGGAATGACACTTGGGAGTTAACTAATTTGCCTCCCAACAAGCAAGTCATTGGGGTTAAATGGGTCTATTAGACCAAGAGCAATGCTGAAGGCAGAATAGAGCGCCACAAGGAAAAATTAGTGGTCAAGGAGTACAAATAATAGTATGGGAGAGACTATGATGAGATATATGCCGCCATTGTAAGAATGGAGACCGTGCAGGTAGTCATAGCTATTGCAGCCCAACACAAATGGAAGGTATTTGAAATGGATGTGAAGTTTTCCTTCCTTAATGGAGTACTAAGAGAAGAGGTTTATGTGGAGCAACCACATGTTTATGAAGTTACGGGTCATGAAGGCAAGGTATATAGGCTGAAGAAGGCTCTTTATGGGCTGAAGCAATCTCCATGGGCATGGTACAACAAGATTGGCTCATATTTGATGAGCAATGGCTTTGGAAAAAGCGACGGTGAGCCTACTCTTTACATCAAGGAAGCTAATGGTAAGATTCTCATTGTTTTATTGTATGTTGATGATTTAGTTTTCACTAGGGATGATGATTTCCTCATTGCTAATTTTAAATAGGCCATGAAAAGAGAGTTTGAAATGATATATTTAGGTCTCTTGAGGTATTTTCTAGGCATAGAAGTAAAACAAATGCATGATGGTATTTTTATCTCTCAAGAAAGGTATCCGAATAAGATCTTGAAGAGATTTAGAATATATGTTAGCAAGCCTGCACCAACACCAATAGTCATAGATCTTAAGTTGAGAAATGAAGATTGTAGCATCAACGTTGATTCGACCAGGTACAAGAGTTTGGTTGGAAGCTTGATTTATTTGATAGCAATGAGGCCTAATATAATGCATGCAGTGAGTCTGATTTCCAAATTTATGGAGAATCTAAAGGACACTCATTGGCAAGTGGGTAAGAGAATCCTAAGGTATGTGAATGGCACCAAGGGATATGGAATTTTGTATAATGTTGTAAGTGATTTTAGGCTGATTGGTTACACAAATAGTGATTGGGTAGGAAGTGTAGATGATAGGGAGAGCACATCCGGGTATGTGTTTCATATGGGTTCAGGTATAATCTCATGGGCTTCTAAGAAGCAACCCATCATTTCCCTATCAACAACTGAGGCTGAGTATATAGAAACAAATGCACAACATGTCAAGCTATTTGGATAACAAGAATCTTAGCAGATTTCAAGGAAGAGAAAGAGGATGGAACATTGATCTTTTATGACAATGTTTCATCAATTACATTGAGCAAAAACCCTGTGTTTCATGGAAAAAGAAAGTACATTGAAATTAGGTATCACTTCACTAGAAGTTTAGTTGATAATGGTGAAATAAAATTGGAATTTTGCAGGTCTGAGTAGTAGCTAGCAGACATATTCACCAAGCCATTGGGCAGAGACAGTTTTGAGCACCTTAGGAGAAATATGGGCGTAGTAGATTTGGATTTTAACTGAGTCTGTTGGCTTAGGACAAAGGGGGGTGTTGGAATTTATTGTCCTTGAGCCCAGTCAGCCCCCAACGGACATATCTCCCCACCTACCTGTCAGGAGAGTTGATGCAATACAGCTTAGAGAAAGATTGGCTCAGATTTTGGGATCCCCATTTGATCTGCTCCTGACGTTAACAATAAAAGACTACAAAGAATTAAAAAAAGGTAGTTGCGAGTTTGAAACTGGATTTTTTGGGGGGAATTTTGAATGGACCGCATGTAGACAAAAAGGAGAGAACATTCTCTAGTCAGTCAAAAGTTAGAAGAGAGATCGACAGATCAGAGAGAAGTGCAGCTCCAGAGTGAGTGTAGAGAATAGAAGTTCCATCAACAGCTTGTAGGTGTCAGCGTGTAGCTTATCAGTTGAGTAGATATCACTCATGATTGCCCCTGACTGTGTGTAGCTCCAAGTGAGCATTGTAGTGATCTCAGAGAAGCTCCATTTTGTGTAGAACATAGCAGCTCCTGATCGCTACCCGTAGGATTAGAAATTTGTAGTTAGTGTTTACAATTTGTAGTTTATATTTTGTAATTTCTAGCCAATTTAATTGAAAGCAAGAATTCTTGCATGTCTCCTTCTATGTTTTGAATTTATTATTCTTGTGGGTGTGTTCCTTATTGTTTGGGAATTGAGACAGTAGTCTCTGTGTGATTTGTTTTGGGTCCACCTAGCTTGAGAGATCCTGATCTCTCCACAAAATATAATATTGGCCATTTATTATACAAAAGCTACAGAGAAGTTGAGGTGATCATAGAGGGTCTATTAGAGTCCCACACACAAGATAATCATGAAAGAAAGTGTAAAATGCATGAAGAGTGGTCATAATAGCACCAACACAGGCAACTTAGGCTATCTTAAGCTATTCAATGGAGTCTTTTCATCATAAAAGGTCATTTATGACAACGAGAGAAATATATTATTGATTTATATGATGCATGTTGATCATTTCTTCTAATATTATGGTAAAAACAGTTAATGCAAAGCATGAAAAGCCAAAAGGTACAAGGTTTATGATAGTGAATTAAACATAGAGTTGTTGAAGCTTGTGGATGTTATTGATTATCTAAACTATGTGAGTGATATCACTATTAAGAGGGAAATCACACTCCACACATGCATAGAGGGACAACAACTAGTAGAGCACAACAAAGGGAAATTAGTAGCCACAAAAGGCAAGACAACAATGGCAGGGTAGAGTGAGACAAGTAAAGACATGATAGTCTTTTGAAAATGGGTAAACGACAATAATGGACAGTGACCATGCATGACAAATGTAACAATGATTTTTTAACAATGTGGGCAAGAATGGTGCATGAAGACATAAGTAGGGATTGTTGTATGAACTAAAATGATGATTGAAGAGGGCAAACAAGTGCACAGTCTTGTAGTAATTATAGGACATTCCTAGAATCTTCAACAAGAACATGGTATGACCCATCAAATTTTTACCACTGTAATCAAGAAAGAACCACCTTGTGAATTACAAAATCAACTGTTCATATGAGTTTAATATTGTTGGAGGTATGTGTTGTTTGAGCCATGTGAATGTATGCATAAGAAAGAGAAGTGTCTAAGAGACATGAAGAGAAGATGTTGAATGATTCTATCACAATTGTGAACAAAACTCCATTTAGGAGTGAACACGATCAGCAGTCAAAGAACATGATGAGAACAATGATTTCTATCAAAGGATAGTGAACAAGATTGGGAGATGACAATCTACACAGTCCAAAGTCACAGAGCCTTAAAATGTCATTATTAAGAGAATTGGTTTATCAGCGAGAGACATTAGCAAGAAGACCCATAATCATTTTTTTTCTTCATAAGAAGTGATAGGCCTAAACACATATGGCAGACCATGAAAGGACTCAAATAGAAGGAGGGTTGTGAGGTTTATTTATAGGATAGAGTTTGGTATTTCTCAAGGGAGGTTCAATGAAATATTACTATATACGATGAAAAGTGATGATGACAACAACAATATTGAAAGACTAACAAATATCCAACCACAAAACCCTAGCCTAACAATGAAAATAATCCACCATACACAAATGAAGATACCTAAGACCATGTAAACAAACAAAATAAAACAAATATCAAAATGTCTAGAAGGGTTTCAATATCCATTTCTTCCTATCTCCATTGATCTTGTTTGATATATTTGCTCTCAGATTTTATGTGTGCACAAGAGCTCAACAAAGAACGTAAATGTGGTTGATAGCTTGATCACAAGAAGGCTTAAGTCTATCATTAGGTAGATGGATTGATTAGATGCATTGATTAGACTATTAGGTTTGATAATGAAGGAGAGTATCCTCTTATATAGAAGACACTTTAGGAAATGGAGGGATAAGATTAAAAGGTGAAGAGGATAAATGGTCGGCTAGGATTAATAGGTAGGTAGAGGAAATAATTAAATGATAAAGGGGGTAGGTAAGAGAAGAATTAAGAGATGAATGACATGTGTCATGGGTAGAAAAGGATAATGAATTAATTAAATAAATAAAGATTTATTTAATTAATAGAGGAAGTGGGATCAATTAACTAAATAAAATACTTATTTAATTTAGGAAAAGGATACTATAAATAAATAAAAATATTTATTTAAATGAGGAAAAGGCTTAGAAGAGGATTAATGAATTAATTAAATAAATAAGAATTTATTTAATTAATAGAAGACTTAGGATAAAATAATTAATTAAACAAATATTTATATTTATTTAATTAGACAGGACAATTTTAGGTGTCTACATTTTGCCCCTCTTTGAGACAATGCAGCATGTTGTGTTGGCTCAAAGAAGATCAGATAAACTGATACAAATTTGCCCCATGACGGGAATGATATGCCTCCTAGAGAGATTGGATGAAAATATTTGAAAAGATCGCAAAAAATATCTCGATAAGAAAGAAAGGTGAGAAAGGACTGACAAGATAGGGTGACAAGGTCATGCAGGAAGAAGAGACTAACATGGGAAACTAGGCTTAAGTAGCCTATATGATAGGACCACAAGGAAAACATCCTCATTTTCATCCACACACCTTAGAGATCAGAGTGTAGAGAGAGAGCTTAGAGCAGCCATAGAAATGAACGATGATGGATAGAGTTCACAGGTTCGATCGAGTTCGGCGATATCAGAGACTAGATGACATGGGTGAGCCGGTAGGTACCTCAAAGCCACTTTGTATGTTTTTGCATTTATTACTGTTATTAATACATTTTAGGGTAGATAAAAAAAATGTGAAATTTGTGCATCTAGGTTAGTGCCAGGCATGTCTAGGTAGAATAGGTGCGTCTAGGATAAGTTTGGTCATGTCTATGAATGTAATCGCATCTAGGTTTGATAGGGATGTGTCTATGTGCAGAAGGCACGTCTATGTCACAAAGGCATGTCTGTGAAAGACAAGTGCATCTATGTAGGACAATAGTGCGTCTAGGGAAAGAAAGCACATTTAGGTTGATGAAAACCACATTTGTGTTGGAAAACACGTTTGTGTCTAAGTGGGCTCAAATCAACAGTTATGTGATGAACATACACTGTCGATTCGATAAGCTACTAAGAGGATACACTCAAGTAGGTGCCCCAAGAAGACAAATTGAGAGATAGGATAGAATTGACAATTCTATGATAAATATACATTGCCAATTGGATAAGTTGCCGAGAGGATACACTCAAGCAAGGCCTCTAAACAAGATCAAGTGCAATGTGATGAACATATACACTAGGATGCAACACCATGTGATAAATATAAGCACTAGGATAGAAGTAGCACTATGTGATGGACATGAGTACCACTAAGACTGACATGATTGGTTTTCTTGGATGCAGGAGTACTTGCCCCAGATAGAGTCACGACAGAGATTCCCTATAACATAGAGATTATGGCCAGAGTTGACCTTTGAGGAGTGGACAACTATCAAGGGTATGGGATTGAGACACATCATGTATCTGCCTGAGATTTGGGTGAACAAAGGATTATTGACTTCTCTAGCAAAGAGATGGCACTCTGAGACTTGTTCATTTCATTTACCGACTAGCGAGATGTCAGTCACTTTAGAGGATGTTTACAAGATTTTGAGGATACCGATCCATGGCGAGCTGGTGCCATATGACAGAGAGAGAGAGACAAGGACACACTAAGATGAGATGCAGAGCTGGAGATGAGATTGGGTCATGTTAGCTGGGATGTTATACTAGCTACTGGACGAAGACTATCGATAGTAGTTGGATGGGTGATTAGTGGTTACCTATGTCCAAACAGGGTGACACGGGGTATGGTTGTTCGCTGGGGAAGGACTTTAGAGACATTGGTGACACAACATACTAGATATGCATGGGGTCCATGTGTATTAGCGTATTTATATCATGAGCTTCACCAGTTTGTATATCTCATTGGTTATGGGTTAGGTTGCAGGGTCTCTATTACAAGTGTGGTCATATGAGCACATTGCAGTGACTAGGTCGATTCACTTCAGAGGGAGAGGGCATGGATAGTCCTATGCACACTTATACAATATGATCACTTCCCAACCATGGATTGGGAAGGTGAACTATTGGAGATGGGTTACTGTTGACATAGATAGTGTCATATGGAGACCCTATCTTGACTGTGAGGATTGGGAGGAGGATGGCCACAAAGCTACCATATGTTTTTAGGAGTAGGTATTTGATCGAGAAGATGCCCTATATACTGGATAGGCATCTCATTGATAGGGTATGCAGGCAGTTTGGGCAACAATAGAGGATGCCTCGAGGATCAAGAGAGTTTGCACGGATAGTGTGAGAGTAGGCTCACTAGGGGCCAATTTTGTCCTATGATGCCACAATTACATAGTTCGAGCAGATGGTGCCTATGCCATGGGATCTGCTGAGAGATGTGTTTGATGCAAGTATAGATGCAGAGTATGATGCTTATGTTGCAGCACATCCAGTACCAAGGTTAAAAAATCTAGATGAACTTGTGGTAGTAGAGGATGATGATGATGATGATGATGATGCTAGGGGTATAGGGAGACGAAGGAGACATAAGAGAGGAGAAATGAGGAGGGTGGTGAGGGGTAGGGGTGGACAGAGGGATGTTGGAGAGAGGGCTGAGGAGAGATAGGATCCATAGGGAGGGAGACCATTGAGGGGTAGGGGAGGGCAGGTCTAGGAAGGAGGAGATTGCTCAGGGTGGAGATGAGGAGGAGGATAAGATGCTAGCACTGCGAAAGATTGCAGTAGGCTAGGCCGATGAGATCGAGAGAGAGAGAGAGAGATGAATCGATTGAGGTGACAATTAGCAAAGATGCAGAGGGAGAGGGATCAGGCCACTCCATGATACAGTAAGGCTGAGGAGGCATTGAGGGCAGGCAGGAGAGCAGTTGAGGAAATAGGGATGGATATGCATATGTCCTACAAGAAGGAGAGGAGATAGCCTAGTGGAGAGATCTATAATATGTAGTTGTTCCTCCAGAGATGAGGGATAGGAGCTCCAGGAGAGATTCAAAGACAACTACCACAAGGGGAGGGGACAAATGACAGGCATCCAATGGTGGAGTTATGGGTCCACCCGCACCATTAGGAGGGGGAGACAAAGGGGGTGATCCTGGAGTAGGGACTTCAAGAGCTTAGATTCCTTCGAGACTAGCTGGTTCCAAGGGAGGCAGTTCATCATAGCTCTCTTAGATATCATTTTTGTATAAGTGTTTTGTAGGCTAATGTAGACACCTTTGGGTGATTTTGTAGCCTTATGAGATATTGACATCATTGTATCATGATATTGATTATTTTTTGATATATATATATGAGATGACTCATCCTTGCGGTAGCTATATGCATGTCTTCCTATGTGATGCTTCTATATTTTTATGATTATGTGATGCAATGTTGTGGTTCTATATGATAATGTATGTTACATGTTTTATTACAAATGTGATGATGCTTATGATATGAATGCAAATATGTACATGATGAAATGCAATATATTTTTGTTCTTTTTTTGGGTTTATAAGAAGATGAGTATATGGTAATGATATGATATGATTATTTACAGGATGAGAATGTATGATGTGTATATGATATGCTAATCAGTGGTGTGTGCAGGATGTATTGTGATTATGATTTTTATATGTATGCATGAAATGAGATATGATAAAATGTGTTGATGTAGGTGAATACTACATGAAATGCAGATATTTTTGGTGTGTCATTATACTCAATCATGCGATAGCAGGCTACAACGACTTAGGAAGGATGAGGGAGGTCAACCAATAAAGGGGGATGGAAGGTAGAAGATGAATGAAATGAGATATGCTAAAATGTGTTGATGCAGGTGAATACTACATGAAATGCATATATTATTGGTGTGTCATTATACTCAATCATGCGATAGTGGGCTACAAGGACTCAGGAAGGATGATGGAGGTAAATCAATAAAGGGGGATGAAAGGTAGAAGATATGGAAGTGAAAGAACTTCTTGTGCTTTAACATCATTGAGCTTTATTATGCCAAATAGGTTATGACAATCGAGGTATAGGTTTGACCCAGAAAGTCACTGTACCCATTTTTATGGAGATCAGACAATCAAAACCAAGGAATGCCTCAATTCATACAGTGTCCTCATATCCTTGGACAAGTCATAGAATTACTAAGAGACAATCCACAAAAAACAAAACAATAGGTGAATCATATCCCATCCTTGCCTTTCTAGTCAGAGACATCCTGGAGATAGAATCTCTAGTCAGAGACATCCTAGAAAAGATAAAAAACATGTCACCTTACAAGATGAAATCAAAAGAAAACCAAGACTTGAGACCAACACACAATGAAATCTTCAAGTTATTTGTGTTTCTTGCCACATATTTTAACATGTTTGATTTGGTCACAATATTGTCATCCTCATAAAGGACAGATAATGCTGAAAACCATGTTGTTGCCAAAGTCTACTGAAGATTTATTGAAAGACCTCTGTTGATTGCATCTCATCTAAAACTGACTGAATCCATGAAACTGATACTTTATTGTGAAAAAGATCAGAACTTTATTGTGGATTGGCAATGCAAATAATCTTTTATTGCACATTGGCAATGCAAGTGATCTGTTGTCACTATTTTGATATTGGGGTTTTTTCCTTTCGATCCATTGATTTGTCAGGGTTTCAATGTCTTGTTGTTTCCTTAGGGTTATTTTTCTAAGGGTTTAGGGTTCTGCACTTCAAAATTTTGCACTATGAAGGTATTTCCTTATGTTTCCTCGTTACCTTTTTCCACTTAAGTGGAAGGGTCAGTCTGTCATTAGAAAGGGGCCCCTTTTTAGTCTTGCTTTAGGCGGGTTATAATAATTCTTTAATTTTTTGCCTTTTTCCTAATTTTTTTTTCCTCATCGGGTTATGTAATGATCGTGCAAGTTCCTGTTGATCGGGTGGACATCACCATTTCGTGAAGGAAAGTTGCCTAAATTTTACCCTTCGTGGATCAACTACTAAATGGTGGGACCTGCTTCTTTGAAAGTGTTTCTGCGAGTGTTAAAGTGATGACAAGTTCCAAGATGATCAATGGTTGTCGCCACTCCACAAAGTGAAGGTTTTTGAAGTTTACCCTTTGCAGAGTAGCGACCGATGAGCTGGCGATCCGAGTGGCAGTGAGCTGGTGATCTGGGTGGTAATGAAGGAACAGGCTACATGGCAAACCAGATGGAAAAAATAGGAGGTCTGCATGAGGAAAAGGAGGATCTAAATAGCATGACACGTGGCTCTGAGGTGTTTCAAAAAGGAGTTCATTTAATAAAAAGCCGATACTAATGAAACCCCATGTCCAATGAAACACGTGCATAGTTTGCTGAAGAGGCAACTTGGCCGAAAAGGAAGTAATCCAGTCACCAAAAAGGTGCACGTGGTGGTCATAAGATGGAAAATGGCAGACTCTTGAACAAATAAGTGATCGACATGTGGATACATTTGGAAGAAGTTCACAGGGGAGTGGAGTAATATGAAGGACCCACTTTAAAGGCTAAGGTGGTTAAAGGTCAGGCAAGTTTGATAGTGATTGGTAGTTGTTGCTATACCACGGAGGGAAGTAGCTCAACCATTAAGCTTGCAAACCAACAACAAACTGCTGGTGGCCACAGTTAAGATAAGTTGTAATGGTGAACGGTCACGGTGAGAAAATAAAGATCGAGCATGTTTAGGATCCATCAATGGTTGTCGCTATACCGCAAGAGGAAGTTGCACGAGTATTAAGCTTGTGAACCAGTGACAAACCACTAGTGGCAGCGACTAAGGCTAGGTTTGAAAGGTAGGCAGTTACAGTGAATGTAAAGGTCGGGCAGTTAGTTTCTGTTCTGACGGCAGTTTCTGATCCGCTATGCGAAGGTGTTTAAGGTTTACCCTTCGCGAATCAGTGAATAAGCGGTGGGACCCAGTTTCAAGCTGACGGCCTAGGTAAGGTAAAGAGGATGTAAGTTGTGCATGATCTCATGATGGTCACTGATCCACTATGCGGAGGTGCAGTATGTTTACCCTTCGTGGATCAGCGACCAAAGGGAAAACCATTTGAAAGAATTTTGTTGTCCGTTGATGCCAATTTTTGAGTTTATGAAAAATTGATTGCTGAAGCATGCCACTTAATTAGCTCTAGTCAAATCCTTAGATAATGCAATAAATCTTCCATGAGCCAAAGATTTCTATGTGCAATCACAATTCTTGCAGAAAAACCAGAGCGCAGGGTGGAATTTCTCAAATAACAAGAAAGTTTCTTGTAATCATGCTCTGTGATTGCCAACTGCTTAGTGTTGCTAGGTTTCTAAATTTTCGGAAAGTCTGTTGAATTTTCATTTAAAAAGGGGATAGTTCTTGAAATGGAACCATAGAGAGAATTCACAGGAAAGGTGAATTACCAGGAAAGAGCCATCTGTGATGACTTCTTGGAGCAATTGACTTTATCAACTAATAGTGTAGTAAAATCAAAGGAGCTTGTGCCCAAATCTCCCCGCCTGAGAGTTAGCGATGGACTATATGACAAAGGGTATTGGCTAAGGGATGGCTAGATAGGCATGGCAGGTCTAGGACTCTTCATGGTTGCTTTCAGTCAGAGAAATTCTACCACTCCAAGCAATAGTATGTGGGAGCTAGATGTAGGAAAACTTATAATGCCTAGGGTTTTCATGGACGTTGACCTCCTGACTCAAATTGCAAGCAATTATGACCCCATTACCAAGGTTATAAGGAATGTAAATGGAGGGGCTTTGATTGAAATTAATGATGATGAATTCAGAAAGGTTTTTAGACTCGATGAGGTCTCAAATTATTTGGAGCCTATCAATTTCGAAATGCTTGCCAAATTTTATGAAACATAGAGGGATCATCTCAGAAGTGGTCCATTAAAGGAATTATTTGCAAAAATAGGAGGATTGACAGTGGTGGGTCCGAGCACAATGGAGCCCTTCTCCTTGAACTTCTTTACCCTAAGGGCTAAGGGAATGTACTGGTCTCTATGTCATATTCTTGGAGAGGATACAAAAAGAACCATGCCTACCCATTATATGCTTATGATGGCCCAAATTCTAAACCCTTCCCTGGCTGTTACTTTTGATTTCACTCCTTACCTTCCTGATGCCATTCATGAGGGCTTAATAGGGATAAATAATGCTAAGGTAGATAGACCTTTTGCATGGTATTCTCTCCTCATGCATATGTTCTTGTTCAAGGGTGATGATTACTTTGCCAATGAGATGGACCTGATGAAAGTGAAGGATGGAGAAGAAATGTCGGTACAGTTATGGAGCACTATTCTATCTTGGGATAGAGATGATGCTAGTTACCTTAAATTTGATAGATGTTTTGCATCTAGGTTCAGAATCCTTTTGCGTCCGCAAAACCCTAGGATTCCTAAAGCTCTCCTTGAATTTCTCAGGTCGAAATAGTTTGCTGAAGACATTTAAATTGTGCACAATTGGGGTGACATTTACTTGTACGCAGTCTCTACTATTTTTAGAGTTTATGGTTTCAAACGAGCTCCCTATCTACTCCCTTACCATGTCCCTTTAAAGATTGGAATTGCAGAAGTTTTGAGACAAATAGGAGGTTTGCAGGAAGCAAAATTGACAAATAAGGGGAGAGGAACTATTTTCCCAACTATCACCTTGGCACATCAGTTTGTAATTACCAAGGGTGGGTGGGTCCATTTTGATAAATTTATTCAACCATATAAGTTGTCTACTATAGTGGTAAGGTTTGCTGACCCAGAGGGTTTTTTCAATGACATGTTTAGGAAGAAAGTCAGATGTGCAGGTAAGGCCCATCAGTTCCATTTTCCTGAAGATTTGATCAGAAATGAGTTCAATTTAGATGAACAGGAGCTGAGAAAGGAAAAGTGGATAGCTTTTAAGAAAGTTCTGAACTTCATCCACCAATTTGATAGTAGCTATGATCCCTTGGCCAGTTTTACTCCTTTTGAGGAAAAAGTCAAGTTTTTGATTCTTTACTTTGAAGGTTTAATGCAAACCTTAAAGGAGAAGAGGGAGGCTATATTAAAGAATGATCTTGAAAAAGGCTAAACTTGTTCTAGCTAAGCCTGCCTATGCCAAGACAGTGCCTCTAGGTAATTATGTGATGCATAAGAGACCAACATACAATGTGCTAATGCCAACAAGAGATGAGCCCTCCTCTTCAAAAGGAAAAGGACCATTAGTAGATGTTTTGGAGATCCAAGACTTGCCTAAAGGGCAAAGGGTAGGAAAAGAGGTGCAAGCAAGTGAGCCCTTATATTCTCCATCCCAATCCCCAATACATGTGGGAGATGAGCATACAGTGGTAGAACAATTGTTGCAATTAGGAAGTCTTGGGGAGATTGCTTGCACTTATGAAGAAATGCAAGAAGGAATACCGAAAAAACCAACAAATCCCAAAATGGACTTGACTGTGGAGGAATTTATGGGCAAAGAACTAGACCCTGTCATCAAACAGGCCAGTGAGGAACTTTTGGCTGATAATAATTTTGTTAAAACGGGATCTTTTATGCAATTCATTTGGAGGAAAAACATAGATCATTTCAAAGAAAGATGTAAAAAGAGGAAGATTGAACATCCTCATAAAGGGACATCTGTAGTTGAAGAAGACGTGAAAAAGGAAATGATGACAAAATTTGAGGCCATTACCCTTGAGCATGGGAGGAAAATGATAACAAAAGATGGGGTATTGATTCTCCTTGAGTGGGAAATAGTTGATGCGTTAATCCTTGACACTTTTAGAAAAGAAACAAAGCCCTTAGAAAGAGTGACTTTTAGCAAGGATCATGTTTCTTTGGTCATGTGGTCTTTGAGAAGAGAAGAAAGAAAGAAGAGAAAAGGCTCCTCAGAATCTAGTTACTCAGGGGGCATGATTGTAAAAAGAGTAAAAGACACAAGGCTAGTGGAGGTTGCTAGTATAACTCTGGAGTCTGCAAAATTCAGTGTGGTTGTAGCCGAAAGAGAAGCCAAGAAAAAGGTTGATATCCAGGTAAAATTGGAGATGATCTTAAAGGCTTATAAAGAAGACAAAATTGAAATAGCCCAAAAGGATAGTACAATTGCAAAATTGAGGAGTCAGAGAGTATGGCAACATCAGGAAGGCGAATCTTCTACTTTGATGATTGCCTCTTCCCCAACCAAACCTCCAACTACCATTCCAATAATTGAGTTTCCCCCTTCCCCTACAACTCCCGATTTCCAATTTGTTGAAACTATCCAGGATGAAATGGAAAAATTGAAGCAGGCTCGGGCTATGTTTGCAAGTAAATATGAGGAGAAGGTTAGGGGGATAATTTTGAAGTTTGCTGACACAATAGGGGCTTCTATTGTGTATATATACATGAAGAGAGTTTTGAGAATGTTGACTGCTTTAAAAGAGGATAAGGCTATTATGGAGCCAATTTTAAATAAATGGATGGCTAGGGAAGCAGATTTGGAACTTATGTGCTCATCCCATGAAGAGGTAGATGCTGATGTCACTATTAAATCCACCCGTGAGTTGGTAAGAGGTATGTCTAGGTTGGAAAAAGGAAGAGTTGGTTTAGAAATAAAAGCAAACCTGTATAGGAAAGAGTATGCTGACCAGAAGTTTGAATTATTTCCTGGAGGTTTTGTTAGCACAAGCAAGTTAAAAGATGAAGAAGTATGGCTTGGCGAGTTAGGCCATAAATTATCACAACGGATAAATGATGTTATCAATTCTGATGATACATCTTTATTCATTCAAAAAATTGAAGAAATTGAAATAGTGAAGTCACATTATGGTTTCTTGGAGACAAAAGTCAAGTAGTTAACAAACACTTGGAAAAGATTAAATAAGTTGAAGAAGAAAATTGTTTGCTACTCTTGGCCTAGTGATGACGTGTTCAAAGAATGGAAAGACAAATATATGATGCAAGAAGCGGAGGCTCAAGAATAGTCAATTGATGCTACAACATTGTGACAAAACTCAAGGAAGTTGGGAGTGGTTAGCTCTTGTAGCTACTTGTTTTAGGCTAATCAGATTTTTGAGGAATTGAAGACACCTAGCACTCAACCTGTGAATATTGAGAAGTCTTGTGGCCTATATTTAGCTGGTTAAATAATTGGTTTTCCTCCTCTTTCTTTTAGCAAGAATTGTAACCCTCTTTTGAGAGGGAATTATGGTTATAACAGAATTTCCTAGGAAAGTCTGAAGCTTGTTGCATCCATATTTCTATAAATGGATACTAGGACTATTAGGAAAATCATCGGAAGAATTATGTAAGAAAACTCTGGCAAAATGTATTTAGGGTTTGTCTGGTTTCTGGAAAATCATTCTTGAGTTGTGAAAATTTGATGGAAAGTATTAATATACAGACCAGAGCATTCGAGTCTTAATTCCTCTTGTCTTCATGTCTTTATGATTTGTTACCATTTTGATTAAATGATTTAGGATTGTTTGATTGAATAATTTGCAAGGCAACTTATGAAAAGGAGTTTAGGTTGTTCCCTCAATGAGGGAAATTAGATATACTTGAAACCTTTTCGTTGGTAACTAGTGATTCTTACTTGAATTCAATGACTAGATTTATGCACATGGAGAGAGTTTATGTATGTCAGGCATTTATAGATTTGGTTAAATAATTGTAATGGCATGTATGTGAAATCTTTTATGTCAGTTTCTGCCCAATTCTAAGTGACTCTGAAGCCCGAATAAGGCACTGGTATAGCTTGTTAAGATTCATGACTTTCTTGGTGATCAATAAAAATGAATATAAGTCTTTCTTTTATGTTCATTTATGTCTAAAGGTGTAAGGTTTGAAGGAGTTATCACTAGTCTTCTGTAAATTTTCAATTGCATAAAGTGATCTAGGAGGTATACCCACCTAAGCTTAGGTTTAAGCTTGTAGTGAAGGAGGTTTTTTATGTAAATCTTGTTAAATGTTGTCTTTTGTTTCTATTTAGTGTTGTTTCTCTCCATAAGCGACAGAGGTTTGAGAATTATAATAGAGAAAACAAAACAATCAGATTTTGAGAACAACATGATCTTTTATTGTGGATTTGCACGAAAAGGAGGAAGAAAAAGAGGATACTCCTCAAAACATGCGATGCTCAAGGTACCACTTCCATCACTAAATTTAGGATTTTTGCCCCAATTATAGATTGGACTTGATTTATTATGGAAGGAAAAGGTGAAAAGGAAGGTTTATTATGAATGGCTAACCAATCTTAGGTAGATCAATAACAAGCCATGATGGGAATGGGTAAATTTATTATGGATGGATAGGTTATGAGTGTGTGCAAAGTGAGGGGATGAGCTTGAATCTTGAAGGAGGGAGGAGCAATGTCTCTACACATAGCATCGGTAACCCAGTTTTCACCATGGTACTTGCCCAGGGCTCCACCGAAGTGGTTTTCACCATTGGACAAATTTATTTCTTTTTACTTTCTTTTTTTATATTATTTTATTTTTATTATTTTTTTGTATTTTTGACAATAGGATATTCTAAAAAACTGTGTAAAACCTATGAAGGTGCATGTTGCTGATAGAATCCTCCAGAAGTTCTCCATCTGATGTTGAGAGCTGATATGTACCTGATTTGTAGACTGTTGTGATGATGCAACGACCAAGCCAACTGGGCTCAAATTTTCCTTTCTTTTCTTGGTCCTGCTGATTTTTAGGATTTTCTCTAAGAACTAAGTCACCCACCTCAAATGTGAGAGGCTTTACCTTATGATTGTAGTTGTATAGTTCCTTGACTGAATGATGTGTAGCTCCATTAATTTTCTTCCTTGATGAAGGAACTAAGGTATAATTACTAATGTGTGGACTATGTTCGCCCATATGCATGTCACCTAAAGAAGTTTGGGCATCCCTGACAACAAAGTCCTTCGAGGAAGTTCCGTTAAAGGTCCATTTATTTGATGTATCACCCAAAGGGGATGAATGTGTGGAGCAAGTGGATGAGTTATGAAGGCTTATGATTGCAAAAATAAGTAAAAGTAGGATAGCATGATGGATACTTAGGATCAAAAAGTATTTGTTTTTACTTGAAATATTAGAACTTTTGCCCCCCAGTTATTTAGATATTAGGGGAGATCAACTCTGGTTGTTTTTTCTTCATATGATTTTTATCCTTGAATTTGATTTTTGCAAAGTCCAATAGCTTTTGATTTTGATTTAGACTAAAGGACTTTTCTTTATTTTTGACTTTTAGATTTTTCTTTTCAAAGCTTGATTTTTGATCCCCAATTAGTAAGGGCTTTTGTGATTATTGTTGATCCAAGTCTAGAAGTGGAGTGGAAATGGAATGAGTGGATGAAATGGTAAGGGCATATGAGTTCTCAAGAGGGTTGGTGATATATTCAACAGATTCTTTGTTGGAACCATTCTTAGGACTATTGATATCAAGAGTTGCTTGCACCACTAGAGGAGATTTGTATTTAGACTTAGTAGCCACAACACTAGGTGGTTCATACCTAATTCCTTGATATTGCAAATTGTAGGTTGTTCCTGTAGACTAAATGTCTTCATAGATAGTGGGAGTTGATCAACATGAAAGATATACTCACCACATCCCATGTCTTTAACCTTGAATTTTTCTTTTAGCTTTTCTTTTTTTGATGTAGAAGGTTTTAATGATTCAGGATCAACATATGTGGATAATGGAGTTTCTTCTCTATTGATTTGTATTATTGTTTTTGATGATGTCGTACCCTAAATTTGATAGATGATATTGATAACAAAAATTTGATATGAAGCTGGTGTCGATATGAAACTAATATGAAATTAATATGATGTTGCCCCCTCGGGAGATCGTTCGTGCACTAAAGGCATGAATGATCTCTTGAAAGAAGAAGAATACTATTTGAAAGATAGAAGAGTGGATAGTGACGACATGCATGGGTTTGATAAGATTGATTAGATTGATTGGATTGAGATTAAGATTTATCAGATTGAGATCAAGTTTGGTTTTAGGTATGACACCTCTTGTATAAGACAAAGATGATTGAAATGTTTGGTTTCAGGAATGACACCGCCTGTATAAGAAAAAGATGATCGAAGCATCTAGTTTTAGGAAGGATACTGCTTGTATAAGACATGGATGATCGAAGCATCTCATTTTAGGAAAGATAGATCCTATATAAAAGTTGATCAAAATGCCTGGTTTCAGGAACAATATATCCTGTATAAGAGCTGATCAAAACATCTAGTTTTAGGAATGATATATCCTGTATAAGAGCTGATCAAAATGTCTAGTTTCGGGAAAGATACATCCTATATAAGACATGATAGATGATATTTGGAAGAATGGTGAAGATATGGAAGTGAAGAAAGATTCCATGATGATACAATAGATATGCATGTGATAGATGCAATGATGAATGATGAATGATATGAATTATGTTTCGATATGAGATTCTATGAGGATGATTTTATGCTTAGATAATAATGTTCTTGATTTTGATTATGATGTGAATGTATGATTCATGATTTTGATAAGCAAAATGTGATGATGCATTGCTTTGATTTATGAGATGTGAGATGTATCTTGAAAATGAGATGTATGATAATGATAATGATAAGATGTATCTTGAAAATGAGATGTATAATAATGATAAGATGTATGCAAGATGAAAATATGATATGTAGCTAAATGTAAGATTTAAAATGATATGCAACTAAATGCAAGATTTAAAATGATATGTAGATAATTGCAAAATGATATGCAGCTAAGTGATCACCCTCATTTTCTCGTTGTCATTCCTATGTAGTCACATTTTTTTGCTTTGTTTGGATTTGTCATCATTGAGATTTCGCTATGTTGGAAGTTTATACAAGAATAATGGTCTATTTGAACCATAATGACCTGAGTAAAATGTACATGGATTTTGATATTGCAAGATGACACAAGCATCGAGGTATAATTAAACCAAGACGACCTGAGTGTTTCTTGCGTATAAACAGACAAGATTTAACCATTTGTATGCGCCAAGTGGAACAATGCCTTTAGTGATATGTTTCCAATCACGTCTGAAGACAAAATTTGCACAGTACAAGTGATTGCCTCATAGACAGAAAACCAAAAAAAAGTTTTTTACTCCCCTGCAATTTTCTCTAGCTCGATGCATCATTGAGAAATTCAGGAGATCCAATGATTCAAATTTTTTGAAGTGCAAAATAGTCAAAACTTCATGCGAGATGTAAACAAATTATAAGTCAGAAAATCATCCATCATGTGTGTGTTGAAGTTGTTAATCGTATCAATGTTTTGTTTTCTCTGCGGATGAGCTGTTGTTGACAGGATTTCCTTAGCGTGTTGTGATTCTTGTTTTCTTATTGTTGGGATGTTTTGAAGTCAGAGGAATGCTACCCCTGGTTATAAATACTGATTGATGTGGATATTCATAGTGATTACCAAGCCATGGTGGGATATGATGAACCGATCTTTAGATAAGCAAGGACAATGACTACGCTAAGTATGTCCGGGATAATGTTGCGTAAAAAGTGTTGGGCGATGGCCATTATCTTTGACTTCGGATGCAAAAGATATGAGTAATGATAGATAGAGGAGTTGTTCCCTCACAAAGAGAGCCTATTTCTAGGTTTTCACCACTTGTTTTTATTGCACTTTTTTGTTTTTCTGATTTTTTTGTATTTTTGTATTTTTTTGTATTTTTCACTTTTTCGTGCATTAGACCACTCAAGTATAGAATTTCTTCAGATGAATGTTGTTGGTTGGTTCGTCGATCACATCACCCTTTGAAGTTGTTAGTTGATAGGTGCCTAATCCATAGGCTGATATGATAACATAGGGACCTAACCAGCTAGGTTCAAACTTCCCCTTCTTTTCTCGATCCTGTTGATTTATGGGATTTTCTTTGAGTACAAGATCACCGACTTTAAAAATCCTAGGGATGAATCTATGGTTGTAACTTCTGCACATGCGTTGTTGGTATGATTTGAGGTTATTATAGGCATGTTGTCATTTTTCATCCAAAAGCTCTAGTTCTTATAATATGTTTACCCAATACTCTTCATCTGGTAAGAGTCCTTTTAAAGATACTCTGAGTGATGGATTTTCTACCTCAAGAGGTAAAATTGCTTCTGATCCATACACCAATGAATATGGCGTAGCTCCTGTAGGTGTCCTGATGCTAGTCTTGTATGCCCAGAGTGCCGGATTGAGTTGCACATGCCAATCCTTACCTGCATCATTTACTGTCTTCTTTAGGATTTTCAAGATTATTTTATTCGATGCCTCTGCTTGACCATTCCCCTATGGGTAGTAAGGTGTAGAGAAACGATGTTGGATTTTGAACCACTCGCATAGTTCTCGTACATCCTAATTTTTGAAGGGATTCCCATTGTTGGTGATGATGGAACTTGGAATGCCATATCTACAAATAAATAATTGAGAATAAATGAGGCAATCTGTTTTCTAGTTACTGTGGTCAGTGGGACTGCTTCAATCCATTTTGTGAAATACTCTGTTGCAGTGATAATGAACTTGTGTCCATTTGAAGAGGAAGGATGGATTTTCCCTACTAAATCAAGTCCCCACTGACAGAAAGACCAAGATGTTGTAAATGGCTGCAACTCCTGTACTGGTGCATAGATAAGATTGCCATGAATTTGGCACTTAGGACATTTCTTTGCAAATTGATAAGTACTTTTCCATTGTTGGCCAGTAATATCCCATTCTCAGAAGTTTTTTTAGTGAGAGTAGGACCACTTGAATGCATGCCACAGATACCCTCATGAAGCTCATGTAAAGCAGAGTTAGATTCATTATGATCAAGGAAACAAAGAAGAGTACCATCTAGACCTTGACAGTAAAGTGTGTCAGTGGTTAGGGTATAACGAGCGGCTTGCCAGATAAAGTTGCATTTTTTTATTACCAGATAGGTCAATGGGTAGGGCATTGGTTTTAAGCTATTCATAGATTGTCCTGTATAAAGGAGAGTCTAAAATGGTTAAGGCATAATTGACATGGGATGCAGAATTGTCATAGGTTGGGGAAAATAATTGCTCTACCAGGAACTCATAACGACTTTGTTGCTCTGGAATTTGTAGTAGTGAAGCGATAGTAGACATTGCATCAGCCGCTCTATTGTCCAACATTGGTATTTTCTTGAAGGTGATCTGTACAAAGTATTGTTTCAAGTCATCCGCCATTCTTTTGTATGGCAACAGCTTCTCATATTTTGTCTGATATTCATTGTTGATCTGATTTATAACTAGTTGGGAATCTCCATAGACTTTAAACTATGTGATTCTCCATTCCACAACCATTTTGATTCCTGTGACTAGGGCTTCATACTCACCGATGTTGTTGGTGCATGGAAACATGAGTCTATATGATCTTGGAATGGTGTGTCCTCTAGGGGTGACAAAAAAGATGCCGACACCTAAGCCATGTTGAGTATAGGAATCGTCAAAGTATAGGGTCCATTGTTTAAGTGTAACAGTAAGGACATCACTGTCTAGAAATTCTACCTTCATTGGCTGCTTATCTGGTAGTGGTGCTTTAGCTAATTGATCTGCAATTACTTGTCCCTTGATAGCCTGACGCTCTATGTATTGGATATCAAATGCACTGAGAATCATGACCCATTTAGCCAATCAATCTGTGAGAGCTGCTTTGCTGAGTAAATACTTGAGAGGATCGATTTTTGCTACTAGCTTGATTGTGTGAGCTAGCATGTAATGTCAAAACTTTTGAGAGGCGAATACTACAGCTAAATAAGCCTTCTCAATGAATGTGTAATTTAGCTCATATTCATTTAATGTTCTGCTGATGTAATATATAGCTCGTTCCTTACCTTCTTGATATTCTTGTCCTAAAAGTGCCCCCAATGATACGTTTGTTGTTGATATGTATAGAATGAGTGGCTTTCCTGCTATTGGTGGTACCAGAACTGGTGGATTCATTAGATATTGCTTGATTTGATAAAATGATTCCACACACTTAGCTTCCCATTTGAATGATATGTTTTTATGTAGTAGATGATTGAATGGTAGACTTTTATCTGTTAGTTGGGCTATGAATCGCCTGATTGACTGTAGTCATCCCTGTAGAGATCTGAGTTGACTAATATTCCTGGGAGGTGGCATCTCCATGATGTCCTGTACCTTCGCTGGATCTACTTCAATGCATTCCTAGTTATGCATGATATTAAATCTAATATGATTTAAACTAGCATGGATATGATGATAAGATAAGAGATTAGTAAAACCTATCCTAACATGATATACTAGTCTAATATGAGAATGCTATGATAATATAAATGCTTCTAAAAATGATTATTAAGATGATTTCTATTCAAAAAGAGGTTAAATTCTTGATTTAAAATGATTATATTAGATGCTTAGTAAAATGTTGATAAGTTTGATACTAAAGACTTGGATATGAAAATGAGAGAAGGAGGGCTCTATTAATAAGAAAAATAGAGAAATGGATGGTCAAGATTGGATAATCTTAACAAGGGCCAAGATTGAAAGTTATCAATACATGTTTACAATTCTCACCAATCAAATGCTAACAATTGTCAACATAAGATTGCTTGAGAGGAGTTGTAAGAAGCATTAAATGATTGAGAAGACATTATGGTTACCCTAGGAGGTAAGGGTTAAGGTTAGGTTAGGGTTATCCATTGGATAAAGATTTTACCCAAAGGATAAACTCTTGTGCAAGGGTTAAAGGGATAACCATGGTCAATGCAATGAATGCTTGATGAGACCCTTGGGTTAGATGAGGGTTGAGTTAGAGAGAAAGTCTCTAATCAAGCAAGAGGGTTGAGTTAACCATTAATGGTTTGGAAGACTTTAAAGGTTAACTTGTTGAAGACAAAGCCTTCAATGGTTTTCAAAGACTTTGAGAGTTTGAGAAGTGACTTCCCCTTTCTTAGGGATGTGACAATATTTAGGAGATGGGTTAGGCTAATTTAGAAGTGATTAGAAAAATCTAGAAGGAAATTTAGGGAGGCAAGTGGGAGATGTAGGAGGATGCAGGTGGATGGAGGGTAATTTTAATTAAAATAAATTACTTTATTTAAACAAAAATAGATGCAACTTGCACAAATACAAGTGAGAAATAAATAATTTTTTTTTATTTGCAAGAATCAATTTAATTAAAAGGGGAAAAGGGGGAATTAATTAAATAAAATGATTTATTTAATTAAAGGTTATGAAAGGCTTAGGTGAACTTAATCAAATAAATTGAGTAATTCATTTAATTAAATAGATGAATGTGAATAATTTAATTAAATAAAATTTAATTAAACAGAGGAATGAGGTTAAAATGAATATTAAATATTCGCTTAGGAAAGTGGTCATTTTTATATGTCTACATTTTCCAATTTTGGCTGCAGGTTATTGCAATTGTTATTTGTGAGGAACCGGTTATTACTGAGAGGGGGGGTGAATCAGTAATAATATTAAAGTTTAAAAATTTAACAACCACCAAAAACTTCTTTCAAAACAACTCATAAAAAGTAATGGTAACAACTGAAATCATACTGCTAATCAGATTTATCAAACTGCTCATTCTAAGTGTTCATCAACATGCATGCAATAGAAAGATATCAACTCAACACATAAGAAATCAATCATCATATGAACATTAAGATTTTCATGTGGAAACCCGAATGGGAAAAACCATGGTGGGAATTGGTACCCACAAGATTTTTGCACTCTTTCAGAATGCACCCTGTTAGGAGCCTAGCCCGATTAGGAGCTTACAAATATGCCCGATTAGGAGTAGATCCTGTTAGGAGTCCCCAGGTTAAGGGATTTACCTCAGCCCTATTAGGAGCTCTACTCTATTATGAGTAACCTTGTGAAAGGATTTAGAACCCAAGCTAATGAGTCACCCAGTGAAGGGATATTACAATCAGGCCTATCAGGACCTACCCAGTTAAGGGATTTTGAGTCTGTTGCAATTGTTAGGCAACAATAGATGTATGATCTGAAAATAGCACTCTTTTCTTGCTTGTACAGATCCTTTCTTGCTCCAATATGCTTCTCTCTTGCAGACACACACACTGGTTCAGCCACACACCCTTCCTTTGATCACCAACATAGTAAATCATCACAGACTTACCCTAAATAGAGTTTACAACTTAGTCAGTTACAAAACCCTAAGATTTACATAATAGTGTGTGTGTGTGTGAAAAGTGGAATAAGTATCTACAAGTTGTAAGATACAACACTTCAATTTAGTCATTACATGTATGGTTAGACAGATATAAGCATGAATAATAAAACCATAACAAATCGACCAATTGTCTTCTAAAAGATGCAAGTATAGACTTGCTCTCAGATTTGTATAAGCAATACCAGTGACTAGACTACACCAAGACAAAGGATTTAATCTATATGAGCATGATATTAAGCTAAATGGATGCAATATTATGTCAGATGGATGAAGAGTAAGCTAAATGAATTCAAGAAATCATAATTGAACTAAATATGCAAAAAAAGCTAAACTAAGATGCAATAATCTCAAAAAGCAAGCACAATATCTTCAATGACTCCAGAGCAAAAACTGTATAATAACAATAAATCTCTAGGGTGTTTTGAATGAGAGGTGAAGGTTGAATTTATAGAGAATCGCAAGAGAGACCAATAGTCAAGATCAATTAGCAACGAGCAGTTGAGATTATTCAAGAAAAAACACAATTTTAGGATATTTGAAATAATTGAGAAATCATATTCAGTTAACCTTGAGATAGATTCCAATTATAGTTTGATTGAAATGCATTCAGATTATAAGTTTGAGTTTGCATTGGAGATAAAATTCAATTAATTCCATGCACTTGAGATAAAAATAGGTGATTCCATGCGATTCTTTGATTTATTCAAGAAAAGAGTCTTTTCAATGCCACTAAACTTCTTTTCTCAAAAGCTTTGAGTTCCAATTTTAGAGAATGATTAAGAATTCATTTTAATTGTTTTTCTGCTTTCAAGTTATCTCAATTTAGAAAAAGAAATAATATCTCAAGTTTGATTTCTCTCTCAATTCAATTCTTTATTCTATTTTCAATTTAACTCTTGCTTTGCATATTGATTCCTCTTTTGTAGTAAATTAATTCCTTTTTTATGATTAAATGGAAAATTTATTAATTAATTAAATATACTAGGACATTTAATAAATTAAACAAGATAATTGATCAAAATGATTTTCTTGGAATGATTTAATTAATTAAATAAATATTTAATTAATATAGAATAATTCGCTTGCCATGTGACATTTAATGATTGAAGAATTAATTAATTGTGTGCTCAAAGTTGATTTAATTACCTTTGGTTAGGACCTTGGTGATGCTGTCGAGATTAGGGGCCCGTGGTTTAGGTGACGAATTTTAGGGTATTACATTTTCCCCTCTTTGAATTAATGTGTGAGCAACGTGTTGGTTCAAAGAATAGTTGATGTCTAGGAGATACCAATTTTGAACTTGAATGATCACAAACTAGATGAAGAGTGAGGTGTTTAGCTTATTTTGAGGCAATGAAATTGAACAAAGTTTATTAAAGTGATACCGATCCCGAACTTGATTGAACTAGGACCGATGAAGAGCAAAGATAACGAACTTGAACTTGATTGATCAAGAATCGGATCTTACTGATCTAGAACCTGATTGAACTAGACACAATGAGCAAAGATAAAATCAATCTTGAACTTGATGGATCAAGACATGATGAGCGAAGATAAACTATCCAGCTTGATTTGAAGTGATGAAACTGAACACCTGCTTAGATTGAGTGTGTGATCAAAGATACTCTTTAAAATTTTGATTGAGTTTAAATGAATAATCAGCTTGATGAAAAGTGATGAAACCAATTAACATTAAGAGACTGACTCAAATGAAGGCAATATCAACTTGAATTGAAGCAATGAAACTAACATGCCCCTAGCGATTGATTTGATTCAGATGATTGATAAATATCAACTTGATATGAAGCAATGAAGCTGAGATACCCTTAGCGATAAGGTCTTGTTTGATTTTCTTTAGTTGAAAATATTTTTGCTCGACTTTTGATGAAGAATTGAAAATTTTCTCGACATTGAAGATGTGAGGTTGAGGTCATGAGTATGCCCCCTCAGGAGCGAAATCAAAAGATAGCGAGGGTACATGATTGTAGGCAATTGTTGGCGATGATAATTATTTGAGCACGAAGAATGATTCAAAGGAATATCTAAAGATTTATCTTTGATTAATGAGAAATTGAGCGCAAATTGAAGAAAAGAATGAGAATGTTGAAAGCGCTAAGTGGTCTCAGTTGTGCAAAATTGACTAGAAGAATGATCTCGTAATTCGATTTCGATCCCGAAAATGGAATCAGGACGAGAAAATTAGCTAAGGGTACAATTTTCATGTCCATCAAAGCAAGTTGAAGAAGTAGGGTTTTGGCTATATAAGGGGTCCAAGTGTCATTTTCAATCCATTTTAACCTCTCCAAGTTTGAAATTTGAAAAGCCTTCTACGAAGAAAAAATGGTCATTCTGATCCAAGAGCATTGATTCGAGCACTAGAGACGTCACAATAGACCATAGAACTACAAGCCAACGGTAAGTAATCAATTTTAAGCCTTCACATTTAATCAATTTTGAATTTTGGTTGAATTTTTTACTTTTTCATGTCATTCAAAATCGGTCATTGTCATTTTGTCATGCGAGATGATATTGTCTCTTGTATGACAAACTATCCTTTTGTGGTTTGTCATATTAATCCATATGTTTTATTGTCTGGGGTCATCCCAGTATCGTATGAGAGTTTGCTTGAGAGCCCATTTTATCGTGCTACATGAATTCCTGACTCGTACAAGTTTCTTCTTACACTATGAAATGTCGTATGGAAAACAATAAGCATTTTTAAGGGTCAAAACATTAAATTTTGATTTGTCATTTGGCATTTGGATTTGCGTGATGTTTAACATGTTGTATAGAATAATTGGGATGACTTGTTGATGATCTATTGTTTGATTCTTGGAGGTTCGACTACCACATATCCTATTTCGGTGTGTCTATCTTCCTACGATGAGGCTAGTCCGCGAGCTATCAGATATAGATAGAGCACATATTGATTTGTGTGGCTTTACTCAACTTTTATAGATTCTTGATATCCATGTGAATCACGGGATGCTTACTACACTTGTTGAGCGGTTTCATTCAGAGCATAACACATTTCTTCTACTAGTGGGAGAGATGAATATTACTCCAGAGGATGTGTACAAGATTTTGAGGATTTTGTTTGTTGGGGATAAGGTTGACTATGATTCTGCTCAGCATCTTGGTATCTTAGCCTTGAGACGCATATTTTATGATGAGGACATTTTTGAGAAGGCTATCACCTGGGATGATATGATGGCTAGGTACAGTGAGCAGTTTCCCTTGGCATGTGTATTACCAGGGTTCATTGGTTGTTTCGTTATGCCGGAAAGGGGACAACAGAGCTTCTTATGTGGCTGGGATAGGATGCTTGAGAGATTACTGACTCATCCTAAGATATTAGGGTGGGGATCTTGTTTATTAGCCCACATGTATCGTGAGATGCATGAGATTGTATACAGGGATGGGAAGAGCATGGTAGTAGGAGTGTTGGTTCTATAGATTTGGGCCTGGGAGCATATCCCAGTTTGTATACATATTGTTGATGATGCCAGAGATCCACACCAGTTGATTATTTATAGATATTCCAGATATGTTACTCAGTCCCATCTAGGCAAGACAAAGTATTGGCGACGACAGCTTGATGATTTGATCGATGTTGTATGGAGACTGTATAGGGGTCTAGAGTTGTGGGATGTTTGGAGAGCTCAGTGGAGAGATATGTTCATGACTCGTCCTCTTATTGGCAGATCTATGACCGTTATTGAGCGATTTATTGTATCTTGGGTTATGAGGCAATATGGCAGGCCTTAGAAGATTTCATAGGAGTTCACTACCTATGCCCGTTATGGGGAGGAGGAGAGACGAGGATGAGCCCCTAGGTTATCATACATAATGAGCATGCAGGCACTTGCTGGATTGCAGTGACTTCAATGGGACTATCAGGAGGATATTGCAGATGCAAGGGTATTGCCCTAGTATAGGGATTGGTTTTAGATTCATCCCTTTCCTAGATTTATGGATCCGGCTGAGCATGCGCCTCTCATAGAGGAGGCTAGGGATGAGGGCCCTGCATAGGCACAGGTACAGGGACAGACACAGGGACAGAGAGCAATGGGTTTTAGGAAGGTAGGTGGTGATCCTATGCTAGCAGCAACAGAGTACCAGATGGGGGGAGACAATAACAGAGAGGGGAGGGTGGATCCCTTGGAGCTAATGGTGTTGGGACTAGTGGTGCCAGGGCAACGGAGGGTGGAGGAGAGGAGGAGAGAACAACTCCTAGATAGGTACGATAATGGAGGGATGAGCAGGGTGGAGATGGAGGTGGAGAGCCTGCAAGGGAGAAAGGGGCAGCTGATGCAGCATGATCTATGAGATCCAGATTAGCAAGTTTGCAGTCATAGTTGACAGTGGCTCAGACATAGCTTGCAGAGTGAGACCGATAGCTAGTAGAGGTCAGAGCTGAGCGCAATTGTCAGCTTACTGAGATGAGGGTAGAGTGAGATTGACAACTGGCTGAGGTCAAAGCAGAGCGAGATGCTCTTCAGTGGGAGGTGTTGCATCAAGCGATTCAGGCAACATATTATGTTGCAGCTTATAGTGTAGCAGTTCCTGTAGCGCAGAAGGTTGTCCCACATTCTTAGTATATGGTGTGATTTGAGGGAGCTCAGACACCTAGGTAGGATGCTGGTCAGTAGGCTCTACCTCCTCCACCACCTGGCGATGAGGGAGAGGCAGAGAGCTAGATTTTTTTATAGCTCCTAGATTTTTTTATATACCCCATTTTTTGTAGCCTATACGATTCTTGCTCCGATGAGAGATTGTATATGAAAGTTGATATAATTTGTACTCTGAGATATTTATGATATATATACAAGATCTTAGTTTGATTTCATCATACTTGTGTTGATTGATTATGAGATTTTTTTATATATGTATGCATATTTGTTCAGTATGGATTTATGTAATGCAGATGAATATGGATGTTTATTATTTTATTTTTTTTATATGCACATAAATGATGAAAATGAGTAACTAGTAATGCAAAAAAAATTATTTTTCTTTTGCAATAATATGAATGCAAACATGTATATAATGAAATGTATGGATCTATATAAGATGCTTATGTATGCAGCTAACATCTCAATACACAAGTACTCGATCACAAAAATGATGAAAAAGAGACCACTTAGCTGAGAAATGATGATACTTCAAAGTCTTATTCAGAAGATAAAGAGATCATTATTATCATACAGAAGTCACTTGAAATGCACAAAATGCAGAATGAATCCAAACTAAACCTAGTCACTGGATTTGAAAAGCTTAATTTTCATCACTAAGCATTTACAAACATAGAAGGCATAATAGAGTTCCTTCCTTTTCAAGGAAATGAAGGCATGTAAAGGTTTTTATCAAATGGAAATGGGCATATCGTGTCCAGAGAATATTGTTTTGATGATTTATCCTTGTTTTTTTAGTTCTGTGATCTCAGTTTGTAATGCTTATAATTGTTTGTTTACCATTACTAAGGGTGTCTCTTCCTATTTAGTGATGAGGGCCTCAACGTTATAACCAGTAGGAAGTTTAGCACCTTGCTTTGCTAGTTCTAGAAAATGGTCTTCTTTTTCTCTAGCCACGATAACCTTCATCATTTTTTAGAAATATTTATCCTTTTGACATTTATGAATATTAGTTTCGGTAGGTTCAGAGGCTTCAGATTCACCTGATGAGGAATCACTGTCTTTAACATGGATACTAAGATCATCATAAGTATTGTGTTTAGCAACTCGTCTTTCTTGTTTTGTTCCAGATATGGTGAGAGACAAGGGTTGATCATAAACCGGTATATCTGATGATGAAGGTTTATTAGTGACAGGGTCCTCTATGTAAAATGGATTATCCTAATATGAAAAGGATGGTCCTTTGCCTCTGTCAGCTTTCTTATGAGAACTTCTAGTTTGAGTAGGCATTTTTATTGACTGATGTGACCTAGAGCTATTTGTGATGCAAAAGTCAAGATTAGATTTAAATCTAGTTGTTCGTTTAACATATTGATTGAGAGAAGCAACTAAGATTTAGTCTGGTTTCAAGAAAGATCTATCCTATGTAAGATGTTATCTAAGTTACCTAGTTTGATTTGAGAGAAGTGATTAAGACTCAGTCTAGTTTCAGGAATGATCTATCCCATGTAAGATGTTATCTAAGTAACTTAAGTTTGATAAATGGTTGATTGAACTAGCTGTTCTAGACTGACAACATCAGAGATTTGTACGATAGGGTTTACAAGATTAGACGACAGTTTAATAGCTTCAGGATGATGAAAATAGTATTTCATACGAGTTGCTGCCTAGGTTCATACGACAGGTGGGTATACCTCAGATGACAAATTGATGAATGTGATGTTTTATCGGATGACATAGGACCAGGGCTCAGACGATACTTCCCTAAGAAATATGATAATTTATCAGATTTCGTACGACACAGAATAGAGGCTCAGACAACAAACTATAAGACTTGATGAAATTTCGTACAAAAACAGGTATTTAGCAGGACGATAAATCAGAAGACTCGTACAACAATTTATTGGACAGAGAGAAATTCTGACAGATAGAGTTTTCAATGACTGATGACGACCCGTTTTGAGATAGACTGAGTTTTTTTTATAGCTGATGTAGACTAGTTTGTGATACTGACAGAGTTTTGATGACTAAGATAGACTAGTTTTTGATACGGACGAAGTTTTAACCACTAAGATAGACTAGTTTTTGATACGAACAATTTTTGACCACTAAGTTAGACTAGTTTTTGATACGAACAGAGTTTTGACCACTGAGTTGTTTATTGTTTTATCTAGTTTTGGTATTCCAGTTTCAGTTTCAAGGATGAAAACACAGTAAACATGCAATATGTATAATGACTTCAATCATAACACGGTAACCCTATAGAAATTGGTGAGAGAAGAAAACCTTTGCTTGCAGACTCAGGTACACACCCAATAGCTAATCAGAATATGACTGTTGAGTCTCACGCAATGGATTCTCAACACCGTATTAGTTGACCCCAAATGCTAATGGGGGCACAAAATGACAAGTATCTTGGGAGAGTTACTATCTCTCTTGCACAAAGATTATCCCCCCTTTCAGAGGTGAATCAGGGGTCCTCTATCTTATAGTTCTTAGTTAGGAATTGCATTCAAAATTACCCCTTGAATTCATGCAGACATGATTGAGGCCTATAGCCCAACAAGGTACCGAAACAAATTGTAGTCAAGTAAACATGATTGAGATTGTGAGGCCCTACAAAATGCTCAGTATGAGAGATCTCAAAGAGAAAACTCAAATAATCCCATCCTCTAAGACTTTAATCAACCAGAGGCCTATTTATTATAGTGAGTTAAAATGCCCAGGTCCGACTATACTCACTTGGGTCATTCTCATAGGGTGATTACTTTTTCCCACTGTGACAGGCCCACTAAAGGTACACAAATCTCAAACTTAGAAAAAGCCTCAAGGGTCTGAATTTCTGATTGTCTGTGCAGACAAGAGCATACTCTTCTACCTCTCAAAATTTTTTAAAAACATGAAAGACATATTTGTTCATTAACCAAATAGCAATTTAGGTGCCTAAAAATGAATTTAAAGAATACACAATGTTTACTTGAATCTCCTCAAGCAACCTACAAAGACAACGAATTAGTACTCATATTGTCTTTGTATGACAAGCATATTCTTCAACAAGCGTTCTGCAAAAAATGACTATGCTGTGAAAATTCCTCAAACAAATAGATAACAATCCAAGGTCAGTGTTAGTATGATCAAAATCCAATAAAGAACCTGAAGAATGCAGTCTGCTTTTAACCCCCCCCCCAAAAAAAAAAACAAAAAAAAATAGAATATCATATGATAATTCGTACGAGATCATATGATACCTGCAGTTTGTTGTTCGGGCATGTGGGAAAGCTCGTATGATATTTAAAGGTAACTGTACAAACCAAAATCTGAAAAAATAAAAATATGTATAATAAGAAAAAAGTTAGTCTTGGAGGCCGAAAGATGTAGTCTTCGGCCCCACGGTGGGCGCCAGAAATGTGTGTGTGAAAAGTGGAATAAGTATCTGCAACTTGTAAGACACAACATTTAAATTAAGTCATTACATGTATGGTTAAACATATATAAACATGAATAATAAAACCATAACAAATCGACCAATTGCCTTCTAAAAGATGCGAGTATAGACTTGCTCTCAGATTTGTATAAGCAATACCAATGAGTAGAACACACCAAGATGAAGGATTTAATCTATATGAGCATGATATTAAGCTAAATGGATGCAAGATTATGCTAGATGGATGAATAGTAAGCTAAATGAATTCAAGCAATCATAATTTAACTAAATATGCAAAAAAAGATAAACTAAGATGCAATAATCTCAAAAAGCAAGCACAATATCTTCAATGACTCCAGAGCAAAAATTGTATAATAACAATAAATCTCCAGGGTGTTTTTAATGAGAGATGAAGGCTGAATTTATAGTGAATCACAAGAGAGACCAATGGTCAAGATCAATTAGCAACAAGTAGTTGAGATTATTCAAGAAAAAACACAATTTTAGGATAATTGAAATAATTGAGAAATCAAATTCAGTTAACCTTGAGATAGATTCCAATTATATTTGATTGAAATGCATTCAGATTATAAGTTTGAGTTTGCATTGGAGATAAAATTCAATTAATTCCATGCACTTGAGATAAAAATAGGTGATTCCATGCGATTCTTTGATTTATTCAAGAAAAGAGTCTTTTCAATGCCACTGAACTTCTTTTCTCAAAAGTTTTGAGTGCCAATTTTAGAGAATGATTAAGAATTCATTTTAATTGTTTTTCTGATTTCAAGTTATCTCAATTTAGAAAAAGAAATAATATCTCAAGTTTGATTTCTCTCTCAATTCAATTCTTTATTCTATTTTCAATTTAACTCTTGCTTTTCATATTGATTCCTCTTTTGTAATAAATTAATTCTTTTTTTATGATTAAATGGCAAATTTATTAATTAAATAAATATGCTAGGATATTTAATAAATTAAATAGGATAATTGATCAAAATGATTTTCTTGGATTGATTTAATTAATTAAATAAATATTTAATTAAGATAGATTAATTCACTTGCCATGTGACATTTAATGATTGAAGAATTAATTAATTGTATGCTCAAAGTTGATTTAATTACCTTTGGTTAGGACCTTGGTGATGTTGTCGAGATTAGGGGCCCATGTTTTAGGTGACCAATTTTAGGGTATTACACATAGATCATCACATATCTTTACAAATCATTACAGATCATCATATGGATCATTACAATCAATTACAAATCAATTACAGTCGTTGAATGATCATCACACATCGATCTAATACACTTTCAAACCCTTAGCTCATTCTACTAAGAACTTCACTCATTCCCAAGAAATTCTCTTTTAGATCATGTCAAAACATCATTTATATACTTCACATGGATTCAGCCACATCATCACCATCTTGCAAACATAATGTAATATACCGCCGAACTAAAAATCATTACCGATTATAAGATTTGAATACCGGTTCTTAAACCCTATAGAAAATACATCAGTCAATTACAAACATGACTTTCGCTAGCCAAAACATGATGCGGTTTTGGTCATAACCTCATTACAATGTTACAAACACATATTCCAAACCACAACACCAAATTCTTCATCAATCTCTAGATCCAATTACTTAAGCATAACACAGTTTCACATTTACTGGTTAAAGTCCTATTTGCCAGTTAACTATCAAATCCATTCTATAGCTTTTTGGTCAATCATAAACAACTTAGATAACATGATAGAACAATATAAACATCGTTACCATCAATAAAAACACAAACTAATCATCAAGTCATCAAACAACATCTCAACTATATCATCACCAATAGTCCTTATACTGGTTCATCAATATCATCAATAGTTATGCCAATATACCAACATTCCCCCCCTTTGGCATTAATGACAACACTGAAAAACTTCATCATGATGAACTGAACTGATCTGTTTTGTACTTGCTCATCCTTCTCAACATCTCTTCTTATGTCGGCTATCAAGTTCTTCTTCTCATGGCTGGTCTTCAACTAATTCTTCTCCCCCTTTGACAGCAATGCCAAATGTACAAACACCTATGTAGTCTTCATCTCTTCTTATCTCATCATAGCTGCTCCCCCTGAGGAGTAGCCCACTTCATATCAATCCAAAAATGAAATATATTTAATGAATTCACTGGATTGATGCATCTCCAACATCTTAATTGATCTTGTGCAAGGGTACAACCCCTAATCTACCTCTGAGATATTCAAAGGTTGTCTTAGGCAAAGGTTTAGTGAATATATTTGCTAAATGCTCTTTGCTAGACACATACTCTATTTTTACTTTCTTCTCATGTACTCTTTCCCTCATAAAGTGATACTTCAACTTAATGTGCTTTGTTCTTGCATGTAACACAGGATTTTTTGAAATATTAATAGCACTAGTTTTATCACAATGAATAGTCACCGGTTCAGACATGTCTTCCTTAAAACCTTCCAAAATATGTCTCATCCATATAGCCTGAGTACAATTCATTGATGTTGCCACATATTCTGATTCAATAGTAGATTGTAAAATACAAGATTGTTTCTTTCTTATCCAGGACACCAATATTTCTCCTAAAAATAAGTCTCCATCGGTTGTGCTTTTTCGGTCATCAACATTTCCAGCCCAGTCTGCATCTATGAAAATTTTTAAAGAAAATTTATCATTGTAAGGATACCACAAACCATAATCAATTGTTCCTTTCAAATACCTGAATATCCTTTTTACCACTACCATGTGTGTCTCGTTAGGATCTTTCTGAAATATTTCAACCAATCCAATAGCATGTGCAATATCTGGTCTACTATGAACAACATAATTCAACTTTCCAATCATAGACATGTATTATTTCTCATCCACATATGGTGAATCATCTTGTTTTGACAAATTACAACCTGTCACCATCGGAGTACCAACCGGTTTACAATATTCCATTCCAAAAGACTTCAAGACTTATTTTACACACCTAGTTTGGCAAATAAATATTCCATTCTCTAGTTGTTGAATCTGCAAACCAATAAAGAATTTTATCTCACCAATAAGAGACATCTCAAATTATTTCTTCATTTCATCTGCAAAAGACATACACATGTCATCATTTCCACCAAATATTAGATCATAAACAAAAACTTTAGCAAGTAACATTTTGTCTCCATCAGTCTTCAAATATATGTTACTGTCTTCACTAGTTCTCTGGAATCCTATATTGATCAGATGTGCATGCAATCTTTCAAACCATGCTCTGGGATCTTGCTTCAATCCATATAGTGCCTTGTGTAGTTTGCAAACCATATTTTTATTTTCACTGAATGCAAAACCATCCAGTTGTTCTATATATACTTCTTCTTCCAAGATACCATACAGAAAAGTTGATTTAACATCCATCTGATATACCTTAAATCCTTTAAAAGCAGCAAAGGTAAGAAACATTCTAACATCTTCAAGTCTTTCCACCGGTGCAATGGTTTCACCATAGTCTTCACCTTCATCTTGTGCATACCCTTTCCAAACCAACCTCACCTTGTTTCTTACAACTTCACCATCCTCATTAAGTTTGTTTCTGAATACCCATTTTGTCCCAATAACATTTTTGTCTTCCAGTCTAGGAACAAGAGACCATGTATTTTTCTTCTAAATCTGGTCAAGTTCTTCATTCATCACATTCAAGTAGTCTTCATCTTTCAAATATTCTCTAAACGTCTTCGGCTCAAAAGTTGAAATCAGATAGGAATTCTCTCTGTTTTTTCTTCTTGTCTGCACACCAGCATTCTTGTCACCTATAATCTGGTCTTCTGAATGATTTAGCCTTACATATCTTGGGATTACCATTTCTAGTGTAATTATTTCTACTTCATGTTCATCATCTTGTTCATCACTTACTGGTTGAGCTCCTATTTCTACATTGTTCTGCTCATCTTCCTTCTGCACTTCCGGTTCAATATACACAATTTTTTCTTTATCATCAGCAGGCTCAGATCTACTGGACTCATCAAGTTTGTCAGAAAATTCATCAATTTTAACATTAACACTCTCAACTATTTTCTTTGTCCTTTTATTATAACATTTGAATGCTTTACTCTTGGTATAATATCCAAGAAATATCCCTTCATCACTCTTCACATCAAACTTTCCAGTAAAATCATCTCTCTTAATAAAACATCTACCACCAAAAATTTAAAGTAGTTGACATTAGGAATCTTACCATGTCAAAGTTCATAAGGTGTTTTATCATTACCTTCTTCACAAGAACCCGGTTCAAATTATAAATAACAATGCTAACTGTTTCTCTCCAAAACATTTTTGGAACATCTCCCTGTATCAACATTGTTCTAGCAACTTCCACTATTGTTTTGTTTCTCCTCTCTGCAATGCCATTCTGTTGTGGAGTCTTAGGTCTTGACATCTGTCTCTTTATTACATGTTCTTCACAATACCTAGTAAACTCATCAGAAGTAAATTCTCCACCCTGGTCAGATCTTAAGCACTTCAGATTCTTGTCGGTTTTCTTTTCAACTAGGGCTTTGAAGTTACCCACATCATCCTTGAAAAATCATCAATGAAAATCATAAAATACATATCACCATAAAAACTTCTAGTCCTCATAGGACCACATAGATCAGTATGCACTAAATAAAGAATATTCTCTGAAGAAGAAGATTTACTCTTAAAATTTGTCGAAGTCATCTACCCATCTGAAAATATTTGCATAACACATTATCCAATTTAACAAGTTGGGGCATACCTCTCACCATACTTGATTTGATGACCTTTATCAAATTATCAAATTTGACATGACAGAACCTTTTGTGCCACAACCAGCTATCTTCAACTTTAGCCACCAAACAACTATTCACATTAGCATTCAGTTGAACAAGATTACCTCTAGTCTGTTTACCAGTAGCAATCAAATCTCCATTACATCCCATGATCCTGCACACTCCTTTTTAAAACTCAAGGTGATACCCTTTATCATTTAGTTGCCCAACACTCAGTAAGTTATGTTTTAAGCCTTCAACCAAATAAACATCATCTGCATTACTCTTACCATTCAATAAAATAGATCCTTTACCTTTTACCATGGAGGGTGAGTTATTACCAAATCTTACCACACCGCCATCAAACTCTTAAAAGGATATGAATATGTTCTTATCACTAGTCATGTGATGTGAACAACCACTATCTATTATCCACTCATCACTAGATTCAAACTGAGATACCAAGGCCTTTTCATCAGTCAGATCTTCCCTCATAGCAACAAAGACACTTTCCTCATTGTCATCATCTTCATATTCCTCATCTATCACACCTTCATCAACTACAACATAGCATTGTTTCTTCCATTTTCCTTTATATTTCCTAAACTTCTCCTTACTATCACTGTTAGGGAAATTTGCAGCAATATATCCAATATTATTACAAGAGAAACACTTAAGAGGTAGTTTACCTTTATATTTACCAGTGCCTCTTGGAAGTTTCTTAGCCAGAAGAGCTTCAAACTCCATTAGATGGTCTTCATCATCATTATCTCCTTTTCTACCGCCATGACTAGATATGCAATCATAACTGTGACATACATTTTTCCCTTTTCTCACAGGTGTACCGGTTACAGATGCTTTAAAAGCTAATTCAGATGCCTTAGAAATACTGTTATCAAAACTATTTAATTCAAATGCAGTCAGTTTACCAATAAGAGAATCAACAGTGACCTTATCACTACTTACTAACCTTAACTCTTGAATAGCAGAAACTCTTATAGGATAGGCATGTAAAAGAGTTCTTAACATCTTACTTACAATAGTGTCATATTCAATCTTTCCTCCAACACTTTTAATACCACCAACAACCTCTTTAATCCTTTGTTCATACTGAGCTTTATTTTCACCTTCTACCATTCTCATATCATCAAATTTACCTCTAAGACTCTCTTCCTTGGCTTTTTGAACATGTTTGTCACCACCATAGATTTGTTCTAGTTTCTCCCAAAATTCAAATGCAGTTTCTAATCCATATACATCAATGTATTTGGTATAAAAAAATGCACTTACAATTGCTTCTAATGCTTGATTGTTTTCCTGCTTCTCCTTAAGCTGATCTAGAGTTAGAGGACTGATAGGGGATACATATTTAGTAGTACCATGTTGCCAAAATTGAGAACCCATACCTTTGATATAAATCTTCATTTTATCTTTCCATATTGTGTAGTTGTCCTTAGTAAGCTTTGGACCCTCCTTCTTTATCATTTTCCTTCGGTTCTTTTCCTCAAACGGTTAAGCTTCTGCACATAGAGGACCAATTCTCTGACACCAATTGTTATTTGTGAGGAACCAGATATTACTGAGAGGGGGGTGAATCAGTAATAACAATAAACTTTAACAACCACCAAAAACTTCTTTCAAAATAACTCATGAACAATACCGGTAACAACTGAAATCATACTGCTAATTAGATTTATCAAACTACTCATTCTAAGTGCTCATCAACATGCATGCAATATAAAGATATCAACTCAACACATAAGAAATCAATCATCACATGAACACTGGGATTTTCACATGGAAAACCAAATGGGAAAAACCACGGTGAGAATTGGTACCCACAAGATTTTTGTACTCTTTCAGAATGCACCCTGTTAGGAGCCTAGCCCAGTTAGGAGCTTACAAATATGCCCAATTAGGAGAAGACCCTGTTAGGAGTCCCTTGGTTAAGGGATTTACCTTAGCCCTGTTAGGAGCTTTACTCTATTAGGAGTAACCTTGTGAAAGGATTTATAACCCAAGCTAATGAGTCACCCGATGAAGGGATTTATACAATCAGGTCTGTCAGAACCTACCCAGTTAAGGGATTTTGAGTATGCTACAACTATTAGGGAACAAGAGGTGTATGATCTAAAAATAGCACTCTTTGCTTGCTTACAGATCCTTTCCTGCTCCAATCCATTTCTCTCTTGAAGACACACACACTAGTTCGGCCACAAACTCTTCCTTTGATCACCAGCATAGTAAATCATCACAAAATTACCCAAAATAGACTTTACAACTTAGTCAGTTACAAAACCTAAGATTTACATCACAAATCTTTACAAGTCATTACAGATCATCATATGGATCATTACAATCAATTACAAATCAATTACAGTCATTGAATGATCACCACACATTGATTTGATACACTTTCAAACCCTTAGCTCATTCTACTAAGTACTTTGCTCATTCCCAAGAAATTCACTCTTAGATCATGCCAAAACATCATTTAAACACTTCACACAGATTTAGCCACATCATCACCATCTTGCAAACATAATTTAATATACCGTCGAACTCAAAATCATTACCGGTTATAATTTTGAATATCGGTTCTTAAACCGTACAGAAAATACATCAGTCAATTACAAACATGACTTCTAATAGCCAAAACATGATGCGGTTCCGGTCATAACCTCATTACAATGTTACAAACACATATTCCAAACTGCAACACCAAATTCTTCATCAATCTCTAGATCCAATTACTTAAGCATAACACATTTTCACATTTAGTGGTTAAAGTCCTATTTGCCAGTTATCTGTCAAATCCATTTCATAGCTTTCCTGTCCCTCATAGATGACATGGATAACATGATAGAACAATATAGCCATAGTTGCCATCAATGACAACACAAAATGATCATCAAGTCATCAAATAACATATCAACTATATCATCACCAACAGTCCTTATACCGGTTCATCAATATCATCAACAATTATGCCAATATGCCAACAACAATATATGAACGGATTTGGATCACCTGTTATTGTTACTTCAACTCCATTATGAGGGAACTTGATACATTGATGGTACTGCTCTCATCTCATTAATCCATGGATGTCCCAAAAGTATATTATATGTGAACTCTAAATCAAGGACTTGACATACCACATCCTTCACAACTGGCCCAATTCTGAAAGGTAAGGTGACTATTCCCTTGGATGAGTGTTCTTCATCATCGTATGCTTTAATGGTGATCTTATTCTTTGAATTCATAGTTTGTTCAAAATATCCCAAATTCTTAATAGTATTCAATGTACAAATGTTCAGACCTGCTCCTTCATCTATCAAGACTCATTTTATTTGGTTTTTATGGAGAAAGGCTTCAATATGTAGAGGTGCATTATGAGGTGGGGTTACAGATGCATCATCGGCTTCTGTGAATGTAAGGCTATGCGGAATGGAAAGGTATCCCATCATGGCTTGAAACTGGTCCACATTCGGATCAGTGGGTACAAAAGTCTCAAATTCTTATCAAGGATGGCTTTATGTGTGGGGGATATGCATGAGAGCTCAAGGATAGAAATGAGGGTGGGTGTCTTCCCTAACTGATCTACAAGGTCATACTCATTATTTTTGGATGAAGAGGTTGTGGTCTTGGATGGAACGCCTTGCAAGGTAACATTACCTTGATGGGTTGTGACATTCCATTAAGAGGTTTCGTCTTTAGAAGATGAGCAAGATGGTCCAATGCCTTTTAAAACAACTTTACTCCTTTGGGTAGAACCTTGGGATTTTTGTCCTTTATGATAATAGTCGAAACATGATTGTTAATTGAAATGTGATTGATAGTAGAATCATAATAATAGGGTGTTTTAGTATAATTATCTTGATTATCTGTAGGTTTGGCTTTTCCCTTGTCATGTTTAGGGAATGGCTCCTTAAACATTGCACGTTCTTCATTGGAGGTGTAACCATCAACTTCTATGTCGCCTCTGTCAATGAGATCTTGTATGATATTTTTTAATCTATGACAATTGGTAGTTAAATGCCCTTTACTCTTATGATATTTACAATATTCATCATCATTCCACCAATTCAGTTTTACTTTCGGCTCATATGGTGGATTATCTGGTAGTGTTTTGAGCTTGTTTGCCACTAACTTCTTGAATTTTGTTTCAAACGGTTCTCCCAACAGAGTGTATTTTCTTCGAGGTTTTGATTGCCTTTGATTGTTCACTTGATTGTTCCTATTAGAAGAACTTGCACCAGGGAAAGTAATCTTAGGTTTCACAACATTTCCATCTACTACCCCATCATTGACTATGTTCTTATTCTTGTTCCAAAAATAGGGTTTGACTTTCCCATTTGATTCCTCTTTGTTCTCTTTGAATATCTTAATGACACCTTATTCAATAAGGACTTTTTTGTTGCCATTCCTTTCTTAATGATCTCTTTGAAGGTAGACAAACAAGATTTTCTTATCTCATATCCAATATCCTTGTTGACGTTTTGAGTGAACATTATACCATTTGTTTTTGTGGGATATCACAAGAGCATTGAGTAGAAAGACCTCTCCATCGCTGTAAAATGAAGAGGAAGATTCCTTATTTTTCTGCTTAGTATTGCACAAGGTAGTTAGCGACACATTTTTTTCAATGTTATATGAGAATTGTTGTATGAAAGCCTCTGCTAAATCACCCCATGACTTAATTCCAAGTGGAGGTTGGGAGAACCATTCCATTTCTTGTTCACCTAAGCTTTGTGGAAACAATCTCATCAAGTATGTTTCTTCTCCTGCTACCTCAATGCAAGCTGTGAAAAATTATCTTATGTGTGCCTTGGGGTCCCCTTTGCCTTTGTACTTATCAAATTCTAGTGTCACAAAATGTGGAGGGAATGGAGGCATTGGAATGCTTCTATCAAATTGGTAAGGACATATATCTTTCATTGTATATTGTTTCTTTGGTGTATTCATGTCTGCCATTTGCTTTTGTAAATTCTTTATCTATTGTTGCAAGTCATTCTTGGGTGGTGTCTTTTCTCTTTGAGCTAGTCCCATGCCTGAGCCATCAGGCAGAGGAGGAGGGATATAATGCATATATGGATGGTATTGATTATATATGTGTTCATATGGAGGAGGGACATAGTTATAGCTTGCATATGGACCACTCGGTATGGTGTTGTAATAAGGAGCACTAGGTCTAGGATGATACATGTTATGACTGTAAGGATAGGAGGTATCATAAGAGTGATCTTGAGTATTGCCCCCAAATCTGACACGAGATCTCCTCGTGTCATGAATTTGAATATTTGCTTGAGTGTAATTGTATGCATTAGCATGATCTTGGGTATCATCATGAGCATGTGTGGTGGTACTTCTTCTCCATGGGAAAGGACGACTGTGAGGTTGTTCATGAGAGGTTCTATCATAACTGGCATGAGAATGAGTGTATGTGTTTGGAATTTTAGGTTTTTGAAATAGGGAGGAAGGTAACTCAAGAACGAGACGCTCTCTTCTGTTACCACCATTATCAAGTCTCCTTTGTCATGTATTAAATTGATTTATTTGATTTGTATCATCCTCCAAAATTTGTGACATATCAAAATCATGGGGTAATCTTGTTCCACTTTGTGCCATAACTTTTAGGAAATTATCTCTTCTCCATGGGAAAGGACGACTATGAGGTTGTTCATGAGAGGTTCTATCATAACTGGCATGAGAATGAGTGTATGTGTTTGGAATTTTAGGTTTTTGAAATAGGGAGGAAGGTAACTCAAGAATGAGATGCTCTCTTCTATTACCACCATTATCAAGTCTCCTTTGTCATGTATTAAATTGATTTATTTGATTTGTATCATCCTCCAAAATTTGTGACATATCAAAATCATGGGGTAATCTTGTTCCACTTTGTGCCATAACTTGTAGGAAATATTGCCTATCCCTCTTCATTATTTCTTGAACCAATTTATTAAAATAGGGATCCATGATAGTTTCTTTAACTTATATAGAATCCACAGATGCATTGTCATTGTCATTATCATTATTGTTGTCACTGTTGTCATTGTTTGGTATATTACTATGATTGTCAAATGGATTCTAGAATTCCTCTCCATCAAACTCATAGGTACTCATGTTTAAAGACCTTAAAGCTTCTTCAGCTTCCCTTCTACACCTTTGTGAATTAGTTTCAACCATAGACTAAAGTATTAACCAAAATGAAAAGTGGGATGAAGATGCAAAGACTATGGAAGACCAAGAGGTGTATGAAATGTAGAAGAATCTAGGGTAATCTAGGGTAAACTAGCTATAATGCCCCGCCAGGAAACCCCGAAGGGATAAAGCTAAAACACACAAATGAAGTGCAAATATATATATATATATATATATATATATATATATATATATATATATATATATCTATATATATATATATATATATATATATATATACATACATACATATATATATATACATACATATATATATATATATATATATAATAATAAGACATAACATTAAGATACATTGAGTTATCTGAAGCTTCTATAACACAGCGGAAGACTAAACAAACCTAAGGAGTTTCCCAACATGATTACATAACTTAACACCTAACTCAATTCGCGACACATTGATCCAATTAAGTAGGTTATCTTAATTACATGTTATTACTTAAAACATGGATATAATTTGTTTAGTAAATTAAAAGTATAGATAATAGGACGCGTTCATCCATTAAGGTTGAAGATGAGGCTAACATGAGGAAATTTACCCATTAAAGTTAAAACATAGATAACATGTGGAGGTTCATCCATTAGAGTTAAAATATAGATAACTTAATGAAGTTTATCCATTAGAGTTAAAATTAGATAACATGACGAGTTCATCCATTATAGTTAAGATATAGCTAATAAGATGAAGTTCACATATTAAGGTTAAAATGTAAATAACATAATGAAGTTCGTCTCTTAGGGTTAAAATATAGATAACTTGATGAGTACCTCCATTATAGTTAAAATAAAGCTAATATGATGAAGTTCATTTATTAAGATTAAAATGTAAATAACTAGATGAGTTCATCCATTTTAGTTATAATATAGCTATTATGATGGAGTTCATTTATCAAGGTTAAAATGTAAATAACTAAATGAGTTCATCCATTTGAATTACGATCTAGGTAATATGACAAGTTCATCCAACAATGGTTATCCAATCATTTCGTTCAAACTTTTCCTTAACCATATACCATGCATCTAATTTCATTACATGCTTTAATTTCATCATAACCTAGTGAGTTCTTTCCATGCATACTTAATTGTATTGTCAATAACTCAAATTGATTACATTCTATTATTCAAATCTACATCCTTTCTTGATCCACATTCCTGCATTTAATTAAGACAACTGCATACATGCATTTATGATTAATTTCATCTAATCCACTTATACATTCTATCAAAATGCCATACATGCATACTATCACTAAACAAGAAACATAAGGACAAAAGCATCACATAACACCAAATTGATATCGGAGTTCACCCCTAAAGGGCTACATCTCCGGGTCTACTCAACTGTAAGACCCCTCTGATCATTTAACTAAGGTAAGGGTACATAAGGTTACATAAGGTTCACATCATTTACAATCCTGCCATCAAGGCGAACACAACCAATATACAAACAACCACATCGGTCAATAAATACATAGATGATCCCTACATAGAAACGGATCCAGCTGAACATATTAAAAGCAAATACAAAGGTCCATTGCCTGACAGTACTCTAACTAAAGACCTGACCAACTATGGTCAACCACAAATCAACACACTACTCTCGCATTAAAGGACAAGACCAATAATAACATCATCATAAGGCAACAGCCGAACTAGAGACCGTTGATATAAACAAGTACCCCAAATCAACCAAACGACAAGGTCCAAACAAACATATCAAGTCTTGTTGTTACTTAAGCAAAAGCGAGTATAGAAATTAAACTTGCGGCATTAACCAGTAGAGGCAATCTTTTCCCATGTTGATTTAAACACTAAATGTCGATCAAGTTTTCTAAATGATCTAAGTTCTCAAAATACAATAACAGAAGACAAAACACCATTACAAGGTAAATTCAATACCACAATTGCACTAGTACAATCTTGCCTATTTCCCAATTCAGAGAAAAATATAAATTAACAATTTATTCTACTAAATGAAAAATTTCATTTACTTGCCAAATTTTTCTAACAATACTTTATTTAATTCCTAATATTTCCAATAGTATATTATTTATGTTTCCAAAATACCCAAAGATATAATATTCCTATTTTCCAATTACCCAAAATAATTATTAACTAGTACATATTTATTAACCCCTGGATAATAACATATAACCATTAATAATTTACTAATACACAATTCCAAATTAAAAATCAATTAATATATATTTATATTAATCCCCATTAATAAAATATATATATTAAAAATAATTTAATAGTACACCGCTTTCAAATTAATTATTATTTAATACATATTTATTAATCCTCATTAATAAACTATATATTAATAATAATTAATAATAAAAGAAAATAAATAAAAACTATTAAAAATAAGTTTTAGATGTCATAAATTTTATTTTATTTTATTATTTTATTTGTTTTAAAAAAAAACTCAAAAAAAAATCTGGGGGGACCACTGCAGAGCCCACCTCCCATCACGGGAGAGGTGGGAAGCCTCGCAGCCTCCCCCACGGCCACCACTCGTAGGGGCTCTTGCGGCCACCACGGACGTAGGTTCCTGCGGACGCGGATGCAGGTCCTTGCGGAACCCGCGGGGAGGAGGGGAAGGGAGGCAGCGTGAGTCGAGCCTCGGCTCCTCCGCCCGCCAAACCCTAGCCCCAAACAAATTTTCATTTTCCTTATTTTCATTTGATTTTAAATCAAATCAATAACCTCCAATAAAATAAAATAATAATAACTAAAACCCCCAAATAAAAAAATAGACTAAGAAATATTCTAAGACAAACAGAGAATGGATTCAGCCATTCTTAAACAACATTTTCATTCCCAGGCAACCCATTCTGGCGAAATTTCGCCAGTATAACCCCCTCTTAGGGTAGAATTAGAGAATCTACTTAATCTACAAGCATGAACTCCAACTAATTTAACAATCTTTCCACAATATAAAACAATGCAAACCAATTTTTAAACTCAAATCTGAGAACATTCATGGATTTTAAAACCAGCATTTCATGAAGAACAACAAAACACAATTTTTGATTTAACAACGAAATAAAAAGGTAAACAAGAATCCTACCCCTTTTAGCATTCCTGGCAAGATTTTGAAGAAGAGCCCAACCTGCAGCTGTAGAAATTCTTCCTTCCCAAAATCCCCAATTTTCTCCATCCAAAAAATAATTTTTTCCCCAAAAAAAATCAACAACCCTAAAAATATTTTCCAACCTAGGTTAAATGGAATAAAATTTGACCTAATCTCCTAATTTCGAATTTAAACACTTTTTAAATAAAAAATGAAAAAAAATCACTCTTTTCAACTATTCAAATAATCTAACTTGCTTTTCTAATTAAAATTAAAATGCTTCTCTCTCATTTAATTTTATTTTTCTCAATATTAACAACGCTAACATTTATATTTTGCAATATTGATGAGGGTAAAATATTTTAGTTAAATTAAATTCCCATAATCAATCTTTCACACTATCAAATATATATATATATATAAATTAAACTTGCTTTTATAATAAAAATTGATTTTCTTAAATAATTAAAATTAACCTTTCTATTTTAAAAAGCAAAAAGGGATTAAATTATTTCTATTTCGAATAACTTTAAATCTTCCCTTTTCAAAATGCATAAACTAAATAAATTCACGATTTTAAATTAACCATTAAATTAAACTTGCTACAACATAAATAGAGTGATCTTTTTAATTAATGATTAATCACATAAAAGAAACCTATTTACTTTAAATTCCTCAATTCACTAATGCATAAATGAACACATTAAATCAAATTAAATACTTAGGATAAAATAATCAATTTTTACCACATGCAAGGCACACAACCCAAGAAAGCCAACCAAATACATGACCTACAAACCCAAATGAAAAGGGAAATGACAGACCATAGGTGATGCTCACTTGAGCATGACTAGGGTAAAATGAGGGTTTTACGACCACCTAACCCAAATTCTAAGGGCAAAAGAGGTATACTCAACCCTACGAATCTAGGTGAAGACGAACCTCGCACCATGGCGGTACTATACTTGTAGTCTCCTGCAACCAAGAGTTACACAAGCATACATATATATATATATATACATTTAATGAAGGTGTTAGCTCTAGATCAATAACAAGAATCAGGGAAACAATTAAACTTACATAAGAATCGATGCGGAAGCACATTAATAGGTACACACAATAATCATAATATCTGACTACAATATTACATCACGGTAAATCAACCATTCAAGAATGCCACATAAAAAGTCCACCAAGGTCAAACCGGTTTCATAAAGCTGACTAGGGTAGGGGCACTACACTAGCAATGTCCAAGAATGTAGGACCAAAGTATGTATGATTAAGACTAAGGTGTGTCTTCCAAAGAGATGATAGATCTCTTGATGAGGTGAGTTGATGTTGACTCTAGAAGACTAAATGAGACCCTAAGATGATAGATCTTTATGCGGGAATCACCTAGTGTTGTGTTGTAGTATGTTTGTAAAGTTTGATGAGGACAAGCAAAGTGACCTTTTGACTCAAATTTGAAAAATATGTATGAGAGAAATGCAAGTGAAGGAAAATGATTGACTATGTGTGATCAAGACAGGTTGACTGAAAAATGAAGCCCTATAGGAAGCAGCCTTTGAAGCTCTTCAAATCTGAAAAATTAAGTCCATTTTGTTCTCAAGAATTTTCTATAATCTCTCAACTGTGAATGTAGATGTAGTTTTAACAAACCCAGTCATAATTTATGATCCCAGATGCAGTTACAGTAAACACAGACACAGTTTTCTGGTGATAATGACAATTTTATCTTAAAAGTCAAAGACGCAATTCTACTCTACACAGACATGATTTCTTTGTTAGACGGTTCAAATAACTGAAAGACAACTGAGAGGGGGCGGTGAATTAGTTGTCATAGATTACAAGAAACATTAGCAATCTAAAATTTAATACCAGAACCCAAAACATTAATACTGGAATAGCAGTTAAACCAATTAAGCATAAACAATAATCACAGAATAAAATCCATCCACATAACACCAAGATTTGTACATAGAAAACCCAATAAAGGGAAAAAACACGGTGGGAAGTCTACCCATAGTCAGATAATACTTTCGCAGTAAGTATGTGAATTACAATTGAGGGGCCTACACTTGCAGGAAGGCCAACAGCCTAGAGCACACTGCTCATCACAAAAGGAGCCTTACTGACTACATATAAATCCAGACTACAATCCGGAGAAGTGTTGAACTGTAAAAGATAGCATCTCCTATGCCTGAGTACGATTCCTGTTAAGCTCAATACCAGAGGACTAAATCCTCTTATATAAACTTAATTCGATCTCCAATGATCGACCAACTCCTTTGTTTGAATGATATTACATTATTCGCACATTACATTCCTTGACCATGATGATATAAAACCATGATGATATAAAATGAGCCACAAAAGATAGCATCTCCTATTCCTGAGTATAGTTCCGGTTAAGCTCAATACCAGAGGACTAAATCCTCTTACATAAACCCAATTTGATCTCCAATGATCGACCAAATCCTCTGTCTGAATGATATTACATTATTCACACATTACATTCCTTGACCATGACCTCTTACATATAACCATGATGATCTATAATGAGATCTTATATCTATTTATACAAAACCCTCGACCATAAACAATCAGGTCAACCACCAGATAATAAACTGATTACATAATTACAAACCATGTCGGTCTTAGACCAAACAAATAATATCAACACATAAGACATCCCGAAAATACATCAATAGGTCATATCCACACGTTACATTAAAGTCGGTCCATAACCTAGATCAACCGGGACCAAGTCTAGGTTCACACGCTTTAGCAATGATCTTCAACCGCCAAGTCTCAAATATGATCACCAACACTAATACATTTGGACTAGATTTCCGACGAAGAAGGTATATTGTGGCCAAATTTGATTTTTTTTTGAAAAAATGCCCACATTCATCGTAATTCCAACGAAAATTTCCCATTTGGTATTGACGAAGAAGGCATTAGCAATGAGAATTTTCTTTTTTCCAAAAAAGTGCTCGAGTTCATCGTAATTCCGATGACAACGACCATTATCTTAAAAAATAAAGAAGAGGGGAATTCATTTGTATTGCGAATTTCCCACGTAGGCGTCCGTGGCAACTTCAACCCCCAAGAACATCAAACTCACGGATTCATTTGTGGAATTGCTTGCAATCCCGCGCAGGAAGTAGATTCAAATTGCCCTAGTTTTTAATTTCATGTTGCAAAAAATATACATGTGGTGGTTAATTTCCCTAGTTTAATCTTGTAAAACCATAGAACCGTGATTGAGAAGTGAGCATTCAATTTTGTAGCAGCAATCCCTTCCTCCCGCATACGCACATGTTGATTGTTCACATGAGATCACATCTCTTTGCGGCATTGTATCAAACAATTCACGAGCCTTGTCCATGTTTCCACATTTTGCATTCATGTCAAGCAGGGCATTTGCAAGTACAACACCTAACAAAATTCCTCTATCCGTTATGCTTTGATGGATGTCCATACCCTGTTCCAAAGATCCCATTTTTGCATAGGTAGGGAGGATGCTGGCAAAGGTTGTGGAATTTGGCTTTATGCCTTCCAATTTCATTTGCTTGAAAGTGTCTAAAGCCTTTTCGACAAATCCATCTTGTGCATATCCTGCAATCGTTGCAGTCCACGAGACAACATTTCTTTCCACATTTTGCATACATGTCTACCAAGGCAGTTGCAACTACAACATCTGACAAAATTCCTCTATCCTTTATGCTTCAATGAATGTCCATACCCTGTTCCAAATCTCCCATTTTGGCATAGGCAGGGAGGATAGTAGCAATGGTCATGGAATTTGGCTTTACACCTACCAATTGCATTTGCTTGAAAGTTTCTAAAGCCTTCTCAACAAATCCATTTTGTGCATATTCGGCAATCATTGCAGTCCAGGAAACCACATTTCTTTGAGGCAATCCATCAAACAGTTCCCATGCCTTGTCTATGCTTCCACATTTTGCATACATGCTAACAAAGCAGTTGCAACTACATCTAACAAAATTCCTCTATCTTTTATGCTTTGATGGATGTTCATACCCTATTCCAAAGCTCCCATTTTGGCACGGGCTAGGAGTATGCTAGCAAACGTAACTAAAGAAATGCAATGATCAGCTCCAAAGACATCAAACCACTACTAACAAAACTGAGAGTCTAAAATATGATAGGGAATAGTGTGAGCTGTCCTGAAATAAAATATTTTATTTTCAATTTCAACTAAAACATAATTACTTAGCCATTTAATGTTATTAATAAGTATTTAATTTATGAAAGAGATAAATGGTTGGCCACAAGTACATGAGTTACTAAATGCACACAAATAAGTGAATTTGATATTCAAAACTATCTACAATGAATTCAATTCTTGTCCATTAGTCATTTATGTTTGCAATAAGCATCTTTCTTTGTTTTTCTTAATCTTTATTCATAGTTATGTGCATATTTCACATTCTATAATTAGGATATCAATTGCTATGGTTGAACACTAGCATGATGTTTGTGTTGTGGTATAGATGCGTGGAAACATAATTATGGGATTGTTATATTATAGAGATCATAAATCTAGATATCGCATATTAGTTCTAGCTCTTCTTGGATTGAGTCTAAAGTTGACATACAGTCATAAAGCCATTATTAGTAGATCTATGCATTTCTAGTAAAGACAATTGAGAAAGTCATTTTGATATTGAGAGTTTCTTATTTGTTTACCTATTGATCATTATTAAGCCATAATATTTAGGTCTATTTATCTCTCTTGCAAAACCTATGTAAGTGTCCTAGATTGTCCCTACTACTCACTCTTCAATGAAATAGTGGAGTTCTAAAGATTTGTTGCACAAGATGGTGTTGAACATATCAACAAGGCTCGCATGGAAGGAATGTTCAAGCTTTCACTTGTATAACTTACAACAAATGATTTGTTGATAGAAGAAATTCTTGAAATAGGGATACAATTGAAAGACAAGTAAGTACATACAAACCTCCTCAGTTGAAAGTAAAATCTGTGTATAAAAATAGTACATTGAATCCCAATCCATAAACACAATAGAGATACCGATGGAGACTTAATTGGATGTAGCATGTTGCACCAAAGTTGTTACAGTATGCTAAGCTAGTACATAATGTTTCCTAAAGCCACATTAGTATTTTACCCAGATCATTATCTACCAGAAATAACTATAGTAATCCTTTTGAGGATTCATTTCATGGTGCTATATCTTCATTTAGTTCCACTTCTTGTTGGAGAAAAGAACAGTTATTTCTTGAGGTAGATGAATATCCCATAAACAAAAGACAAGACCCTTTCTAGAATATAACAAATTCTACTCCAAAAAAAGATCATGGGGGTTTCACTAGAGATATTGAATAAGAGATAGACTTCTACTGCTGCATTAAGAGCATTGGCATGTTCTTCATTTATTGATGTAAACTCTCTGTGATGCCACCACAACCAACAAAGGTGTAAAAATTTGTTTGCAATGCATGGATTTTTATGATTGTCCTTTGAGAAAACAAAATTAAAGTATGGAAGTAGGATCTGCCAACTCCTGAGGGAATCTTGATGAAAAATAACTGTAAAATATTTGGGCGAGCTTATATGCAAAAACTCATGCTTCCTGATGGGTTTATGTACATAAAAAAGCACAAATTAAGTGGTAAAGGGGCTCCTGGAAACAAGAGGGACAGAAAGGCAGTGGAAGTGAAAACTTCTTGTGTTGTGTCTACTCCATCTCAGAATGGGAATGGTGAAGGTGTTGTAAGAGGAGCTAAGAAGGGTGTTGGAAGAAGCAGGGGTGTTTACACTCCCCCATTTAAGCTGGCTCAAATGATGAAAGATGTGGAAGACAAGAGCAGTGTGGAATACCAACGCATGACATGGGATGCCCTTTGGAAGAGTATCAATGAGTTAGTAAACAAGGTAAATGCATCTAAAATCAAGAACATCATTCCAGAGTTGTTTGCAAAGAATCTCATCTGTGGGAGGGGTCTATTTTGTAGGTCTTGTATGAAATCCCAAATGGCATCCCCTGGATTTACAGATGTTTTTGCTGCCTTGGTTGCTGTGGTAAATACAAAATTTCCTGAAGTTGGCAATCTGCTTTTGCAAAGAATTATTTTGCTGCTTAAGAGGGCATACAAACGCAATGACAAGCACATGTTGATAGCAACAACCAAATTCATAGCTCATTTAGTGAATCAACAAGTTGCATATGAGATCATTGCCTTGGAACTTCTCACCCTTTTACTAGAGAACCCCATAGATGACAGTGTAGAGGTTGTTGTTGGGTTCATGAAAGAATGTGGTTCTTTGTTGCAAGACCTTTCACCCAAAGGTCTCTATGGGATTTTTGAAAGATTTAGAGGTATTCTCCATGAGGGGGAAATTGACAAACGAGTACAGTTTTTAATCGAAGGCCTTTTTGCATTTTGCAAAGCTAAGTTCGAGGGTCATCCAGCTGTGCGTCCAGATCAGTTAACACATGAAGTTTTCCTAGAAGATGAACTTGATCAAGAAGCTGGTTTGGATGTTTTCAAGCCAGATCCTGATTTCTTAGAGCATGAGGCAACCTATGAAAAACTGAAGAAAGATATCCTTGGAGATGCTTCTTCAGATGAAGCAGAAGGGGAGAATGATTCAGGTGATGATTCCGATGATGATGATGGTGATGATGAAGAGGAAGGTGAGGAAGCACTAAGAAAATAGGATGAGACAGAGACAAACTTGGTCAATTTAAGACGTACAATTTATTTGACAATCATGTCAAGTGTTGATTTTGAGGAAGCTGGTCATAAGCTACTAAAGATCAAGCTTGAACCTGGTCAAGAGAGAACATACCTTCGTTATTATGGTCTTCTTGGGCAAAGATTTTGTATGATCAATAAAATTTATGAGGAATTTTTTGATAAGTGTTTTGTACAACAGTATTCTATGATACACAGACTGGAAACAAATAAACTACGTAATGTTGCAAAGTTTTTTGCCCACTTACTTGGTGCAGATTGTGATAATACTAGATCAATGAATCCTGTTATTTATTGAGTATTTCTTTTTTTCCATGTTGTGTGATGTACCATAAGCAAACTAGAAATCTAAATTCAATAAGATGCTTTTTTCAATGATGATAATTTCTATTTTCTTGCCTATGAAGAAAGACCATGTCAGACAATATCAACGAACAACAAAATAAGGAGACAATTGCTAGATTGTGGTCTAACTTGAAAAGAAAAGGTGATGGAAAATGTTATTGTTCATGTAAAATTTGTAAGGGGTTAAAGACTAGAAGACTTCTAATCAAAACAATGAAGAAACATTGTAGGCTGCATGGTCACATTGAAGGTGGACATGATTATCATCCATTGGTATGTTTCTCATTATATCTTTTTGACAATTTATATACATAATAAATCACGTGATGATGAGATCATGATCACAGTTTATTTATGTTTATCAATTTTATATAGCTCGAGCACCCTAGAGCACATGGTATGGATCAACACAACCCTGAGAATATGGTTTTTGAAGTGGACGAACATGGATGTGTGAATATCGAAGTTGAAGATAATGATCCCATGGAAGATGACGTTCATGAGCCAGAAAACACAATTGAAGATGATGGTACAAATACATTGATCCATGATTCATTTAGTACTCACGCAGCTGATCATGATGATGAAGATGACCTTGATGTTGTTCATGATGTCCCTCTACTTGAGAAGGCATCTAAGGCCCTTTACGAAGGCTTGAAGGCAACTCTTCTCTCCGTTGTATTGTTGTTGGTGAAATTGAAGGTTATGAATGGTTTATCCAACATAACAATGTCACGTATGTTAAGGTATGTCATATATGTCATAATAAACTGTGAATCATGTTGTACCATTAATATTCTTTATTATAACAAATTATATTTTTTCATTGTAGATTGATAGGTGAGTTTTTGTTACCACCATCAAATATTATACCTTGCTCATACCGAGAATTATCTGTCGTTATGAAAGATATTGGAATGGAGTATCAAGCAATAGATGCTTGTCCTAATGATCATATTATATATCACAAACAACATGAATTTTGAACCGAATGTCCTGAATGTCATATCAGTAGATATCGAACAGATCAAATAAAAAAAAGGGTTCCTCGCAAGGTTCTTTGCTATATTCCCATTATTCCACGTATGCAACGATTATTCAAGTGCACTAGCTTGGCACAATTTATGGATTGCCATGCACACAATAGAAGATGAGATGACATTATTTGAATGCTTGCAAATGGTTTAGAATTTATGGACATAGAGGAAAAGTGGCCACACTTTAAAGAAGAACCTCGTAATCTCAAGCTTTCATTGGCAGTGGACGGTGTCAATCCATTTGGAGAGATGAGATCTGTTTACTCAGTGTGGCCTATTTTTGTTATCAACAATAACATTCCTCCATGGATCTCAATAAAGAGGGAGCACATAATGTTGGCAATGATTGTTCTAGGTATTTTATCATTTAAATATAGTCGTCTAAATTTAATTATAAATATTGCAGTAAAATGGTCATAATAATTATGTAATGTTTTTGTTCATTCAATTAGGTAAGTACCAAGTTAAATATATGAATGTATATATCTTTTATCGATCGAGTTACTATCTTCGATGAGTCCTTTCTGAAGTTGATCGGCATTTTCTTTCTTTGATGCCCCTTTTATATCGATGAGACATCCCTGGGTCTCATCGATACTGTTTGAATCTTAGATACTTCGATAGAATACTTTTAGACTTGTTTGATAACTTATGGGTTATTACGGTATCAATGAAAATGATGATTTCTTCCAAAGAGAGATGGCTTCTATGATTTAATTTCTCAAATCAAGATATTTTACTTAATTCAGATTTGATGCTCAACAAAATGATTGCACTATCACCAATCTATCTTGAAGATTTGACTACTCTTTAGATTATGATTATGACTATCATGATATTTCATGAGACTTCTCTATCCCCATATGAAACCCTTTGTTCCCACAAATCAATGCTTTGAACTTGACTGCAACTTTATAGTGATCACCGTCTTTGTATAGTAAGCTTGCTACTTTCTCAACTTTTGATATATTGGAGGCTCCTAGGATGGTTTCTATCTTATAGTCACAATACCTTGCTATAATTTGTAGCTATTCTATGTTTATTTGTTTTCTATGTTTATTTGTTTTCCACTCTTAACTCATGGTTCATCTATGTTTATTTGTTTATTTGTTTATTTTTTTTCTATGTTTATTTGTTTTCCACTCTTAACTCTTAACCAATCTCCATGGTTGCAAGACCTAAAGAAGGATTCTTATCATCAATTAGATGCATACTTTTGGGAATATAGAAAGACAAAAAAATATATTAGAACCGTATTTTTTGTTGAGTCACAATATGATGTGTTAATTTAGCTAAATAAGGGAACCAATGTTGTATTAGGTTTAATTCCATGATGATAGTTGAAGCTTGTTAGAGATAGGGGATTTGTAGCAGTTGGCTTGTTAGGTTATGTCACAATCCCATGAAGGTCCTTGTAAACTGTTAATGTTAGTAGACATGAGACTGTTATGTAACGAATTGGATCAGCTAAACCTAGAAGTTTTGTAACCAATGAATCAACTGACTCAAGTGTATGTTAATTATCTTATGATGGTCATTTATGACCGTTATTCTTAGTAGACATTAAGCAGTTCACTAGATAGTTGGTTAGTAAACCAGTGAGTTAGTTGGCTCAAGTGTATGCTATTTATCATATGATGGTCGTTAATAACCATTATTGTTAGTACACATTAAGCAGATGGCTTGTTTATATGGTTGGTAACTAGTGAGTTTGTTGAGCTCAAGAATTGGATGTACAAGTCAAGCAAGGGAGGTGAACACTAACAACACATTGGGGCTTTCAATGTTAAAACCTTGGCCAAGATGGTGATGCTTTATCTAAGTGATGAAACTGGCCATTTGAATTCCTTTCTCATATTGATTAGCTTAATAATATTTGTTCAATTTTTTTTATCGTTAAAAGATTACCTTCCTTTTATATAAATTAGTTAGATTCTTATTATGTTGAAGAACATTTAGTTAGTTTTCTCCTTCAACTGAAGTAGTTATGTTTTATTTTGAAATGCTCAATTTTTTATCTTAATATAGATCACAATTTATTTTCTTTAAGTATAGAATTAATGGAATATTACATATGGTATCAGAGCAACCAAGTTCTACATTGAACCTTAGGCTTTCCACCTATAAACAAAACTATATACATATGCAGGCGCACTATACACAAAACTATATTCGCAAGTAAATCTTTTATTTAAATCCACAATATGAAACACAGAGTTTTACTGGAAGAACGCAAGTAACCTTATCTCCTTTAGATAATATCACAAGCAACTGCCTACAGAAAGATGCAATAATCCACAACATATACACAAAGGAAAGATGACTGATTATATTATGTATGTTCGCAAAATGGTACAATAGTAAGCCCGAGGCTATATTCTACTTCTTCTCTAATGATCCTTATTGTTACAAAATTTCACTCATTTATATGAGGGTATACATTGTCACCACATATCGTGGCTTTTCAGCACATAACTATTAATTAGCACTTTTGTTAACAAACTAGGAGATAAACAAGTTCAACATTCCTATGTGTTCAATGTACTTATCATCTTTATACATTAGAATGCCATTGTTTAGTGTCCTCATGTCACTTTCTGTCTGGAAATGATTGGATAGAATATGGTTAACACAAAGTGACAATTCTTTGTCCTGATCCAACTCTGCTACTGCTCAATTCTTCTCATCATTGAACTCTTGTTTCCACTATTCCAATGATATTAACTCACCATTACTATAAAAAGAGGGCACCCTAGGGGTATTCCCATCATCCAGCCTCTGAATCTCTTTCCTTAATTGATTTTATAATTCATCATGGGACTTCAAGTAAGCCTTGGCTTCAATTTTCTCACCTAGATTAATCAGACTATTATCATTCATCATGTCTTCCAACTGAGACCTGAGCCTTTCATGCTCTTTCAAAGCTCTGACTTTTCCAGTGTATGTTTTCCAATATATTTCTGCAACTTGCATCATACTTTTGAGCATATGTTCAATGATCTCTAGAATCAACTTATCCATCTTTTGTTGTACGAGATGTCTTTTCAGCCTTGTTCCTCCAATACATAGCATCTGTCAAGGCATCCATGGCATCTCTGTCAACACCGTATGTCATCCCTATTTGACTGGTACCTGTATCAATCTGAAGCAATCTTGCTTGCAGCCTTTGTTTTTCTTCATCAGTTTTCTCATATAGGCTTTTGTATGTAGAATTTTCTCGGACCAGAAACTCTATTTGATCTTGGTTTAGTTTAGCGACATCCAAATTTAGTTTGGCAGTTGTTCTAGGGTCAGTCTTTCCAACCTGCTACACCATCAAATGTCCAAAAGCTTCTTCTGTATCAACCAATATAGGTCTTTTATCTTTGAGATAGATAGCCCACTGTAGAAGAGCCTTATGATCTAGATCATATCCTGATCCTCTAAAGAGTTTATCAATCTCTTTTGGCATCATTTGCCTACTTGGGTCCCATTTCTTGAGGAATCCATCAAACAACAAGGCAGAGTTCATGTCCCATCCAGAGTATAATAGCACACCAGATTCCTTAAGCAACTATCTTCCCTTCTCAGGTGTCATTTCTCTCATCACAAGATCCATCTCCTCTTGTAACTTTTGAAGCTGCTGCTCTTCTTTACTATTTCTCATGTTATTCCTAATTTGAGATCCTTTATGTTGATAGAGGAATGTGGTGAACTCCTTGGAAGCAATGAAGTCACTATCAGCAATGAAATCCTCATGCTCCAGGAATCTGATGTCAGCCACTTCTCAGACATTTAGTTGTCCTGTTGCCAAGTCTATCAGTGTATCCTCTTCATAACCAGGGGGGTAATCCTCTTGAGGAGTGAATGGAACGATGCCAGATGTGGAAGTAGGAGACATATGAGCCAAAGGCTCTATATTCCTAATAGTATCAATGTAATCCCTAAAAACATGAGGCGGGACTCCCTCAAGTATTTCCAATTCATGCTCCACAAGTTTTTTGGCCAACTCCAAGGGGTCTTCAATATTTTGTAGCACGTTCTCATCCATTTTCCTTCTAAAAAGAATCCATTTATAAGCCTGCATTGCTTTCTCAAACTTTATTCGCTTCACTCTGGCCTCTTCTCTGCCAATGTTCTTAATGAGGTCATCCGGTAGGTAAGATTTATGCTCTCCAGCCTTCAACTTTTGTGATGACCAGGCTATCCTTATGTATCCTTCAGGATCAAAATTGGGCCTTGGATCCCCCATAACATGCCATAATAATCCAATTTTGTCTGCAGCAAGCCATAACTCTTTGAACTTTTCACAATAAAATCTGAAAATACTAACAACCTAGGTGCAATTGATTGTTTCCCATGGCTTGTCAGATGTTCTATACTCACTATTGATAGTTGTCTCACAATTTCTAGACAAGCCACTCTATTAGGGACTATAAGTGGTAGTAAGTATGGTCTCCCTTCAAACCCGTATACCCTGACTTGTGTGCAGTCTGAAAAACAATACCAATCTCCCCAATTGTGTTCAATTGAGGGATCTTCAGTGAAATCTTTTGGTCTTAGGAATCTTTGAACCTCTGGTGCAAGGGCATGATTGCACGGGCATCCCAACAGTCTATATAATGGCTTCAAAAAGAACTCAAAATGCCAATATTGATTATTCACATACCTCTGGTCCCATGAAGAAACCCATAGTTGCACTAGTTTTCTCATCCTAACATTGTCATATGTCCTGACACATAACTCTTCTGGCCATAACCCTTCATCTTGGCCCACATACAATAGCATATGCATAAGTAAGGAATAATTCTTGAAATGAACATTGATGACATCCCCCTTTAAGTTTTCTAGCCCATGATTCAAAACCTCAACCAAATAAGCAGAAAAATCAAAGAAGCGGGGGTCCTTAGACTGCAAATCGGCACAAATGACCATGGCTGCAATATCCATCAAAGGATGGGCTTTTATCCCTAGCACTTGGGCAACACATTAATAGGTATACTTGAAATATGGATGGAAAGAGTTGACATCATAGGGAGCTTTGTCATCCTGACCTAGTGGCACTAAGGACCCTGCATTCCTAGGTCTATGTATAGGGAGTCTCCACATTTTGTAAATGTGCTCTAGGTTAAAATACTCACTTGTTAACTTATTGAGGTCAATCAATTCTTCAAATCCCCAATCCAACTCGAACATGGTGTCAATAACCTCCTTTCTGATTGCAAGAATTGGCTCACCCATGTAGTTATATACGGTCCCGATTTTAGGGTCATAATTGTTTGCCAATGCCTTCATGAGCTCCACATTCATGAATATATTAGCCACAACTAACCTTCCTAAGTTCAATCACCATAAATTGTTGATAGGTTGAGGGGGAACTCTTCTATTGTACCCATATATGAATAATTCATACCCTCTCAATTTTTGTTCATATGTGTCCAAGATCCTCAAACCGGTCCTCCAGGCCTTCCTCATCAGCTCTAATCTTCTTGGACCTCAAACTAGATGATGGGCACTGGTCAATCAGGTCCTAGGCCAAAGAACGCCCTTCCCTTTTCTATCTTTTAGGTTTTTCTTCTGCAGCGATAGGTTCTTTTCCATTTCTGGTCTTATTAGTTTTAGATGATGATTCCATTTGAATTTTAAAAAAGAGGTCTGTGTGCAAACAACTTACTTGGAATTACTGAGCTTTATCTATGAATTCGCCCAATTCCTGCTTTCAGTTCATCACCTGTGAATTCCTTAATGTTCTATCCTTTGATGTTGATCCACTACTTATGGCATATTTAATCATTTAGTAATGGCCATTTTGGACAACAGTCACTCGGGCACACGTTCAAATTTAATGGCGATGTGACCTTTCATGGGATTTATTTCTGATTTTCATGGCAATCAATAATCATTTCGATGAGGATATGTCTTTCGATCATTTGTTTCTTTAGTCCATCGATCTCTTTGTTTCTATTGACAATACTTTTGTTTCGAATATTACTTCAATCAAGTATTTTTTCCTTTCATTTAAATACTGTATTCGGTCAGTATGGTTGTCTTCTCATTGAAACATATCTGATATCCATCGGGTCTTATGTCAAAGAAACCTTGGGCTTCGATGTCCTCCTTTATTTTTCCATTGAAATACTTCTTTCATTGATATAACTATGCCCCGTCGATGAATGAGTCTATTATCTCACCGATAAAGTTACATCGGCAAAATCACGCATATCGAGAACATGCCTTTTAACCTCCTCGAAACCTATGTCCTCATCGATATCTTTTATCGATGTAGCTTCCTTTTGTCTGATCGATATTATTCTTTTGATGAAAATGCTCCTTTTGGTGGGTCCTTTTTATGTTGCACCGATAGCATTATTTCCTCGAGAACTTTTTCCATCGATGAAGACCCTCTCTACTTTCTTTGATATCTTTTGTCGATGAAGTTATTATCTTTGGTGAGTCCTTTCTAGAATTTATCGGCATTTCCTTCCTTCAATGGCTCTTTTATATTGATGAGACATCGCTGGGTCTCATCGATCTGAATTCAAAAGGTATCGATGAGACCCAACGATGTCTCATCGATATAAAAGAGCCATCGAAGGAAGGAAACACCAACATCGATAATAATTATTTTTTTTGATAAAAATTATCATCATTGGAATTAAGATGAATACCAAGCTTTCAACCGACGATGTAATCGACGAACATACAGCGTTGGCAGAGTCCATTGGATTGTCGTATTTTCGACGAGCATGGCATCATCGACCGATCCGATGCCGAGTTTTTGACGGTTGATTTTGTCGGCACTCCGACGAAAATTCATCGCAAATCCAACAAACGACCATCGGAAATCAGCTCCGAATGTACTAGTGCAACAACATCCTAAAAAACTCCATCAAAAGTTGCACCAACACCACTTATGAAATTCATTAAAGATCTCCATAAAAAGCTATATAGATGAAACCCTCACCGGAACCATAAACCAATCTTCTAGGCAAGCAGGCTAACATCCAATCACCAGATGAAAACCAATTGACCAAATATGAGTATAAGTATCATGAACAAGTTGATTTCATCATCAGGCTATACCAGAGCCTACCAGATCATGTCAGATCTAAGTTAACCAGAAACCACTTAACCTACTAGGACCAGAAGGGTGCCAGTAAAGCATCGAAACAACTAGTGTTGGTGTCAATGACAGAACATCAATGCAACACATAATCAATTCCACCAAATGGCCAATTGTGAAAAACATCTAAGTACCAAGAAAAGCCAAACAAGTCTCCCCCTTTGGAAGACAACCAACAATCTCCTACATACAACTCTGAAAAAATCTTAAGTAATATCAATATCACTCCCCTTTTTATTTTCTTTTTCACATCAACATCACTCCCCCTTTGATATCAATACCAAAAATCTGATAGAAATATCAAAGAAAAAACACAAGCCTCTGAATTAAAAAGCTGATTACTCCCCTTGAGCAGTAGCATCCCACATCAGTGCCAAAATGAATAGTATCTTTGATAATGCATGTTGGACTGATGCGAAACCGCATCAATCAAGTCTCTACCGGAGGGGCAGAAACTTCCAATCTTTCTCTCAAGTACTCAAATGATTCCTTAGATAAAGGTTTACTGAAAATATCTGCAATTTGCTCTTTAGTGTTCACATAAATCAATCTAATTTCATTTGCTTCCACCTTCTCCTTCAAAAAGTTATACTTGATAGATATGTGCTTTATTTTAGAATGAAATACTAGATTCTTTGATATATCAATAGCATCACAATCCACCTTTATATCTTTCAACATTTACTTCATCCATAAAACTTGTGTACAATTAGTAGCAGCAACAACATACTCAACTTTAGCAGTAGATAAAGAAGTACATGACTGTTTCTTGCTGATTCATGAAACCAACTTCTTTCCAAGAAAGAAAGCTCCACCGGAAGTACTTTTATGGTCATCAACATCTCCATCCCAATCAGCATCTGTATATTTACATAAAGTAAAGTTATTATCCTTAAGGTACCACAAGCCATATTCTGATGTACCTTGCAAGTATCTAAAAATATTTTTCACTGCCATCTCATGATTTCTCTAGGATCACTCTAAAATCTTGAAACAATACAAACATCATTCATAATGTCAGGCCTAGTCTAAGTCAAATAAAGAAGACCTCCAATCATAGATTTTTATCTTGTAGGATATACCAGTGCAGAAACATATTTTCTTGTCAATTTATCACTTGTGACCATAGGAGTACTTATCGGTTTAGAATCTCCCATACCAAATTTCTTCAATAATTCCTTAGCATATTTAGTTTGACAGATAAAAATACCTTTATCAGTCTGAGTAATCTGCAAACCTAAGAAAAATTTCATCTCACTAATCATAGACATCTCAAATTCTTTCTCCATATTCTTAGAAATTTCTATGCATAACTTATCTTCACCTCCAAAAATAATGTCATCAACAAATACTTCAACAATTAGTATATCATCTTCAGTGATTTTTTAATATAAATTGTTGTCAGCACTGCCCTTAGTAAAACCAAGCTTCAAAAGATATTTATCCAACCTTGCATACCAAGCTCTAGGTGCTTGTTTTAATCCATATAAAGCTTTTCTTAACCTGTAAACCATATATGTATCATCTGATAGTGAAAAAAAATTAGGTTTCTTAATATAAACTTCCTCATCAAGATCCCCATTAAAAAATGCACATTTAATATCCATCTAATAAACCTTGTAGTTGTTATAAGAAACATAGGCAAGAAATAATGTTACAGCTTCAATCCTAGCTATAAGTGCAAAAGTTTCTCCATAATCAATTCCTTCCTTCTGAGAATATGTCATGCCCAAAATTTTGGGCACGAACGGGATAAATTTTTTTTTTAAATCACAACCAAATAACATTAAAATGCTAATATGAAATGCTCTAGTACATTTTCGTCTTAACTATGTTTGAGTTAACTTAAAACACTAACTCAAGTAAACGAAAAGTAATTTAAAATTAAATGCGGATTACTAAATGAATTAATTTATTATCTCATCAAATTTAGTCAATAGTTCAATTAAATCAAAAAAATCTATTAAATAATTCACAAAGATAATGTTGATCACTAATAACCATTAATTATCTTTAGGAACCAATTAATTTAGTCCTAGCACTTAGACTCATTAATGTCTATATTTTTATCATACCATTTAATTAAAATGCGTCTAGACTAAATCGACTAGACGGGTAATTACATACATAAAGAATATTTTCCTATATAATTTAACCTCATCAATTACCCAATTTTATGTGGACTATAAATATCTCCTTTATAGTCAAAATAACTTAGGATAGTTTTTCTTTTATAAGTTCCTAAGTATTTAATCTCAAATTTAATTACAATTTTATAAAGAAAACAAACGTCATAATAAATTATGTCCATATGTTTATTAAAAGCATATAGAATTTATGACCACTTAATAAAATACTCATCCTACATTTACCCTTTCATTTATTTAAACTCTATTTATAAAATATATATATATTATAATTTCATGTATATATATATATATATATATAAACTTAAATATGCTTTCACATTATGGAAACCCTAATTTTCAATAATATAAAAAGAATCTTTTTATATTTTTTTTATTCTTAGTTATCTTGTTCATTTTACCCTAGCCCTAATCGGCTAGGGTTTTATTTTCCTATCTTTGGATCATGCAGGGCAAATCTAACATGCGGCAGCCATGGCGAACTCGACAAAGGGGAGGAGAGGCGGAGGTACCCAGCGGCACCACTGTATGACCACATAGTGGAGGTGGCCGACATTGTCTGTCCACATAGTGGAAGCTGCGGGGCCGACACTGTGTGTCCACATAGTGGAAGCCGTGGGGGTGACCATTGTGTGTCCACACAGTGGAGGCCATGGGCCTTCCACTGTGTGTCCACATAGTGGCTTCGGCCTGTTGTCTTCAAAATCTGATTCCCTTTAACATCCTTAAAATAATATGATTTAAGCTTGGTGTAGAAGAGACATCAAAGATAAGGAAATTCTCAAGACAACATATGACAAGGTTTGATTAGACCTTCTACACTTTGGGCTTACTCAGAGCCCAGGTGGGTATACCTTTGTGAATTAAATTCACGCTTTCAAACATAAACCCATAGCAAACCAGTCCAGAAAACCAGTGGATCTATTCACCTTGAAATCAACTGAAAACAAAGAATGGAAATTGTACTTAAATTCAGCATTTCGATCAACAAAGCATGCAATAAACAACTTCAATTAATACCAGTGCCTTATCTAAGGTCACAGAGTCATCTAAACTCAAATAAAACTCCTCAAACAAGACATCTTTATGCTTCCCATCGGCTTGGTTTCTATTAATCCTTGCATATGCCTGACACCTACAAGAATTCAAGCATTCCAAACCAAGCTATGGTCCTCAAAATTCAAAATTCCTTCCAAAGAGTTTACTGGTATGAGTGATCCCCGCATCTTTAATTTCCCTCCTAAAGAGAAAAGCTAACGAACACTTATACTAAAATTGCTTTACAATTCCATTCAAACAGAACAACCCTGGATTATTCAGAATGAAAACAGTAAACAAATTTGTGAACAAACTTGAAGACAACACAAAACTTTACTCAAAACCGATGGTCTGTATATTGATATTTAGTTCAAGAAATATTACAAGAAATTTTGATTCTCCATTAGACTTAGAAAAGCTTAGATAAATTTCTATAGCGTTTTCTTACAATTTTTTGCGATCTCTTTTCCTCTAGTCTTGGTATCCATTTATAACAACATGGATGCACAAAGCTTCGGACTTCTCGAGGAGAGTTTGTTACAATCATTTCTTTCAAAATAAAGAGGTTACAAGCTTTTCGCAAAAGCAGTTACAAGCTCTTTTCAGCCTCTGCAGTTTCTTCAACAAGCTATTCAGTTGCAACCTCTTCTACCTTTTCAGGGGCACTCTCCAACTGTTCTGGATCATGGGTGGCATATTTAATTGTCCACTCACCATACACCTCTTCTGTCGGCCATGAGAAATTAATCACTTTATCTTTAGTCTTAGTCAACCTTTTCCAAGAATTTCTCATTTTGTTGACTTCTGAATTGAGAAAACCATAATGTGACTTAATTTTCTCTATCTCTTGTATTGTCACAACAAAGAAAGAAGCATCATCAAGATCAATAATTCCTTTGACTCTTGTTGACAATTTAGCTTCTATCTCCTTAAGCCACATTTGTTTGTCTTTTAACTGATCTGGGCTAGCAAAAACTCCTGGGAGCAACTCAAAAACTTGGTCAGTGTATTCCTTCTTGCACAAATTAACCTTCCTATCCACATTATCCACCTCTACTACTAATTGTATTAAGATTTTAGCGACATCGGAAGTGGATTTAATGATGGGATTGGCCCTTGCTTCATCGCAAGATACACACATAAACTCTAAATCTTGCTCCCTAGGCCTCCATCTGTCAAAAATGGGCGTTAAAATGGCCTTGTCTCTCCTGAGATCATTCCATATTTCCAAAATTTTACCTACATTGTTGTAGAACAATGAGGCATTTATTGTATCTGCAAAACTAGAAATTGTAGCCCTTACTTTTTCCTCATATTTCTTTGCATATAAGGCCTGAGCCTGTTTCAAATTTTCTATTTCTTGGGGAGTGATTTCAATCATTTGAGAGCTGGAGGGTTCTGGAGATGGTGGAAACTCAATGATAGGGCTGGTAGGTGGAGGCCTTGCAGGAGAAGAGGAAATCATCAGTGTTGAAGACTCACCTTGATGGTATTGTCCAGTCAACTGGCTCTGCAACTTGGCAATGATGCTATCCTTACCCCTTACCTCCTCCTTGGCATTGTTATAAGCCTTCAAAACTGTTTCCAGCTTAATTTGGAGGGCCTCTTTCTCTTTGGCTTCCTTCTCTGCCACTGCAACACTAAATTTTGCAGTCTCTAACACAGTGCTAGCAGCCTCTACTACCCCTATACTCTGCACTCTCTTCACCATCATTCCGTCAAGGTAACTTGACCCTGGGGTGTCTTTTCTTTTCTTACTCTCATTTCTCTTGAGAGACCACATGACAAGTGCAACATTGTCCTTATTGAAAGTAACCCCCTCCATAGGTTTAGTCTCTTTTCTTACTACATCTAATACCAGGGCATCTGCAATATCCCATTCGGGTAATATAAGCACTCCAGCTTGTGCTACCATATCTCTTCCCTGCTCAAGGGTGATGGTTTTGAATTCTTCCATCATCTCTTACTTTATTTCCTCTTCTACCAGGGCTGGATCCTTATTGGGCTGCTCAGCCTTTCTTGTTTCACATCTAGCATTATATCTATCTATGTGTTGTTTCCATATAAACTGCATAAATGCTTCTGATGTGACAAAATTGTTATCAGCTAGAAAGGCACTACTTGCCTGCTTTATCTCGGGATCCCACTCCTGGCCTTTAAGTTCAGTGGTGGTTATATCCATTTCAGCAGCGATGGGTTCTTCTGGCATTCCTTCCTCCACTTCATCATAAGTGTATGCAATTTCCCCTAGACTACCTAACTGAAGGAGTTGCTCAACTACTGCTTGCTCATTCCCTATATGGATAAGGGATTGGGATGGGAAATACAAAGGTGTATCTGATTGTACTTCTTTCCCCACCCTTTGCTTTTTTGGGCTCTCTTGGATGTCAATGACATCTTGTATCTTCCTCTTTCCTTTGGAGGTAGAGGGCTCCCCTGTTGTAGGCACCAACACACTATAACTGGATTTCTTATGCAGTGTGTAATCACCAGGAGGAATTACTTTGCTGGAAGCTGACCTGCTTAGGATCATTTTGGCTTTCTCAAGGTTGCTCTTGATTACAGCTTCCCTCTTCTCCTTCAATGTCTGCATCACATCTTCAAAACAAACAATCAAAAACTTTATTTTTTCTTCCAGTGGGAAAAAGCTAGACAATGGGTCATAGCTGGCATCAAACTAATGCACAAAATCCAAGGCTTTCTTATAAGCCACCCACTTCTCTTTCCTTAGCTCCTTCTCATCTAAATCAAACTCATTTCTGATGAGGTCTTCAGGAAACTAGAATTGATGAGGCCTACCTCTGTATGCTACCTTCTTCCTAAACATACCGTTGAAGAAGTCTTCTAGATCAGCACACCTGGACACTGCAGTGGACAAATGATAAGGTTTGAGGAAATCCTCAAAGGAATTCCAGCCTCCTTTTGTTATTACAAATTGGTAAGCTATGGTAGCTGCAGGGAAAATAGTCCCTTTACCCCTGCCTATCAAATCTGCCTCTTGCAAGCCACCAATTTGTCTAAGGATCTCCGCGATTCCCACTTTGAGAGGGACCTGGTAAGGTAACAAAAATGGGGTGCCCCTGAAACCAAAAACTCTGAAAACTGTGGAGACTAGATACAAGTAAATGTCACCCCAATTATGAACAATTTTTATGTTCTCTGCGAATTCTTTTGGTCTCATGAATTCCAGAAGAACTTTGGGGATCCTTGGGTTCTTAGAGCAGAGGAGAGTTCTTATCTTGGATGCAAAATACTTATGAAATTTCAAAAAACTGGCATCCTCTCTATCCCATGACAACACAATACTCCATAATTGCACTGGCATTTTTTCTCCTTCCTTCTCCTTAACAAGGTCTAGTCCACTGGCAAAGTAATCACCACCTTTGAAGAGAAAAAGATGCATCAAGAGTGAGTACCAGCTGAAAGGCCTATCCACCTTTCCATTCTTGATTCCTATTAATCCTCCATGAATAGCATCGCCAATGAAAGAGGCATAATCAAATGTTATTGCAAGAGAAGGATTCAAAATCTGAGCAATCATTAACAAGTAATGATTCAGCATATTTGCTTCAGCATCTTCTCCCAAAACTTGACAAAGTGCCCAATACATTCCTTTAGCCCTCAGGGTGAACATACTTAATGAAAAGGGTTCTTGAGTGTTGGGTCCTACAACTGTCAACCCTCCTATTTTAACAAAAAAATCCTTGAGAGGCTCACTCCTGAGATGACTCCTTTGTGCACCGTAAATTTGGGCTAGTGATGTGAAATTTATAGGTTCTAGGAAGTTTGCAAACTCATTAAGCCCAAATGCTGTCCTAAACTCTTCAGCATTAATTTCAACAAGGGTTTTCCCATTTACATCCCGAATACTTCTTGTGACTGGATCATAATTGAACGCAATTTGGGTCAGCAAATCTATGTCCATGAATACCCCTCGAACTACTAATTTCCCAACATCTAGTTCCCAGATACTGTTTTGCGGGGCAGGAGAATTTCTCATTCTGAATCCAACTTTAAACAACCCCAACCCAGACAGTCCAACCTGTGGGTCTCTCAACCAATTACCCTTGTCATATAATCCTTCTCCTATCTTTAGACGGGGAGCCTTGGGCACTAACTCTTTTGCCTTCGATGCTTGATTAGTTGACAATGTCAACTATTCTAAAAAATCATCACAAACACTCCTTTCTAAATAGTTAACTTTACCAGAAAATTCTCTTTTAGGAGCCATTTTGAAAAAGCAAGAAATGAATGCCGCTCTTAAACAATTCTGTGACGAATCAATTATCTTATTTAGAACACTACACAAGAATTGCTACACAAAAATATGAGAGAACCTGTTCTTTGCTTGAAGGAATTTGCTCTGCAACTGAACCGACTTGCTTTGTATCTGAGGAAAATAACTCTGCGTCTGCTCTTCTACAAAATCCTTTAAAAGATGTCTTCACCCGGTTGATAGGAAATCAAATATTTGTACTCAGGGCTTTAACTATAACATTGATTCCGCATGCTTTGGCCATCCCTTCAAAATTGAATTCATACGAGAATTCGTATTTTTCGCTCCAACGGGTCACAACATTCCTGCAAGTGTTTCATTTTGCTCTTTCACAACTTTGGCTTTGGCTTTGCTCTGGGTCCCACTTTTTTATTGGCTACATGATACCATGTGGCATTCAACCATTGGCCTTAAAATTCCCTTCGCATTCCACTTAATACTGGCCGCGTGTCTTTCTTTCATACCGCCGGTTCCACCTTGGCGGGTCGACACTTTCTTCTTAGACCACATGTCATCATGACACGTGGACAGCTCTCGTTCACTCTCGCTATTTCGCGGGGTATAAAAAATGAGCATCTTACCCTTGCGAAATAGCGTGGGCCAAAGGATCATCTCGTAAGTTGATCGGTTTTTAATCCTCTGAAAAGGCTCTCGGGAGGGGTGGACCCGCTGACTGTTGTGAACACCTGGCACCCAGTCACTTTCGGAGCTGACTTGTCACTCTGTTATACACCAAAAGGAAACCACGGGGCCCCACTTTCTTCTTAACAGCTATATCCTCCAGGTCATCATCATGACACGTGGACGACTCTCGTTCATTCTCGCTATTTCGTGGGCTATAAAAAATGAGCATCTTACCCTTGTGAAATAGCGTGGGCCGTCAGATCATCTCGTAAGCTGATCCGCTTTTAATCCTCTGAAAAGGCTCTTAGGAGGGGTGGGCCCGCTGACTGTTGTGAACACCTGGCACCCAGTCACTTTTGGAGCTGACTTGTCACTCTGTTATACGCCAAAAGGAAACCATGGGGCCCCACTTTCTTCTTAATAGCTATATCCTCCAGGTCATCATCATGACACGTGGATAGCTCTCGTTCACTCTCGCTATTTTGCGAGGTATAAAGAATGAGCATCTTACCCTTGCGAAACAGCATGGGCCGTTGGATCATCTCGTAAGCTGATCGACTTTTAGTCCTCTGAAAAGGCTCTCAGGAGGGGTGGGCCCGCTGATTGTTGTGAACACCTGGCGCCTAGTCACTTTCGGAGCTAACTTGTCACTCTGTTATACGCTAAAAGGAAACCACAGGGCTCCAGTTTCTTATTAACAGCTGTACCCGCCAGGTCATCTCCACCTACGACCTGACTCACCTCTGGGGCCTACCTTTTAGCCTTTAATCCTGACCCGCTGACTGTTGTGACTTGTGCCACGTGCCACCATTTTACTCGTTGTCAACAACTAGCTGGACCGTCTATGTGGCATGCCATGTGGTTTTCACAACTTTGCTGGTTTTAAACTATGTGCAACTTCGCCTAGCGAAATAACGCGAGCCGTGGATCCATCCGCGCGATCCGCACTAGTTACTGGGCCCGACAACTTTAGAAGAAAAACATACAAGGCATAAATTTTTTGATTAATTAACATAACCGCCTAGGCAAACAACAAGGGGGGACACTTCCTACGACCCCACAACCCATTACTTAAGTGATTAAAGTAACGAAAGATTAGAAACCAGAGGGTTTAAAACGAACACAAGAGGATCTAAAATCAAAAACCCTTAAACCCATGAGGTCTAGAACAAAGCTAAAGCATTTGGAACTACACCCTATTCAAAAATTCAACAAACCATAGCCAATCATGGGAAAAGAAAAGCCCAATTTAAATTAGTGATAACACGGCCCTTCGGCCTCCCCCTCCAGGTTAATAATTTTTTTTTTGTTTTATATAATTTTTTTTCTTTAAATTTTATTTAATATATATATATATATTACATGCATAATATTACATGCAAAATATTACATGAACTTTCTAACAGATCCATAAACAAAAGAAAACTTTCAGAATTAAAACAATACATTTTTTTTTTAATATATACTCTTTAGCTAGGATTGGGATAAACTAATTAGTTTAGGTTTAATTTCTGCAAATAATCTACTGTCAGAATTAAATAAATTATTCCAGCAACTATATAAATAGGTTATTATTAAAATAGGTAGACATTTAACTTTAGATTTTAATTTCTGCTACAAGTGTTAATAACATAATTAAGTGAACTTAAAATAGCAACTATATAATAGAGAATTTATTGAAATAATTCTTTAGAGATGACTATAATAACTTCTAGATTTTATTTTCTGCAAATAAATAAAAAGACAAAATTAAATAACTAAAATTGCAATTTCATAAACAAATCTAATAGTTTTATTACTAGCCTTATACATGCATGCAAATCTAGTTCATTTCTTTTCTAATATTTTGTTTTAAATGCATAAAGGGAATAAATAAATTACTTTCTTTTCAAAATATCCTAAACACAACAAATGTTATTTTTCAGAAATATAGAAAACTAAAACCAGAGTTACTCATTTCTTTTCTGCAATATAGCATAAATAAATATTACATATCTTTAAAACATATTTCAAAGACTTTATTGTCACTTTACAAATAGGTCTCTCATTTCAAATAAATGAGGACTTTCAAAGAATAATAATTACTTTTACAAATATTTTTCTGCAACAAATAACTCCAGCCACATCTACATGTCCTATTCTTTTCTTCCAACAACCTGCAATAAATCAAAAGCTATGACCATGGAGTGCTCACCTCCCAGCCTAGGCTAACTAGTAGCCACCCCTGAGCTTTGAGAACCAAGCCCTAGATAGGTAATACACATGCAAACACAATAAACAAGGGAAAACAATCACAATCACATTCCCATCCCAGGCTACACTGCACCACACAATGTGATGTCTGTACACGGGTGGTAGTGGACCAAATACCCTGAGGAGACTGCAAGTAGAGTAAAACTCAAGGCCACCTCATGGAAAACAATGATACATCATAAGTATACAACCCCACAACCTTATGCCCCCCAAGACATTCATGCCTTATTTCCCTCCTTATGACCCCCAAATGCATAAACAAGTCATGCAGCAAGGGTTACATAGGAATCCCTTGAGATCACTCTCTTAACGAGAGCCTCTCACTCAAGGGATGTCAAACTTCTACCACCCTCAAGACCATCCTCTCTCCCAAGAGTAGCAGGTCTTGGTGACTCCCAAAACACCGAAAATACACAAGAGTAAAATGTAGAACACAAAATAAATTTTCATTGGAGAAAAAATATAGGAAACAAGCCTTTTCCATACAAGCAATTCCTTTCAACATAACATGCAATATAAAAACAATACAAGAGAAATTTAACCAACCTTCAACTGCCCAAAGGAATGCTAGATTAGTTGAGGATGAGCAGCCCAGTTCCACAATTCCTTACTTCTCTACCCTTAGCCAAAATCCTATACCAAATCTATCTTTTTTTTTTTCAAAATTCCTTGTCTCCAAAAATGGAGAGTGGGTGATTACCCATAAAATCTCTCATTCTTGCCTAAAAAGGCCTCAGTGAGAGTTCTCACAGGTTTCTAAAATTGAAAAAGGAAAAGTCAGAAAAAGATCCAAAAGGATCTCTCATCAAAAAGGAAAGTTAACAACTTAGGTGATGCCTTCTAATTTTCAAATTTCGCTCAACTTAGGAAACCCACTTTTTAGGGTGTCTAAATGGTCACATGGGAGTTGAAACATGCCTAAAATTACTCCTAACCCTTAGGTATACCTTATGGGCTTTAGGAAACACTCTTAAACTGCCCCTAGGTGTCCATTTAACCCCTTTTAAACCCCTCTGAAGTTAATTTTCGGGTCAAACTTAAGTTGACCACCCCAAAGATTCTCTTCCCAAGGAAATTATGGAATCACATTAAATTAATTGAAAAAGCTATGGTTAAACAACTCCCTCCAAGAGACAATTTAAAAAACCAAAACATAAATCAACACATGTGTCAAATGACACAATAAAATTACTTTTACAAAATTATACATGAAATCTTGTTTCTTGTTGGATTTACACAAATAAATAAATTCAATCTAACACACATGCAACATCCACTTTTACAAATAAAATACTATAAAAATGGGGCGTTGTCTCTCCAAATAGACAAACCCTGGTTTTACGAATGTACATAGGTCTAGGTTTGGTTCTCCATAATATTTCCATGGTCACATGGATAATTTTCCTGCGCATCTCAATTACACATTAGTAATTTCAAATAACCTCATATAATATAAAACAAATGAATAAGAATACACATCAAACACTCTGCATTTAATATGACATTTAAACAATTCAATACATCTTACATCTAGATAACTCACATAAGCAATTATCATAATTCTCATAATTTTAACCCATACATAAAACTTGCATCCTATTTCTATCATCATAGTAAAGTCCTGCAAATCCAATAATGACATATATCATCTCAAATTTATCCTATTCTATAATCATATAGAGTTCTATATCATAAAGCATATAAATGAAGCATCAACATACATCAATGTTTTCCAACTCATGGAATCATATAAGTTCTAAATCCATAAAGCATAAAAATAAAGCATCCATAATAGTCTCAACATGAAAATCACTGAAATGCTAGACTGAGTCGAGGTAGGGCCTCACAGAATATCCTTTACAAACTAATCTAGCCTTACTCCTTATAACTTGACCATCTTCATTCAATTTATTTCTAAAAACCCATTTAGTTCCAATAACATTTTTATTTTTTAGGTCAGGGAACAAAGTCCATGTGTTATTTTTCTCAATCTGATCTAATTCTTCTTCCATAGCTTTTAACCAATGTTCATCTTTACATGCCTCAATTACTGATACTGGTTCAACTTGTGAAATTAAGCATACCTCATTAGTTGTCATTCTTCTTTTTGTCATCACTGCATTGTTCTTATCCCCAATGATTTGATCTTCAAAATGATTCAATCTCATATACCTAGGAGTCTTTTGACTTTCTGTTCTTGTTCCATATTCTTCAGTTACTGTAGAATTCTGGAGTAACCGGTTCAGCTCTCTATTCCGATAAAGGTGCTACCGGTTCAGATATAATCATTTCCACTGCCGGTACCTTCTCATAGACTCTGATTTGACTTTTGTTCAACTCATCTACTTTAAAATTAGCACTATCCACAATTCTTTGCAATCTCTTGTTATAACATCTATATGCTTTGCTTTCATAGAATAACCAAGAAATATGCCTTCATCACATCTAGGATCAAATTTCCCAATAATATCATCTCTCTTGATATGACATTTACTACCAAAAATTCTGAAATAGTCAACTGTAAGTGTATTGCCAAACCATAATTCATAAGGTGTCTTACCAGTTTCTCCTTTGATGTGTACTTTGTCAAATGTATAAACCATTGTACTCATTGCTTTGCTCCAGTAGATATGAGGTAGACTATCTTCCATCATCATTGTTCTAACAGAATCCAAGATAGTTTTGTTCTTCTTTTCCACAACTCCATTCTGCTGAGGTATCTAGGGAGCAGAAAATTGTCTTCTTATACCAAGCTTGTCACAAAAGTTATTAAACTCACCGGATGTGAATTCTCCACCATGATTTGATCTCAAACATTTAATCTTCAATCCTGTCTCATTTTCCACTTTAGCCTTAAAGATTTTAAACTTTTCAAATGCTTCAGATTTTTCTCTCAGAAAAGTAACCCACATCATTCTAGAATAATCATCAATGATTAGCATGAAATATCTATCACCATGAAAACTTTTAGCTCTGGAAGGGCCACACAAATCAGTATGAATAAGATCAAGAATATAATTTGATTTATCTTGTATACTCCTAAAATAGGTTCTGACCTGTTTACCCATTTGACATTCTTTACATACCAGATTATAGGGCTTCATAATCTTAGGTATATCCCTAACTGCCTTAGTTGAACTAATCTTCACAATGCAATCAAAATTCACATGACATGGCCTTTTATGCCATAACCAACTCTCATCAATCTGTGTAATCAAACTTGTCTTCTCACTAGAGTTCAAATGAAATATATTACCTTTTGTATGTGTATCGGTTGCAATCTCCAAGCTAGATCTGTTAATGATTTTGCATTTTCTATCCTTGAACTGTAATTGAAATCCCTTGTCTACCAATTGTCCTACACTAAAAAGATTATGCCTCAAACCTTCAATATAATAAGCAATGTTAGTATTGTTCTTACCATCTAATGATATAGTTCCCTTTCCTCTAATCATACATGCTTTGTCATCTCTGAATCTAACTAGACCACCATCAAATTCTTGCAAAGATAGAAACTTCCCTTTATCTCCAGTCATATGATGTGAACAACCACTATCAATTACCCATTCATCCTTGTCTTCAATTTTTGCAGCAAGTGCCTTCTCTTCAGGTACATTCTCTTTCAGTGTCGAATCATCTTCCTTGATAGCCAGGAACACCCATTCCTTCCCATTGCCGGATCCACTAGCAAAGTCTTTTGTCGGTTCATCATCTGAATCAGTAATACCTTCCTCATCTGCTATGTAGGATGATTTGTCTCTATTTTTCTTTTATTGATACTTGTTTTGATATCCAGGGTTAGGCTTAAATGACCTTTTAACTCTTTCTTCAAATCTTGAATTCTTTTGAGGACATCTACATGCAAAATGACCAATCCTATTACATGAAAAACATTTAAAAGGTGCTTTTCCTTCATACTTACTTCCTACTGGTCCTTTCGGTACTCTTCTAGAAAATAGTGCTTCAAGTTGTTCAAACTCATCATCTTCTCTCTTCATATCTTCCAATTCCTTTGCATATAAAGCTTTCCATTCTTGCTTATCGGTTGTATATGTAGATGCATGAAAAGCAGGTTCAGTCTTCACAGCTCCAGAAGGTCCAGATTCCTCAAGCTCAAAAGAAGATAGTTTCCCAACCAAAGTATCTCTATTGACAAAATGTATTAGCCATTGTTCTCAACTCATTAATAGCAGTAGCCTTCATTTTGTAAGCCGATGGTAGGGCTCTCAGGACTTTAGAAATAATTTCATCATCGCTCAACGTTCTACCACAGCATTTAATTCCCATAACAATTTCATTTACCCTTTCCATGAATGCAGTAATCCTTTCATCTTCTTCCATCTTCAAGTTTTAATATCTCCCTCGATAACCATAAATTTTAGCAATTTCACTATAGGGTCACCTTCATTAAGAGTCTCCAACTTATCCCATATAGCCTTTCTAGACGATTTGTTGGTTAATCACATTATCTGTTGATCAGAAAGTGCACACAAGAAGGATTCTCTTTCTCTACAATCATTCTCGAGCTCCTTGTCCAAGTTTGCTGGAGGAGGATTGTTAGATCCCATATTATAGGGTGTAACACCATTCTGTGTGATCTCCCAAATCTCCTTGCCAAGACATCTCAAATGAGTCTCCATCCGAATCTTCCATATTGTGTAATTTTTTCCATCAAGCCTTAGAATATCCCTTCGAAAGATAGCTCTAGAAGAACTGGATGAACTTGAACTATTAGTCTCCATAGGATCTTCCTCAAGCGGTTAAGCTTTCTGTAGAGAGGACCAAATCTCTGACACCAATTGTTAGACAGTTTAGATAACCAGAAGACATCTGAGGGGGGGGGGGGGTGAATCAGTTGTCATAGATTATAGGAACCATTAGCAATCTAAAATTTAATACTAGAACCCAAAACATTAATACCAGAATAGCAGTTAAACCAATTAAGCATAAACAATAATCACATAATAAAAGCCATCCACATAACACCAAGATTTGTACGTGAAAAACCTAGTGAAGGGAAAAACCATGATGGAAAACCTACCCACAATCAGATAATACTTCTCCAGTAAGTATGTGAATTATAATTGAGGGGCCTGCACTTGCAGGAAGGCCAACATCATAGAGAAAACTACTCATCACAAAAGGAGCCTCACTGACTACATATAAATCCAGACTACAATCTGGAGAAGTGTTGAACTGTAAAAGATAGCATCTCCTATGCTTGAGTACGATTCCTATTAAGCTCAATACCAGAGGACTAAATCCTCTTATATAAACTTAATTTGATCTCCAATGATCGAACAACTCCTTTGTTTGAATGATATTACATTATTCGCACATTACATTCCTTGACCATGACCTCTTACATATAACCATGATGATATAAAATGAGATCTTACATCTATTTATACAAAACCCTCGACCATAAATAATCAGTTTGGCCACCAGATAATTAACCAATTACATAATTACAAACCATGCTGGCCTTAGACCAAACAAATAATATCAACACAAAAGACATCCCAAAAATACATCAATAGGTCTTATCCACACGTTACATTAAATTCAGTCCATAACCTAGATCAACCGAGACCAAGTCTAGGTCCACACGCTTCAGGAATGATCTTCAACCACCAATTATTGAACATGATCACCAACAACATCATGAAAACTCCATCAAAAGATGCACCAACACCACTTATGTTATTCATCAAAGATCTCCATCAAAAGCTTTGTAGATGAAACCTTCGCCAAAACCAGAAACCAATCTTCTAAGCAAACATGATAGCATCCAATCACCAGATGAAAACCAATTGACCAAATATGGGTATAAGTATCATGAACAAGCTGATTTCATCATTAGACTATACCAAAGCCTACTAGATAATATCAGATCCAAGTTAACCAGAAACCACTTAACCTACCAGAACCAAAAGGGTGCCAGTAAAGCATCCAAATAGCTAGTGTTGGCATCAATGACAAAACATCAATGCAACACATAATCAATTCCACCAAATGGCCAACATTCTCAACACAGACGTGGTTTAAATTGACAGAGACATAGTTTTTGAAAATGTGATAATTTCTTGCTGATATTTTGTTGTAGGACACAAACACAATTCTCTACTGCACAGACGTGATTTATGAACACGGGCATTGTTTAAACTGACAGAGATGCAATTTCTAAAAATGTGACAATTTCTTGCTGATATTTTATTGTAGGACACAAATGCAATTATGTACTGCATAGATGCGATTTATGAACATAGACATGATTTTAGAAGTCATAGACATGTTTTCTAATACTTTATGCAATTCTGTCTGATTGTGAAGTTTTTTAATGTGACCAAATCTCAATGATTTTGATTCTTTTTGTGGCAAGAGGACACAATAATAGTGAAGACTCAATGTTTGCAAGTGTTTTGTCCAAGGGATAAAAAATGTTTCCAAATGTGAAATATAATGTGAAATTTTTCTACATACACTTGAAAACATGGTAGACACAATGTTTCTTTGTTTAGTTTGAAAATATTTGAGTGTTTTTTATCATGCAAATACAAATCCTAGGGTTGTCTAGGATAATAGTTTTTAAATCTCACTTGGGGGGTTACCTCGAGCTACAAAATTCAAAGTGGATACTTAGATACTTGACCCCACTGGCTCCACCCTCATAACTCACTTCTCCAGGGCAGCCAAGCACCAGTCCCCATGAAAACTCCATGTGGAAAACTTTGTATCTCTACTAAGAACCATAAGAATGTGATCCTCTTCAGAGGTGTGACCTCCTGCGCCAATAACTAGAAGGTTTTTGGCTTCTAACACAAAAGGTTTCTAGTAAGCGCATCCATTATGGTGGCTATAATCAGCAACATGTTACGCTTCGTTAAATGGAAGGCCTCCCAACCTATAGAGGTTGTTCTGTATAGGGTTTATGGGGAGTCATAACACCATTATAGCAGCATGTAACACCCATTGCTTGCAACTTTCATCACAAACACTTTTATTTATAGTGGCTTGGAAGAGCTTGGCTTCGACCCGTTACCACTTGGGTCATTCCCTCTCACTTGGCCTTATGGGCTACTTGGGAGGTAGGCCCTCTAAAAGGTAAAACACAAAGAGCCTATTGCTCAAGACACAAAAGATACTTGTTAACTTTAAGACCCAAAATGAAGTGTTTGCTAAACTAAAGAAGAAAAAGAAATCAATCTTAAAATAAAAAATATTTGCCCAAGGTCCTACACCAAACTTGTTAGTAGTTTTTGAAGTGATACCCCTCCTGCAAGCACACAAGTTAGGTAATTTTTTAGATCCAAAAGACTTTGTGAAATAGGGGCCTTTGACAAGATGTTTTTCTCCTTTTTAAACACCTGCACCACTTTGTTAGTCAGATCAAAAGAGGTTAGCCCAAAAAAAAACCAATCTGAAAACCCTAAATGAAAGTGAAAATGCAAAAGTGAAAACACAGACACAACTATACCAGACGTGAACGTAGAAAGATGAAATAGAGGCATGATTTCTAGATTTGAGACCTGCCAGATAGGTAGTTGAACGTAGACATGACAAAACCTACACAAATGCGAGATCTAGACACAGACGCAACAATAGAGCTCATAGACACGATTCTAGAAACCTGTAGCTGCAAAACTGAACAAATAAAATCCTGCAAAATAGAAATGCAACAAAAGGCAACACATACATAAAAAGAAAAAAAAAATGTGATTAAATGCTTTGCAAATGCAACTTTAGAATGACAGATTTGCAAAAACAATAGAAAATAGAAAACACAGAAAGAGCAGTTGCAGATGCAAAAATAAAATAGAGACACAGTCAGATCCATCGCAGACGTAGAAAATTGCAGAATCGTTGCAATGTCGAACCTTCAAATTTTTAAAACACAAAAAACTAGAAACAAGATGTCAAAATAAAAGGGACAAGAGTCCCACCGGGCATGCCAAAATGTATATGGTAAAAAGTGATGATGATAATAACAATATTAAAAGACTAACAAAGTTCCAACTACAAAACCCTAGCCTAACAATGAAAATAATCAACCATACACAAATGAAGATAATTAAGACCATGCAAACAAACAAAATATACCAAATATACCATTCACATGTCTAGTAGGTTTTCAATCTCCATTTCTTACTATCTCCATTAATCTTGTTTGATATATTTGCTCTTGTAATGGTGGAAAAATGGTGAATGATAGATCAAGAAGGAAACTACCCTTTCCCTCAAAGAGAGATGAGAGTTTTGCTATTGATTACTATTCAAGAACTTTTCACCATGTTACATTAGAAAGAGGAGAGGATAATTCACTAGATTCAATCTCTCCACACAAAGATGATAGATTGAATTCTGAATGAAATGGGAATGATGAGTTGATCCCCTCTTCCTTGTTTGAAATGGAGAGGAATTGATTGAATTATGTAGTGCAAAAGTGACAAAGAACTGATTATAACTTGTGATCAGAATATGGGATGAATTTGTGCACCTGGATCTAGTAGTAATATGTCAAGATGAAGTTGCCCTATGAATTTGAGGAAAAGTTGTCTGGACTGTGGCAGGAATGTACATGGTTTTCTGAAAAATTTGTGAAACAAAAAGGGTTTTTTCGCCTCTGCAAATGAAGTCTAAATCCAAAAGTACAACTGTGCACCTGCAACCTACAAAAAGAAAAGAGAGGAAAATGGGTTGGGATTGGGGGTTTGCCTTTAGGTCAAACCCCAATTTTGGAATTAACCAAGTAATGAAAGAAAGTACTTGCAAGTAGTTGTAAATGAAAGACTAAATTGTAAATCAACTTAAGGGAGGTTGTAGTAGAAATGTTGATAGAAATTATTGTGTGGAATTGAATGTTGAAATCAATCTCCTCTTCAATGGTTGAATCCTTGACTTGAATACAACACCTAGCCTTGAAGGGAGACTTGAGAATGCTCAATGCTGGAAAAGAATGCTTGCGCCAATCACTCAATGGAAAAGAATGTTGAAATAAATCTCCTCTTCAATGGTCCACCACAAAATTCATGAAATAAAAAAGGGTTCTTTCATCTCTGCAAGTGAAGCCCAAACCTGCAATTACAGCTAGGCACCTGCAACCTACACATAGAAAAGACAGGGAGAATGGTTGTGGATAGGGGTTTGCCTCAGTCAATCCCTGGTTGAGGAATCAACCTTGAAAGAAAGTAATTGAAAATGCTTGAATGTAAATGAAAATGTATACCTTGTAGATCTGCAACTTGTTGATGATGATTGCCTTGCTTCTTGAATGTAACCACAATTTTTGTATGAAATGGAATGTAACATGATAAAACCCTAACACACACACATGCTTGCAAATGATTGTTGTAATGTTTCTCCAATGGATGAATGAAGAAGACTTGAATGCTTGAATGCTTGATGATGATCTTCAAATCTTGTATCTTCTCCTTATGCTCCTTATCTGTCTCTCTTTTGTCCATCTATCCATTAATGAGGGTATTTAATTCCTTTTTATACATGCCTCAAGGATTAATTTTCAACCATCGAAGGTCGACAAAGAGGAATTGCAAACCCCGAAGACAAATAATGTATAGGAGATTGGGCAAACCAAACACAGGGCCACCCTAAGGGGCGAGGACAAGGGTGCCACGCCCATGTCCTAGGGGGGACAAAGGAACCATGCCCCTGTCTTGCCCTATTTTGGGGCCCGGACAGGGTCAAGAGTAGACACAGGTCATGAAGGAGAAAGAGTGAAGGGTTGGAAATGCAGAAATAGGTCCTAGTTAGGGAAGAATATGTCATCACCAAGGTGAGGACCCCAAATGTGGTTAAAATTGTAGTGGATGCAATTTTATGACACTATATTTAGCCTCCACTTCAGCAAGAGTATGGCTTATGCCACTACTACCAGTAAAGTAGAAGAAAAGAGAGATGAAGATGAGAGATGCGGAGCAAAACCACAAGGAGTATAAGACATCACTAATATTGAGGATAAAAAATCCCCCAATCTTAGGGTATCAACTCATGCCAAAATATGCAAGAGCACAAAACAAAAATGCACAAGCCACACAAAACAAAGACAAAGTGCAAAAAGACACACGACAAGAACAAGACACAAGATGACAAACAAACTAGTCAAAGAGATCTCGAGCTCAGATGTCTGAACAACTAATGAGGACACAAAGACCAATGCCATTACATAAACACAAGCGGTCACATAAAAGAGAAAAGCTGACATCATCCATGAACTATCAATAGTAAAACTATGAGTTCATGAGAGGAAGAAGGGAGAGAACATGAATACACACTTTGGTGATCCATGAGAAGAAAAGAGAAGAATAAAGAAACCATGGACATCTCACCCCTAAAACCAGGGGATCCATGGAGAGAAGGACATGGAAAATCTCTCCTCTAGAGCTTGTCTAGGTGATCCATATAAAGAGAGAGAGAGAGAGAGAGTGAGAACACTGTTAGTTCCACTCAACCTCATGCATGTGTGTGCAAGTGAGGTTCAAAGCACCTCATAGGAGCCTATGCCCGAGTACACTACAACCTGTATAGAATGTATAGTATAAGTGTCAAGAAAGGTGTGATATCTCACTCTAAGAGACCATGCTCTAGTTTTAAGAATAATCACCCTGCATAAAAGAAAAGTGGCATCATCTCGCTCTAAGAGATCATTCTCTGGTTCAGAGAATGACCCATTGTACAAGAGAAAAGTGATGACATCTTTCTCTAAGAGGTTTCCCTCTGGTCCCAAGAATGTCTCATTGTACAAGACAAGAAGTGAAGACATCTCTCTCTAAGAGACCGTGCTTTGGTTCTGAGAATGACCCACTATACAAAAAAAGATGACATCTTTCTCTAAGAGGTTTTCCTCTGGTTCCAAGAATGTCTCACTGTTCAATGCATGAGAGAAGTATAATACAAAGGAGCAGTGTGGGTGCCCCCCCCCCCTTAAGATGTCAACATAGGTTGATGTTGATATCTTAAGAAAAGAAGAACAAGTATACCTACCTTCATCACAAAGAAGATATCATCTATTCAACAATGTCATAAATCCAAGAAAGAGAGGGAATACTCTTCAAGAAAGGATAAGTAGTTGACAAGAGATTTCTTATTGTAAGTGTAAAGGTGATCCTTGGAGGAGAAGAGATCTTTTCTCAAAAGACATCTACCCCCAAGAGGAGTTGTCTTAGACAAATATAACATCTTCTAGAACAAGAAAAGGAAAGAATAAGAATGCAATTCTTCCTCCTATTTCTAGGTGAAAGGGATTCTTGATTAGGGATGATTCACGTTTATCCCCCAAAGGGATGTTGGATTTATCATAGATGTACATTACCAAGTGTAAAAGATGTCGTAGTCAAGGATTAACACTTCTTGTATAAGAGAGAATCCTTAAGTCAATAACCAACAATTCTACACAAGGAATGACATCAAGTAATAGAACTCACAACATCCACTTAATAGGGAAAAGTGGATCCCTAGAGAAAGAGAGAGAGAAGGACCATTTCCCCCCAAGCTAATGGGACAATGAGAAGAGATTACACAATCTATTAGAGAGAGATTAAACATAAGAAAATGTGCAATGAACTTACATGACCACATGCAAGAAAAGACATTAGTAAATGTGAAATAAACATCTCAAGAAGTGGTAATCTTTGAAAAGAAGAGAGAAAAAAACATCATATATTCCCCAAGGGGGGTTAGTCATAAAAGCATACCATTGTAGAAAATGATAATCACATATGAACAATTCAGCCCCTAAAGGAAATAATGATACAAGGGAAAGGAGTGAAAATCCTTGACCCCAAAGTGAGGAGAACAAGGAGAAATATTACACATTTTCTGATGGTGATTAGTTTCAAGTGATATGTCATCCTAGTGGAACAAATCCTTCCAAGGAATGGATACATACTTCTCAAGAGATCATTCCTTGCTAAGAGACATATCATACTTGCGAATAATCGAAACCATAGAAGAGGTAAGATTTCCAAGATAATGAAGGAAAGAGAAGAAGTGCAGTACTCATTAAAGATGATCCTTCTCCAAGAAAAGAGGAAAACCAAAGAACAATAATATGCTCACATAAGAATAACCCTATGAAAGAAAAGAGATCTAATAATGAGTAAGGCACAAAGATAGAGATAAATGTAAAGAAGAATAAAAATGGACTTCATGTTGTTGCCCCAAAGTATGTTAAAGTAACACAATACCACCACTTAATGATAAAGAGACCCCAGTTAAGTTGGCTAGTTATGTCATAGGGTGAAGAGCAACATGAAGGGAAAAGAAGTGCTAAGGCACGGCGTTTTTAGCATGAAATACAGCTAGATCTTCTGTGAGACAAATGTGTGCAAGATCATATTGTAGTTGAACAAATTTCTTAAATGCATAACATTTTCCAATATAATGTGAATATAAATCATGAAAAATGCAATATTCAATACCTTTCACTTGCATAAGATTTTTGTTTTTATTTTGAGGAGGAAAGGAAATGTTCTTGTCATATTTCAACCTCCAATAGATTCTTGCAGCTAATCTATCAGGATGGTAAATATCATCTTCCCATGAGGAAGAGGGTTTGTTAGAGGAAGAAGTTTCATTATCCATAATTATAATTTTGCCACTATCTATGCCATCTTGAATAGATTTTGAAAATTAGGGCAATCATCAGTATTATGGTCATGAGTTTGATGAAATGAACAAAAAGGATGCTTTAAAGAATAAGCATTCTTGCGAGCTCTCTTGATTTGTTGTTTTTGAAGGTAGTCTTGAAAGTTTTGAAGCCTAAGAAATTCATCCATAGAAAGAGGGGTACCACTTCCTAGGCTTCTTGTAGTAGTTTGTGTAGGAGGGTTTATAGGGACATGAATTCCATGCTCAAATTTCCCAATTCCTTATCCTTTAAAACCTTGTTTTGTAATTATATGAAAGCCACGACTATAAGAATTTTGCAATTGGCTAGATGGAGGAATGAGATCATGAATTTCTTTGACATATGATGTGTAAGGAGGCAGAAAAGGATTTGTAGATGAAGGAGGAGTATCATGTGAAATGATAATCTCTTTGCCTTTATCAAGCTTATCCTTGTTGGAAGATTTGGGAAGAACATCTTCATCATCTAAAAGCTCATTTTTAGTGATTTCTATGCGAGGAGAAAGGTCATGAATAAAATGCATGACATCATCCTCCCTACATATAATTTGATGTTGAAGATAGGTCTTAGGAGAATAAGGAGGACCTAAAGATGTAAGAATGTTGATGTTGTCATATTTCCCCCCTTGCTCAAGGGTGTGTGTAGAAGAAGAAGATGGATCCATATTACTTGTCAATGCTTTCTCTCTTGTCAACAGATCATTGGGTAAAGCATTAGATCTCATTTCTTTCCCACAAGATACCCTAGGAGAGGTACACGGGATAGGATCTTTAGGTTTAGGATCTATTAAATCCTTGAGATGATTAACATAGGAAATGCATGTTGTTAACAACATCACCATAATGCAACATAAATGATACATGAAAGCTTTGAGATCTAATAATTTAGAAATCCTAACAATACAATATGACCAAGTGCTATGAAGAAAGAGAAGCAATAGGGAATGGAAGAAACTCTTATCTGACACATGATGAATATATGCAAAAATTAATGTAAACACATGCAAAAGAGAAAGTAAATCCACTCTATTAATTGCCATTAAAAAGTCTCTAAAGTGAAATCTGAATTTGCTGAAAAAGCAGATCTAAAATTAGGTCCTTTTTATGAAAATTAATTTTAAGATATGAATTTGATGAACTTTGAATTTGTGTTTGACCTTAGAGAGTGTTAAAATTGATAAAGTATGCTGATTTTCTGGATCTAAGCAGAAAAATACAGTCAATTCCGTCTCCCAAAATTTTGGGAAAAAAGTTGAGGATCGTGGTGATGTACATGGTCCGACCAACTTTTTTTGAAATTTTCAAGGATGATAGAGATTATGATTTTAATGCAGAATCCAAAAAACAATCGATTTGGAGATGTCTAGATCGATCAAAATTGCAGTCAAAGGTCGAAAATAAAAATATCTTAAAAATTAGGGTTTTATGATTTAACCACTGAATTTTTAGAATAAAGAGATATATTTGAATTGCAATTTTGAAATAGAAATCAGATCTGAAATAAGAAATTAAAATTTTACACCTCACAAGCTTAATTTTCTCAAAATGAAAAATTAGGGTTTTTATGCAATTAACCTCTAAAATTTGCAAATAGATCTGTTGTCCTCATTTTTGTTTTAAAAAATGAAGGACCATTACATAAAAATTTTGTCAAAAAATGAAAATTTTACTCTATGGCACACTTCTCGATGAAAAATTTTGTCTAATCCTTGGACTGGCTTAATCCTCAATCCATCCTCAAACCACGTTTCAAATTTCGTCGCATTTTGGGTTCGTTTGCTTTGTCTTTCCTTCAATTTCGAGTTTTTTCTCCCTAAATGTAGGTGGGAAATTTTCCTTGAAATGCAATTTTTACGATTTCATTTGTTTTGGTCTTTGTAGGGAAATTTTTGGCTAATTAAAAGTGCACTTTATTAAAAAAACAACTTGTAACTTGCATTTTATTTCCCCCTTGATGATTTTTGGCTTTGTAAGTTATAATAGGGATTTTCTGGATAAGTTACAAGTTAATTTTAAATTGCATATTTATTTATAACTTTTAATTCTTTTCTAAAACCTGTATTGTAATGTCTTTTGCTTGTAATAGGGATTTTAAACCCCTATTACATGTGTTAAGTTATTAAAACTTGTTGTAGGGATTTTATTTTCCCTTTACAAGTAATTTGTAACTTGCACATCTCTCTCCAAAACTCGATTTTGCCTACAAATGAAATAAAGTGACAGTTAAACTTGCTATTTTGTCCAAAAAACCCAATTTTCTCCATAAAGTGCAAATTGGAGAATTTTAAACTTGTATTTGCATTTCCAAAACCCGATTTCGCCTTGTTGAAGGAAAAGTGACATTTTAAACTTTCAATATGGGAATTAAAACCCGATTTTCTCTATTGAATGTAAAATAAAACTTGTATTTCTTTCCCAAAAACTTGATTTTCACCTCCTAAGCCAATTTTGCCACAAATGCTTTCCATTTTTTTATGGAGAAATTCATGGAGCAAGGAGGCATTTTTGTTGCAAGGTGATTTGTGTGAGCTATGGGACACGTTGCTGCTATTTTGGTGAATTATTCAACCCTTATTTTATGCCAAACGGTTTACCACATGATTCCTAAGACCCACGTTTTGGTGGATTCAAACATCACAAAGTTGCAATCTCCTAAATCATTTTGCCCTCTTTCACCTAGGAGTTGAAGTTGGAGGAATATTTGACCACTTCTTGTGCCATTGGATTTGCATTTGGTGCCACGTTTTTCTGCCCAAGGCATTTTTGTAAAATGTGGCAAGGGTTTAGAATACGGTTTATTCTCTATTTAAGAGTTCTTCTTCCTTCTTTCAAAGATTGATCATCTTTTGAAGAGGCATTTTCAGTTTGAAGCAAGGTATGATTTCTCTTCTTTTCTTGTTTCATTTTCTTGTTTTCTTGTTTTCTTGTTTTTTCTTTCTACTTGTAAATTTTTGTATATGATTATTTTACCCCAAAAACTGGTTTTGTGAGAGAGATTTTTCCCTTTGCAAAGCAATTTGTGAATTGCATTGTTCTTCCCCATTTTCCCTCTTTACTAGTATTCGGGATTTTAAATCCCGATTACAAGTTGGATGAAAATTATTGTTCTTCCATGATGGTTAAAACAATTTAACCATCTTTTGTTGAAATTCCAAGTTGCAAAGATGAAAAATACCCATCCTTCTAAAATTGGGTTTTTAGAGCCGGATTGTATGTCCAAAGTTCTTCTCATTTTCTTGGAAATAACATTCCCTAAATCTTCCCATTTTTATCCATCCATATGGCCTATATCCGTACTTTCCATTCACGTCATTTCCCACAAGTCTAATCCTCATTTTTCACTCATTTCTCCATTTTCCAGTTTACAAGTAATACTTGCATTTGGGTTTTAAAAATCTGATTGCATGTGCACTCTTCCCAACTTGTATACTTGTAAGACTTTCCCCAAGATCCGAAATTGGTCAAAGTCAAGATTCCTAGCATTCCCATTTATTTCCCATCTTTCTCACAAAATCGTGAAGTGCAAGGGTTGGAGTTCTTCCCATTTGAAGAAGGAAAAATGTTAGTTGTAGCTGATTATGATGTTGCCTTAACACTTTTAAGTCTTCATCAAAGTATACCAGGTTGTCCTTCAATGTTAGATTTACCATCCTCTCCTAGTCCAAAGAAGATGAAGTATAAATATGAAAAGTACCAAAATGAATTTTTACCTTCACAAGTTTCCTCTCCTTTGGATTGCATAACAAGGAGATAGGGCATGTGGACATGTCAGAATTCATTAAGAGGTTGGAGGATCCACAGGATATCAATATGCAACGACTGTTGGACATCCATATTCATCATGAATCTTCTTTCCTAGTGGCTGCCCTAGAACGTAAATTTGTCCTTGCTTGTGCTCATCACTTTGACAGGGACACAAGAACCATCAGAAATAATGATCGTGAGGCAATAATCCGCCTTGATGCTGATACCATTGAGAAAGTATTCAGAATACCACCAACACCTGTTTATATGGAGATTTCCAAAGATAGTGCAGTTGAGTACTATGTCAAAAGGGAAAAGGACTGCAAATATCATATTAATAGGTGGATCCATGAGCCATGAGCCTCTTTCTCAAGGTGGGCCAAGTTGTACCATTGTGACTTCAAATAGGAGAATGGAGACATCATTACTCTCCTCGGCAGGATGATGGGCCTTGAACATTCTAATGTTTTTGAGCCCTGGATGTACCAGTTTATCATGTTCATAAGGTAGTCCCATCATATATCATGGGGAGAGATTATCAATGATTCTTTATGCGAGAAACTTGCAGTAGTCCTTACCACTATGACTTTCTACATGAATTCATACTTAGTGTATTTGGCAGCATCACTCAGACATTTCCTTAGTCTTTCTACCAAGGGTGACCACTCGCTTATACCTATATGGAAATATTATGATCAGCTGCCTTTGAGACCTAGCAGATTTCATTTCAGAAGAGTTCAAGATGCATTCTTTGGGTACTTTATGTGCAAGTTTGACAAGACTCTGAAGAATAGAAGGGTGTCATATGAGGCATGGGAAACAGTGAACAAATATGGGTGTTTGTTTCTTCAATTCCCAACCTTTACCTATATGAGAGTCGGATGCTATAATGGACAGCCATACATGCTTCCTAGATACCCAATCGATAAGATCATACTTATGGAGTTGGGAAGACAAATTATGGTTGTGCACGCTCATTAGTCTATCAGACATAAGGTCGGAATGGGGATTTATACAACAAACCCATTGAATATTGGCCAATATTCTCTTGTCACATTCGTCAAAGCCAAGGCTATGGAGAATGAAATGCAGGAGATTAAACTCAAAAGGTTTAAGTCCAGGGTAGATTTTGACTACCGGGGTATGAAGGAAAATATTAAAAAGTCCTTCGTGCATGTGCATCATATTGAGGATATCTGGGTAGATCTCCATACAAAAGTAGGGGTTCTCAAGATGGACTGCTATAGACTTACTGTTGAATAGGTTATTGATTTGAACTTGGTGGATATTCCACAAGGGATGATTGATGATGGGCTTGTACTTGATCTTGAATATATTTCATGAAGGGTTGAGGAAGCTCCACTTCCTCCAATCCAATGATCGCATAAATAATGCATATCCATTCTTGAAATACTTCAGCCTATCTTGGCTAACACCAACACTTGGCTCAAAGGTAATGGTGTTAGAATCATCAAGATCAAGGTTGGGAAAGAAGATGACTCTACAGGGCCTCTTGGACATAAGTCTAAGATTCAGATTGACAATAAGGAAGGTGGATCGTCTTCTAGCACCAGGATCAAATTGCGGGTTAGTCGGGCAGTAGTGCTTCCTCCTGAGAAGGTGATAATTTGTGGAAAGGAAAAGTCCCAGTTTCATGTTCAGGTAATTGACCTTGATAATCCAGAAGAAGGACAATAATCTAATGATGCTCCTAAGTCTCTAGCTTTGGACTCATCTCATGAGATTTCTTCATTAGTTTCCATTGAGATACCTCTTTCTTCTCTTGACATAATAGTGGAAGAGTCTCCTCAGAATGTCATTCCTATTTCAGCATTTGAGTCGCCTCGTGATCATCAACAAGAGGGTGTGCTGGAAATTCCTAAGGATACTCCTGCATGTATCTAGTTGTCAGAGATGGATACCTCCACTTTTGGCTTTGAATAATTTATGAGCCAATCTTCATGCCCATTGGTTACTGATAAAACCATGGTCGCCATCCAAATAGATACTCCTCCCAGGGTGACCATGGCTGTCCAAACAGAAACTGCTTCTCCTTCACTTTTAGCAGCTACTTAAGGAGAACTAGTTGTTTTACCTCCATGGCTTAGTTCTTTTAACCCAAAGAGGAAGAAGCAAGAAATCTCACCCGATGCCTTTGATTATCAGCAACTTAAACAATCTAGGCCCAAGGTTGCTAAAAAGGCCAAGACTGTCTCGAGAGTAACTATTGACGGAAACAAGATGAACGTGGCTGAAATTGTTGAGCCTCTAGAAGATAAGCCACTTGAAGAGATGTCAGTTGCTGATTACAAAGTCACAAGGGTTGAATTGGGTAAACAAACACATGAAGTGGTTAAAAATGGTGCCCAATATTTTGTAGCCTCACTAGTGTAGCAGTATGATGAAATTCTACAAAAGAAAGATAAGCTAGAAGAGGAGAACTGACAACTTGTTGCAGTTGTTCATAAAATTACAAAACATGTTGTTGAAGGGAGTAATCCCACAAGTTCTTCCGATTCCTTATCAAATCCTCAGGGAAGTGGAATTGATGAAATTTTGTACCACACCTGACCTTTTTTCTAAACATACCATTGAAAAAATCCTCTGGATCAGCAAACCTTGCAACTGTTGTTGGCAATTTGTATGGCTTGAAGAATTTATCAAAATGCAACCAACCCCTTTTAGTAATAACAAATTGGTGTGCCATGGTAATGGTTGGAAAAATTGTTCCTCTGCCCTTATTTGTCAATTTTGCTTCTTGCAGACCCCCAATCTACCTTATGATTTCAGCAATACCTATTTTCAAGGGGACCTGATAAGGGAGCAAGTATGGGGTTCCCCTGAAGCCATATACCCTAAAAATGGTAGAACCAGGATATAGAATTATATCACCCCAATTACGCACAATTTTAATGTCTTCTAAAAACTCCTTGGGTCTGATAAATTCAAGGGTCATGCCATTATTTCTTCAAACTTCTTCAAGAGCATGCCATTATTTCTTCTAGGGTCATGTACATGGAATTTGAAGAACTTCTAGAGAATAAAGCCCTTGTTCTCAAATCCCTCATTGAGGAGATTGATGATGCAATAAGAATGTGGGGTGAAGTATTCCAAGGTATTGTTTCCCATTGTGAGAAAGCCTCTTGCAACATAATGAGTCAGAATGGAGAGCTGATACCAGAAGAAGAAGTTCTTGTAGATCTATAGTTGAGGATTTATAATGATTGGAGAAGTGAACAATTCTTAGCTGCTTCAATTCAGATTTTGATGAAACATCAAATCTTTTTGCACAAAATCTAGTCCATCTTGGAGAAGAACAACTCTATGCTTCTCTGATGCCATGATACAATTGTGAATACCATGGTTGTTGCTAAGAACACCCACAAACTAATTCATGATGAGCTATGAATGATCATCCAGAAGTTTGAAGGATTCATGTCTTCACATGCTGCAACTTAAGTGTTTTTCAACACTTAGTTGTATTTTTCCAGAATTGTAATCTCTTAGTTATAGTTTTTCTTTTGACAAGTTACATGTAAAAACCTTTTTGTAAATTGCAAGATAAGTCATTACTTGCACTTTTGTAATTACATGTAAGGCAACTACAGGTTGTTTTTAGTTAGGATTGTAGTTGGAATAAGTCATAGTTAGTTATTGAATAAATCTTGGTGGTTGAGAGAATTTCTCAAGCTAGTTGAGATCCTCCCACCTTTTTCTCATGACTCCTCTTCTATAAATACTTGAGGGGTCTATTGTAATATTTATCTTTTGGAAAGCAAGCAAAAACTCTTCCAATTTTTCAACAAAGAAGTCTTTGAGCTTTTATGTGTAAATTGAAGAATTGAAAGAAATAGAAGAAAATTGCTCAAGCTTTGAGTCTTTGTGCTACATTCTTGAGTTTGTGTTCTATATTGTCTCTCTTGCAAGTGTTTCTTCAAAGAAATTAATCAAATTTGATTTATAGTCTTTGTGCTACAATTATTTGAGGTTAATATATATTAGAATAAAAATTATTTTGAGAGGAGTTGTAAGTCTTTGTGCTTGCACTTATTCTTAAGAGAATCTAGAAGCAATTTTTGTGAGAAACAGCTGTGATTCTTTGAGCTTATACTACTTCCCACTGTTTTATGTAGAAAAGAATAAGATATTGCAATCTTTGAGCTATTATAATTTGTTCTTGATAGCGTTAGTATAGAAAAGGGTAGATAGGACTTCATATAATCAAGACTTTGAGCTTGATATTGTTGTCCTGTCCCAAAGGAAGTGACAAAAATCTTTGAGCTTTCAAGAAACTTCATTTCCTTTCTCTCCTTTCATTTCAAGAAGTTGTTACTGTTGTTTTATTTCAAATTGCTATCACTTTTCTATGAAGAGAAAAAGATATTGGCTTTCTTGAAAGAAGAAGAAAGACTGTTGTCCCATCCCATTTTATTTTTAAAGTTGTAGTTAGATAGGGGGAGCCTTCCCTTAATTAGGAGAGTTTTACTCATACACTATGGTTGAAACTACAAATTTTGTATATTTCCCCAAGTGTACAAAATTTTCAACCACCAATTTTTTGGCGGCTCTGTTGGGGATGCAAACACATTTAGAAGCCTCATGCTTTTGTTTGAAGTCTAGTGTCTTGCTAATTTTTCAGAATTTTATCAGTTTGGTTTTTCAGATTTCTCTAAGCTGGAAGGTTTGTGTATTTATATTCGTCGTAGGAAGGGTGAATTTCTCAAGAGATCTCTCCTACTGAACAAGCTAGATTCCATTTTCTTACTAGTACATCCTCCCTTTCACGAACCACAAGTTACCCTCCATCAAGGAAAAAGAAGTCTATCCCAAGTGAAAATTCTCCTTTCTTTTTCAAACCGTTGATATCTTCATCTTCTAGTATGGCTAATCCACCTCCACCTCCTCCTCCCAGTCCATGGGGAGAAGATTTTGGTCCTTTAGCCTTAACCCCACCTCTTAGTCCACTCCCACAAGGTTTCCAGAAAAATCTTCCCAAGTTCTATGGAGATGGAAAGCAACATCCCGATGAGCATGTCAAATCTTTCTATATGGTGTTGGCATTGTTGTTGTTTATGTTGTGATTGTCATTGATGGACACACACTTGTATTGAGATCCCCAATATATGTATGAGCTAGAGCTCAACCGGTATGTTGTATTCTAGTCTTTAGACTATTGGTGATTTTGCAGAATGTGTTTCCCGGTCTGAAGCGGCATATCGACCCCAAGCAATTCATAGATCTCAAGCGGTTCAAGGGAGAAAAGTGGCACAACACATTCTTACCAGTCTTCATTTTTGTCAAACCGGCAACCCGTATTTTGTATGAACCAGTAATACTCTGTGATGAGTTACCAACCAATATTTTGTGATGAGTTATCAATCCACCAATTGTTTAATAGTGCCGACACATTGACGGCGCTTTTTGTGTCGTGTTACTAAGTATGTCTAGATTCATTGAACCTAGGAAATTGTAATGTAATCCTATTGGACCGACATGAAATCAGATTCCTTTAAAAGGACATCATGTCTAGGGTTTTAAGTTGTTGCTGAAAGGGTTAATGTCGTGCTAGGGTTTAAGGTGGATGTTGAGTTGTTGTAAGAACAATCTTACCTGAGAAGATCAAGTTGTAACTGAGAGAGAGATAGAGAAGACTGAAGTAATGCTAGAATGCATTAACTATGAGCAATACTGGATCTAACCAAGCAGTTTGTGCTATTAGATAGATCAAACACTTGTTGATTACTCACATCTTTAACAAGTCTTTAGCCCTTAACTGGGTAGGCCTCAAAGCCTTTGTAAAATCCTCTAACAAGGTGGTTCACTTCTGTGAATCTAAAATCCTCTAACAAGGTAGTATTTAATCAGACTTATCTCCTAACAAAGATTGAGATTCCTAATAGGATCTGTTCTAGTGAAGAACATTGTAAGACCTTAATCGGTCTGGTTTCTATTCTGCAGATAGTGACTTGTGAGTTCCATCTCACCGTGGTTTTTCCCATTTGGGTTTCCACGTCAAATATCATGTGTTATGATTGTATTGCTTTTGTGGGTGAATGTTGTATTTGCATTTTGGTTTGCATGTGTGGTAACCGGTCTCTCTATTAAACTCTGTTACCAGTTTATCTTCAAACTATTTAAGTGTTTTAGTGCACTAATTTTTGGCATACTAATTCACCCCCCCTTTTAGTATTCATCATATGGCATGTGGCATTATTAGAGTAGAACATCAAGATGTTGTTGTTTGTTTGTTAATAGAAACTCTTCAAGGTATTGCAGCTGATTGGTTTTTCAATCTTACTATTGGTTCAATCATTTCTTGGAACTTGTTAAGAGACAAGTTTGAGGAAATTTTCAAGCCCGCGGAAGATGAGCACGCCTTGCTGGCCCAATTGAACCAAATGAAGAAGGATACCCATGAAGGCATGTGTGAATTCATTGCTAAGTTCAACAAATTAGCAAATAGAATTCCTATCAATTCTCAACCTACTCCTGAGAATCTCAAGTACTTTTTCATCAATACTTAGTTGCTGGAGGTCAGTTTCTTCTTAAGGCAAGCATCTCCCGCTAATTTAGCTATTTCTCAATCAATGGCTACTGAAATTGAAGATGATTTGATCCTAGCTGGTAAAATAAAAAAGGATTCTAATCGGTCCAAAGGAGGTTCACATACCGAGAGTTCATCTTCTGGTTCTACCGACCTAGTGGTGCAGAAATTGGCAAATGAACTTCTTTCTTTAAAGAAGTAAGTTGTAATGCCCCACAAGGAAACCCCAAAGGGTTTAAGTTAAAAACACTCAAATAGAGTGTAAATATTTTTTTTTTTATAATAATAATAATTACGAGTGTTAATAATAAGTTACAACATTAAGATAATTGTGGAGTTATCTAAAGCTTAGATAACACAGCGGAAGACTAAACGAACCTAAGGAGTTTCCCAACGTGATTATGTATCCTTACACCTAACTCAACTTGCGACAATCGATCCAATTAAGCTGGATATCTTAATTACATGTTAATACTTAAGACATGGATTTATATTTTGTTCGATAAATTGACATCTTAGAATTTTAGGACACGTTCACTTATTTTGAATGGATGGGAGGCTAACATGAGGTTATTTACTCAATGCACTTTAAAACATAATTAACTTAAGAGTCCAGCCATTAAGGTACAATGTGACTAATATAACGAAGTTCATTCATTTGGGTTAAAGGTAACCACCCACAATTGATATCATCCTTTATAATTAAAAGTATGGCTAATGAGATTCATTCATTTAGGATTAAACTACAAATAATAAAACGAGGTTCCTTCATTTGATTTTAAGAAAAACCAACTAATGAGTCGTAGTTCGTTTATGGAGGATAAAATGTAAATAGCCATAGAGTTATTTCTTTGGAGATTAAAATAATGCTAATAGATGGAGTTCAATTCATTAAGGTGAAAATGTATTAGGGTCGCATGAGTTCATCCCTTTAATTAAAATATAGTTAGCAAGATGATATTCATTCTTTCAGGATTAAAAGCATAAGTACATAGTGACGTTCTTCCATTAGGATTAGAATATAACTAACTTAATGTGTGTCACTCTTTTTAGTTAAAAATAAAGTTAATATGAAGAGATACATTTTGCTAAGATTAAGATATAAACAACTAAATGAATCCTTCCCCTTCAGTTCAATTTTAGCTAATCATAAAGAAATTCATTTATTAGGGTTATAATATGGATAGCCAATTTTGAGTTCATCCAATTATAAAACTAATTTGGTGAGGATTATTTGTTTTAGAATAAAACATAACTAACTAATTGCATTCATCCAATATAGTGAAATAAAGCTAATATGACGATGTTCATTTATTAAGATAAAACAGTAAATAATCGAAAGAGGTTCATCCAATTAGATTTTCATTTTAGATATTATGATAGTAAATACAATATTTGATTTTACATTTATTGCGTTCAATTGCAAGCTTTATAACAAGTTAATCCAATAAAGGTAACCTAGTGAGATTCTTTCCACTATTACTTCTTTTAATTAACATTAACAAAATACTTTTCCATAATCATAATTACAATCTTTTATGAACCTGATTACTACCTTTATCAAGATGACTAAATTTATATGCACTTTGATTTAGCTTCATTAAATTTCCATTATACACTTATGAAAAGCAACCATACATGATAACTTAAAGTATGAAATAAAAGAGACTAAAGCATCGCATAACACAGATATGATCTCGGAGTTCACCCCTAAAGGGCTACATCTTCGGGTCTGCTCAACTGCAAGACCCTTCTGGCAATAAAATTAGTTTAAGGTTACATAAGTTTCATGTCATATACATCCCTGCCTTTTAGGCGAGCACAACCAATATACAAATGACCACTTTGGTCCATAAATCCTAAATGATTCCCTCATAGAGACGGATCCAACTTAGCATGTTAAAAGAAAGTACAAAGGTCCATTGCCCAACAATACTCTATTTAGTGACCTAAGACATAAACAGGTGCCCCAATTCAAACAACGACAGGGTCCAAACAAACATATCAAGGTTTGCCATCACTTTAAATAAAGCACTTACGGAACCTAAACTTACAAATTTTCCAATCGATACACTATTAAATTTCCAATAATTCTACTAGCATATCGTTGAAGTTCTAAATATATTCGAAGGTAATTAAATTCATATTCCAAATACTCCTATACTTTAGTATTTTATTTCTAAAACTCCTAGATGTTCTTTATCATTCAAATCGAAAGACAATACATACTCCTGAAAAATATCTTATTTAAAAAGAATTACCAAATATTAACAAAGGTATTTTATTTCAAGGATCTTCAAATTTAGACAATATTTAATCTCTTTTCCAAAGGTTACTTCCCTATTAGAATAGGTTCCAAAATTAAATATTAATTAATATAGATTTATTAATCCATGATTAATAAATTTTAATTAATTTAATAATTTAATAATGCGCAAACTTCATTATTATATATATATATATAATAGACTTTAATAAAAATATATTATGAACTTCTTTTAATCACACCATAATTCCCCCATGGCATATTTCATCTTATAAATATTATTATTTATTTTTATTTTTTATTTTTAAAATATATAAAAAAAAAACATAAACAATTTTTTTTTTCAAACTCTAGCCTGCGGGTCCCACCTCCCATCACAGGAGTGGGAGGGACCAACACACAGGTCCCTACGGCCCACAGTGTGGACGCAGGCTCTACGAACCACACTATGGTCGAAGGTCCTTACGGCCCACAGTGTGGACGTAGGTTCCCTGCGGCCCACATTGTGGACGCAGGCTTCCTGCGGCCCACAATGTGGATGCAGGTCCCTGCAGACCACACTGTGGATGCAGGCTTCTTGTGGCCCACAATGTGGACGCAGGTCCCTATGGACCACAATGTGGTTGTAGGAAGGACTGCGAACCCGCAGGGAAGAAGGGGGGGAAAATGGCGGCGCGAGTTGAGCCTCGGCTCCTCCGCCTGCCAAACCCTAACGCCCAATTTTTTGTTAGTAAATTTAAAAAAAATAAAAATAGTATATGCAAATATTGATAAAAAGATAAATAACTCCCAAACAGCCCACACAGTCTGAGACACAAACTTAAAACATTTTCCAGCAACCCCCATTTTTTTTAAAACAATCACAGTCAGACATTTTTTTTTTTTTTCCAGAATGTTCAAGAAACCATGACAAATCTTGAATCCAAGAACAACCAAAATTTCAAAACTGAAAACTAAATCTTAACAACATTCATAGGTATTTTTTTTTTTCTTTACCAGCATTTCATGGAGAACATCCAAACACCATTTTTGATTCAATAAATAAATAAAAGGGTAAGCCAGAATCCTACCTCATATCGCATTCCTGGCAAGACTTTGAAGAAGAGCTCAACCTGCAACTCAAGGCAAATCTCCATTTTCTCCAAAATCCCCAATCTCCATTCCAAAAACAACTTTTGCCCTCCCCCAAAAAAAAAGATACCAAAAAGAACCCCCTTTTTGACCTAATTTCTAATTTCGAATTTAAGCACTTTTTAAATAAAAAATAAAAAATAAAAATGAAAATCATTCTTTTCCACTATTCAATAAATCTAACTCACTTTTCTAATTAAAATTAAAATGCTTCTATCTCTTATTTAATTTTAATTTTAATTTCTCCATATTACTTAGCCAACATTTATATTTCGAACTATTGACCAGGGTAAAGCATTTAGATTAATTTAATTTCCAGAAAATCAATCTTTTATACTATATCAACTTTACAAATTAAAAATAATTTTCTTTAAATAATAAAATTTACGTTTTCATTTTCCAAAATGCGAAAATGATTAATTTATTTCTATTTCCAAATGACTTTAAATCTTTCTTTTTTTAAAACGCATAACTACTTAAATTCGTTATTTAAAATTAACTATTAAATTAAACTCGCTACAACATAATAAAGCGATCTTTTTAATAAATGATTAATCTCATGAAGGAAACCTATTTATTTTAATTCCTCAACAACTAATGCCCAAATGAACACACTATTTCAATTTTAATTACTTAAGCTTGTTACAAATATAAATAAAGCGATCTCTTAAATTAATGATTAATCATATAAAAGAAAACTATCTATTTTAAATTTCTCAATTACTAATGTGTACATCCACACATTAAATTGCATTAAATACTTAAGATAAAATACTCCATTCCCCACACGCATGTCATGCAAACCAAGAAAGTCCACCAATCACACGACACACAACCCAAATGAAAAGAAAACCCTACGGACCACACACGACGCTCACTTGACCATGGCTAAGTCAAGACGAGAGTTTTATGACCCCCAAATCCGAATTCTAGGGATGAAGGAGGTATACTCAACCCTGCGAATCCCGAAGGAGATGAACCTTGCCCTAAGCGGTGTTGTACCTGCAATCTCCTGCACTCATGAATCACGCAAGCATACATATATATATACATATTCAATGAAGGCGTTAGCTCAAGATTTATAACAAGAATTAGGAGGCAACTACATTTACACAAGAATTGATGCAAAAGAACAATAATAGGTGTAGACGTATAAAAATGACCATATTCCTCCCGCATACAATAGGTATGCACAATATTCGTATAGTCTAATCTACAACATTACATAATGGTAAATCCACCATTCAAGAATGCCACATAGGAAGTCAACCAAGGTCAAACGGGTTTTACAAGGCTGACTAGGGTAGGGGCATTACATTCTCCCCCCCTAGGCTCCGACTTACTCCTAGAAGTCGCAAGGCTAGCGGAAGTCATACAACCCGTATTAGCCCTTAAACTCAATTAACAATTATCAAGTTGCACAAATATCTATTCTGTCAACAATTAAAACATTATTTATAAATCCTCTACGAATGTCATTATCCATTAGCAGAATGCATCCCAAAATCATACACTTCTTAAAATATTCTAGAATTTACACACAATCATAGTAGAGAAATGAGAATTTTTCCTTCCTTTCATACACCAATTTATTGCATTACAAGATATAGACAATAGTTACCATACTCACCTATCAAACCCGACAAGAAAACATGTCATCAAGATCCAATTCTTTCACCAATTCATCTCTTTCACAAAAATTTATCACATAGAACTAGCTTCAAATATCAATTTCTACATCCAAGTTAACTTTCGACAAATAAGAGCAACATAAAAAACTCAATTGTTTACACTTTCCAGACATACAAGAACCTTTCCAATGACTATGCCCCATAACATAGTGACAAGTTAATACCATTTAATCCATGATTACACATAATAACCTTCCACATAATTGGCTTGCACAACACAAAAGGCCACATGTGAGCATGTCTAATGCTTGGTCAAAGATAACATGCATGATCAACATTTCTATGCCTGCTCTCAGAACAAATAACATGATCATAATTATCCAACATCTCACTCAAGGGCTTGATGGTGCTAGGGTACACCATAGCAGTGCTACCTTCCATACAAGACCCTCGTGAACATCCTTTGCTGTGTAAGGTGTTTAGCCTCCAAGAGATAGTCACCACTCATAGGTAGGTAGTGGATCCTAGCTGTCTCACAACCTCACATACCTCCATCCTCAAGGTTCCCTACGTCTACTTCCTCGTATACACTCATCCAAGACTGTCTCCTATGTTCTTGGAGAGGAATTCACATTGCAACACAAGACCAGCTTACAAAAACAATAAGGATAAACTAGTTTAGCCACCAAAGTATAGAAGAATAAAGATAATAATCGTCAATTCCAACAGTAAGGCAAGAAAATAATTTCAGAATTGCAACATCAAATCAAGTAAGGACAAGATTGCAAGATCGTGGCTAAACCTTTGAGGTCAAAATAAAATAAATTGCTAGCCCACAAGGAAATAAATAAATAAATAAATAATAAAAGAAGATCATAAGTGCACATTACATCACTACGTGACTAGTAGCTAGCCACCAACGAGGAAGGAAGGAACAATCATCTAGCTATCATAGTAGCTCATCATGTGGTGTGGCCTAGTCACACATCCGCATGGCATGGCAGCGTGCACCTTGGCATCACTCCGCATCACATCATCACGTGGCATGGCTCTACCCTAAACCTGTCAGTAGGCCGCATGGCAATGTCTACTACATCCCGCATCGTGTCTCAGCACGACATGGCAATACTCCAAGAGGAAAGGGCATGCAATGGACGTATCCCGCATGGCAGTGTACCTCACGGATAAGGCACACGCAGGTCAAACCTCGCATAGTGATGTTCCTCTCAGGACACCTGCCGTAAGCCAGAGGTATACATGGCTAATGTCTACCCACAAGTCTACCAATACTTAGTCAATTGGCAACTCATGTAAGAGAATAACACGCCTCTCATGAAGACAAGGCAAAAGATGCTCCAATAAAATACATCAATATGCTCAAGACTGTCATCTATATGCTCAAAATTAAGGATAGGAATTAGGCTAGCACACATGAACCTCATAAATCAGTTCATTACAAGGGAAAGTACTGAGTACACCTATAATACAGTTTCATTATATAACTATATTTTTCCTCAAGATAGGGAAGCTAAAGTCGCTTCGCATCGACATTACTCGTACGCTGTTCATACTATTCAAGGAATGGTGACTCCTAATACTACCCCTTCACATACTAACTTCTCAACAACCCATGGGTTGGCACTCAGTATGGGAACAAATATGCAACATCACATAACTAGGTATGGTTTCCCATACTCATAAGCAACATATCCTCCATGGTTGATTACTCCACCATCCCATGGGCACACAAAGCAAGTACGGGTCTCTTACAACATACAAGGAATAGCACCATTACTGGTTTAGTCACATTTACGGGGAGGACTTTACACCACGCTAACATCTACTTAAGGGAAGTTTTAATTATGCTTTACACATGAATCACTAAATAAAGTTTACTCTAGATACATGTTTTAAAATTCTTAACAATTCAAATTTACACAAGGAAATAACGTCATTCCAATATCTTTCTCCATTTCCACTAAGCATTTTCATTCATATTACTAACTATGCAATTTTCTTTTTTCAAGGCGAAAAACTTTCCTCTTTCAATTAGAAGCCAAAAGAAAACATACAACTTCATATGCGTTATAAAAATTCCTCTTAATTCACTGCATTCTTAATAGTATTTCAAAACAACAAATTCTATAATTTAGGCAAGAGGAGGAAGAGAGTTGGAAAATCATCTATTTCCTACGAATACACAAGATCAACAAGATCACACTATATGCCCGGATATAAGTCTATCATTTTAGTTGCACGGTTTTCATTTCACTAGCTTTTAGGAGGGTGCCAAAGCAACCTAACATGACATTTATAATTATTATTGCTGCAATATAATGTTCTAGTTTTCTGAACAAGAATTCAAGACAACCAATTTTTTTTGTAATACAAGTCTTCTTGAGAACAATCACTATTCGTAATACAATACAATAATACATCAAATCTAACATTGAAAATTTATAATATGACACGAAGGTAAATGAAGAGCTATCTACTAGATATTACACATTTAATGCATACAAATTAACAAGTCTTTCATTTACTCTTTCTAAACACAATAAGACAATTATCTATATCCAAAGAAAGTTAAAGGGTGCGTTACTAAAATAGGTCCTAAATCAAACTAGTTGAATAAGCACATAAAACAATCCTTCGAGGAACCCATTAATACACTCCTGAAGCTACTATAACATGTTCTCTTTTGGTACTCCTTTCATAACAAGAAATTTGCTCAAAATCAACTATGCGCATATTAATGCACCTTACTTAAGATGGAATTTAATTATATTACTCATACCAAGCACATGGAGAACCCTTAATGCAAACATACAATTTTCTACCATTAACCAAAAATTAACTCCCAAACCAAATCCCTTTCACAATCTAAAACACATAAGCGTTATAAGGCTCACACAAGGGCTCAAGAAATATCATCCTTTCTCTTGCAATAAGAAAACTTAAATAAGAGATAATTACCCATATCAAATCCTTTTAATTTACTAGAGAGAGAGAAGAGGGAGAGCCATAATCATTCAATTTACTACATAATAAGCATTAATATTTGCCATACTAGTCTTTCAAGTGGACAATAATTAAGATAGATCATAACCATGACAAGCACATATCGTACTTTTAGATTCAAGATATTACCAACCAACCCAGATGGATTAGTCAGAAGAGTAAAACAAATAAAAAATGAAGGTGCATACGACTCTCTTTCAGAATAAGAAGGATCGTAGACCAAGACCTCAATAAGCAGACAAAACACCTATAATCATTCCCAAAACACCCACATCAAGAAGGTGAAAACAAGGTGTGAACACACGCATTACACACAAGTAGGGTTTGTTCAATCGCACCCTCACATCAAGGAGGACAAGAATACAACATAAGGTAGACACACACACACCAACTAAGGGCACAAGAAAAACCAAAGATCCCAGTGTTGCAACATGGGCTCTGATACCAAATGTAATGCCCCGCCAGGAAACCCAAAAGGGTTCAAGTAAAAAACACTCAAATAGAGTGTAAATATTTTTTTTTATATAATAATAATAATTACAAGTGTTAATAATAAGTTACAACATTAAGATAATTGTGGAGTTATCTAAAGCTTAGATAACACAGCGGAAGACTAAATGAACCTAAGGAGTTTCCCAACGCGATTACGTATCCTTACACCTAACTCAACTCGCGACAATCGATCCAATTAAGTTGGATATCTTAATTACATGTTAATACTTAAGACATGGATTTATATTTTGTTCGATAAATTGACATCTTAGAATTTTAGGACACGTTCACTTATTTTGAATGGATGGGAGGCTAACATGAGGTTATTTACTCAATGCACTTTAAAACATAATTAACTTAAGAGTCCACCCATTAAGGTACAATGCGACTAATATAACGAAGTTCATTCATTTGGGTTAAAGGTAACCACCCACAATTGATAACATTATTTATAATTAAAAGTATGGCTAATGAGATTCATTCATTTAGGATTAAACTGCAAATAATAAAACGAGGTTCCTTCATTTGATTTTAAGCAAAACCAACTAATGAGTCGTAGTTCGTTTATGGAGGATAAAATGTAAATAGCCATAGAGTTCTTTCTTTGGAGATTAAAATAATGCTAATAGATGGAGTTCAATTCATTAAGGTGAAAATGTATTAGGGTCGCATGAGTTCATCCCTTTAATTAAAATATAGTTAGCAAGATGATATTCATTCTTTCAGAATTAAAAGCATAAGTACATAGTGCCGTTCTTCCATTAGGATTAGAATATAACTAACTTAATTTGTGTCACTCTTTTTAGTTAAAAATAAAGTTAATATGAAGAGATAAATTTTGCTAAGATTAAGATATAAACAACTAAATGAATCCTTCCCCTTCAATTCAATTTTAGCTAATCATAAAGAAATTCATTTATTAGGGTTATAATATGGATAGCCAATTTTGAGTTCATCCAATTATGAAACTAATTTGGTGAGGATTATTTGTTTTAGAATAAAACGTAACTAACTAATTGCATTCATCCAATATAGTGAAATAAAGCTAATATGACGATGTTCATTTATTAAGATAAAACGGTAAATAATCGAAAGAGGTTCATCCAATTATATTTTCATTTTAGATATTATGATAGTAAATACAATATTTGATTTTACATTTATTGCATTCAATTGCAAGCTTTATAACAAGTTAATCCAATAAAGGTAACCTAGTGAGATTCTTTCCACTATTACTTCTTTTAATTAACATTAACAAAATACTTTTCCATAATCATAATTACAATCTTTTATGAACCTGATTACTACCTTTATCAAGATGACTAAATTTATATGCACTTTGATTTAGCTTCATTAAATTCCCATTATACACTTATGAAAATCAACCATACATGATAACTTAAAGTATGAAATAAAAGAGACTAAAGCATCGCATAACACAGATATGATCTCGGAGTTCACCCCTAAAGGGCTACATCTTCGGGTCTGCTCAACTGCAAGACCCTTCTGGCAATAAAATTAGTTTAAGGTTACATAAGTTTCATGTCATATACATCCCTGCCTTTTAGGCGAGCACAACCAATATACAAATGACCACTTTGGTCCATAAATCCTAAATGATTCCCTCATAGAGACGGATCCAACTTAGCATGTTAAAAGAAAGTACAAAGGTCCATTGCCCAACAGTACTCTATTTAGTGACCTAAGACATAAACAGGTGCCCCAATTCAAACAACAACAGGGTCCAAACAAACATATCAAGGTTTGCCATCACTTTAAACAAAGCACTTACAGAACCTAAACTTACAAATTTTCCAATCGATACATTATTAAATTTCCAATAATTCTACTAACATATTGTTCAAGTTCTAAAAATATTTGAAGGTAATTAAATTCATATTCCAAATAATCCTATACTTTAGTATTTTATTTCTAAAACTCCCAGATGTTCTTTATCATTCACATCAAAAGACAATACATACTCTTGAAAAATATCTTATTTAAAAAGAATTACCAAATATTAACAAAGGTATTTTATTTCAAGGATCTTCAAATTTAGACAATATTTAATCTCTTTTCCAAAGGTTACTTCCCTATTAGAATAGGTTCCAAAATTAAATATTAATTAATATAGATTTATTAATCCATGATTAATAAATTTTAATTAATTTAATAATTTAATAATGCGCAAACTTCATTATTTTATATATATATATATAAAAAAGACTTTAATAAAAATATATTATGAACTTCTTTTAATCACACCATAATTCCCCCATGGCATATTTCATCTTATAAATATTATTTTTTATTTTTAAAATATATAAAAAAAAAACATAAACAATTTTTTTTTTCAAACTCTAGCCTACAGGTCCCACCTCCCATCACAGGAGTGGGAGGGACCAACACGCAGGTCCCTGCAGCCCACAATGTGGATGCAGGTTCTGCGAACCACACTGTGGTCACAGGTCCTTGCGGCCCATAGTGTGGACGTAGGTTCTCTGTGGCGCACATTGTGGACGCAGGCTTCCTGCGGCCCACAATGTGGATGCAGGTCCCTGCAGACCACACTGTGGATGCAGGCTTCCTGTGGCCCACAATGTGGACGCAGATCCCTGTGGACCACACTGTGGACGCAGGTCCTTGTGGACCACAATGTGGTCGCAGGAAGGACTGCGAACCCGCAGGGAAGAAGGGGGGGGAAATGGCGGCGCGAGTTGAGCCTCGGCTCCTCCGCCCACCAAACCCTAACGCCCAATTTTTTGTTAGTAAATTTAAAAAAAAATAAAATAGTATATGCAAATATTGATAAAAAGATAAATAACTCCCAAACAGCCCACACAGTCTGAGACACAAACTTAAACATTTTCCAGCAACCCCCATTTTTTTGAAAACAATCATAGTCAGACATTTTTTATTTTTTTTCCAGAATGTTCAAGAAACCATGACAAATCTTGAATCCAAGAACAACCAAAATTTCAAAACTGAAAACTAAATCTTAACAACATTCATAGGTATTATTTTTTTTCTTTACCAGCATTTCATGGAGAACATCCAAACACCATTTTTGATTCAACAAATAAATAAAAGGGTAAGCCAGAATCGTACCTCATATTGCATTCCTAGCAAGACTTTGAAGAAGAGCTCAACCTTCAACTCAAGGCAAATCTGCATTTTCTCCAAAATCCCCAATCTCCATTCCAAAAACAACTTTTTCCCTCCCCCCCAAAAAAAGATACCAAAAAGAACCCCCTTTTTGACCTAATTTCTAATTTCGAATTTAAGCACTTTTTAAATAAAAAATAAAAAATAAAAATGAAAATCATTCTTTTCCACTATTCAATAAATCTAACTCGCTTTTCTAATTAAAATTAAAATGCTTCTATCTCTTATTTAATTTTAATTTTAATTTCTCCATATTACTTTAGCCAACATTTATATTTCGAACTATTGACCAGGGTAAAGCATTTAGATTAATTTAATTTCCAAAAAATCAATCTTTTATACTATATCAACTTTACAAATTAAAAATAATTTTCTTTAAATAATAAAATTTGCCCTTTCATTTTCCAAAATGCGAAAATGATTAATTTATTTCTATTTCCAAATGACTTTAAATCTTTCTTTTTTTAAAACGCATAACTACTTAAATTCGTTATTTAAAATTAACTATTAAATTAAACTCACTACAACATAATAAAGCGATCTTTTTAATAAATGATTAATCTCATGAAGGAAACCTATTTATTTTAATTCTTCAACAACTAATGCGTAAATGAACACATTATTTCAATTTTAATTACTTAAGCTTGTTACAAATATAAATAAAGCGATCTCTTAAATTAACGATTAATCATATAAAAGAAAACTCTCTATTTTAAATTTCTCAATTACTAATGCGTACATCCACACATTAAATTGCATTAAATACTTAAGATAAAATACTCCATTCCCCACACGCATGGCATGCAAACCAAGAAAGTCCACCAATCACATGACACGCAACCCAAACGAAAAGAAAACCCTACAGACCACACACGACGCTCACTTGACCATGGCTAAGGCAAGACGAGAGTTTTATGACCCCCAAATCCGAATTCTAGGGATGAAGGAGGTATACTCAACCCTGCGAATCCCGAAGGAGATGAACCTCGCCCTAGGTGGTGTTGTACCTACAATCTCCTGCACTCATGAATCACGCAAGCATACATATATATATACATATCCAATGAAGGCGTTAGCTCGAGATTTATAACAAGAATTAGGAGACAACTACATTTACACAAGAATCGATGCAAAAGCACAATAATAGGTATGCACAATATTCGTATAGTCTAATCTACAACATTACATAACGGTAAATCCACCATTCAAGAATGCCACATAGGAAGTCAACCAACGTCAAACGGGTTTTACAAGGCCGACTAGGGTAGGGGCATTATATAAGTATCTCACAATTCCTATCCTACACCATAGAACAATATCCCAAGATAGATGTATCCTAATGCTACTGCCAGTTATGCTGCTAAGAATCAACCCAAGTTACCTCCTCCTCCCGAGAGACTTGCGCTTGAACCACCTCCTTCAAAGCCAACAATTGGTTATTATGAGATGGATCAAAATGAGTCTTCTTCTTTTGATTATCAGTTTGATGATGTTTCTCTTCCTCATCAAGAAGAAGAAGATTTAACTGGTGACTCTACTATATGCTATATGCACTATGATGACTATTGCTACTGAAAGGACTCATAGTCAATCATTTTCCATGATGACAAGATCCCACACTCGATTGGCTCAACAAGATAAAGCCACGAAAGTTGCAAGCAATTCTCAATCACCTGTTACTATTGCTAAAAGGGGAACATCGATGCCCTATATTCCAAAGGATGCAATGAAAATTCAAGTAACAATTATCCTCCTTGTGCTTCTTCTATTGATCCTAAGCCCAGTATACCTAACCCCAAACCACAATCAGACAATGTTCATCCCTCCCTAGCTATTTCATTTCAAGCTTTTCACATTATTGATCATGCTAGGAAGACCAAGATTTAAATGTCTGAAGTTGAATACTTACAAGCTAATCTTGATCAATTTGATAGGTTAGCTAATTTTTTTAAAAGTAAGGAAACTCATCCTATACTTGAAAATACTACCCCTCAAGAACCCAATAATTTTCCCAATCATTTAGTGACCATTCCATCTACTACCCAAGGAAAGATAGAACCTTTTATATTTCCCTGTTGATCAATGGTTTTCAATTGAGCAATTATGTCTTGGATTTTGGTGCTTTTGATAACGTCATGCCCGCTAAAGTTGCTCAAGCTTTGGGGCTAACCTTGACCAAAACTTTTGGTCATTGTTATTTCATGGAAAACAAATAAGTGCCTCTTATTGGGCAAATCAAATATGCTCAATTTGTATTTGCAGCTTTTCCAGATAATAAAGTAAAGATGATTGTTTTGGTAGCTGACGTTCCTGCATCATATGGAATGTTACTTGGCTGTAATTTTTGCAAGGATGTTGGAGGTGAACTCAACATGGATTTGACCTAAGCAAGAATACTTGTCAAAGGTATTGTGCAAAAGTTAGTTCCTGAAAGAGAAACTAAATACACGGTTGTCAAGTCTAATGATCCCCATGCTCAGATTCTTTTTGAATCTTTGTGTTTCAGGAATTATTATCTTCATATAGATGAAATCTCAGAGTTTGCTAAAGATTGACCTTCTAGAAGCTCTGACATTTCACTACTTTCAACAAATGAAAAATTTGTTGATATTGAGAAAGACCAAGCTTTAGAAGATGGGTCTTCAAGGTCATATGTTATGGTTATCTCTTGTTACTGATGAAAATGTTCCACTACCTTCCCAACAAGAAGAGTTTCAATCTTCTCCTACACAAGAAGAGAGTTTATCTTCTCCTATGGAGGAAGATGACAACTTTTCTTTTCATAATGCATCCATTTTGGATGAAGGTAGCACTAGTTGTTCTAATGAAAATGATAGTTCAAATGATGTGTGGACTGTTGAGTTTGATGGTAGCTATGATACAAATGGATCTGGAGCTAGCGTAGTTCTCATATCTCCTAAGGGAGAGATCTTCCCTTATTCCTTCAAACTACAATTCACTAATACTAACAAAATGACTGAATATGAGTCACTTTTGTTAGGAATGAGCATTGCATAGAAAAGAGGAATTAGAAATCTTCATGCCCAAGGTGATGCAAAATTAGTAGTTTGTCAAGTAAGGAGTATATGTCAGACTAGAAATGATAGACTCAGGAATTACTGTAATTTGGTATGGGAAAATATCAAAGATTTTGATGCTTTTAGCATCTAAGTTGTGCCTCGTGAGTACAATGATAGGGTTGATTCCCTTGTTATTTCAGCTACTTTGTTGATTCCCCATCTTGACTTTGGTCAAGATAAATACATTATTGAGTTAATTTGTAGACCTAGTGTGCTTGACAATTGGGATCATTGGCAGATCTTCAATGATGATAAGCAGATTAATAACTTCCTACAAGTAGAAGATGGTTTCAACAACCTATAATTCAAAGGGAGTAATTATCCTACTTCTTCGTCATCAAATTCAATGTCTAAAACATCATCCAAATCAAATGAAAATATTCTTCAGTTGAAAGGAAATAAAATTCCCAAGGGGTTGGTTTTTCTTGAAAAACTTTTCGATCAACATGATCATTATATCAAGAGGCGGCAACAAGAAAATGTTGATTCTCCTATGGGATATGAGAAATATAATATTGGCTCAGATGAAGAACTCAAATTTGTCAATATTGGCAATAACTGCACTTCGAATGAAAGAGATGAGTTTATTCATCTTTTGCACCAATACCATGATGTCTTGGAATATTCATACGATGATCTTAAATCTTTTCAACCTGAGGAAGTGCAACATGACATTCTCCTAAAGCTTGGTGCAGTTCCCTTTAGACAAAAGCAGTGCCAGTCTAATCCAAAACTTTTAGGTACCATTCTTTCTGAGATTCAAAAGATGCTTGATGCTCGGATTATCTTTCCCATCCATCATTCAACATGGTTGGCAAATATAGTTCTGGTGCATAAGAAGAATGGAGAAATACGTATCTGTGTTGATTTCATAAATCTTAACCAATTGTCACTCAAGGATAATTATCCATTTCCAATCATGGATCAAGTTTTGCAAACAATGACAGGTTCTGAAATGCTATCTATGTTAGATAGATTTTCAGGATACAATTAGATTGAGGTTAGTGAATTTGATCAACATAAGACTACATTTACTACTCCATGGTGTACATTTGCCTACCACAGAATGCCTTTTGGGTTGATCAATGCGGGAGCTACTTTCTAACGAGCTATGGACTTGGCCTTCCATGGTACTGTGGGAAGATATATTGTAGTGTATCTTGATGATCTTACTATTTTTCCTAAAGACTACGAGAATCATCTTTTTCACCTAAAAGATGTACTTGAAAGATGTTGCAAGCGTGGCATCTCCCTTAACCCCAAGAAGTCAGTTTTTGGGGTGACTGAGGGAAAACTCCTTGGTCATATTGTTTCCAAGGAGGGGATAAAAATTGATCCTGAAAGGGTTAAATCTATCCAAACTCTTCCTCTACTGTCCAATAAGACTGTTGTTCATTCCTTCTTTGGTAAGAAAAATTTTCTGTGGAGATTAATTCATGACTTTGCAGAAAAGATTCTTCATATCATGGATATGATGAAAGGAAAGACTGCTTTCCATTGGAATTCAGAAGGAAAAGTTGCATTCAATGAAATCAAGGATGCAATTGCCCATGCACCTGTATTGGTATGTCCTGATTACACTAAGGAGTTTATCATGTATAGTTATGCTTCTGAGCATACTATGTCTACTATTCTGATGCGGAAGAATTCAAAAAAGATTGAATCTCCTATTGCTTTCATGAGTTTTCCTCTAAAATCTCACGAACTCAAGTATTCCTATATTGAGAAGAATGCTTATGCTGTTGTTAAAGCAGTCAAGAATTTCTATTTTTATATCTTGAATTCTCATATTGTTGTGTTAGTTCCTGATACATCAGTTAACTCTATTTTGACACAATGGGAGTTTGGCACAAAAAAAGGGAATTGGATTGCCAAAATCCAAGAGTATGATTTGGAGATTAGGCCTACAAATATTGTTCAAGGAAGAGGACTTTGTCAACTCATGACAGAAGGGATTCTAGAGGACCAAGAATTGGATGATTCTGAAGATCTTCCCAAGGTGCTATTTGTCAGTACTACTGATGAATGGTACTCTAATATAGATTTTTTATTGACTTATGGTGAATGTCCACAACATTTGTCATTCAAAGAAAAGAGGAGTATTAAGTTGAAAGCTGCGAACTTTATATTATGGGATACTGGTTTTTACAGAAGAGCAATTGATGGTACTTTCATCTGTTATGTTGACAAAGCACAACTAGTCAAATTGCTAGAATATTTCTATGATAAGGCTTGTGGTGGTCATTTTTCCACACCAACGACTGCACAGAGCTAAGTATTATTGGCCTACGCTCTTTCAAGATGCTTTTAGATGGGTGCATAAATGTATACATTGTTAGCAGTTTGTGGGCAAACAAAAGCTTGCAGCGTTACCATTGAAACCGATGATTGTTGAAGAACCTTTCCGCCAATGGGGCATTGATTTCATTGGTGTGATCAATCCTTCTTCAAGTGCAGGTCATTCATATGTTCTTACTGCTACAGATTATTTCACCAAGTGGGTGGAAGCAATACTGATGAAGAATGCTACTTCTGAGATAGTGTGCAGATTTCTCAAGGAGATTATTGTTTCTAGATTTGGTGTTCCACACAAGATCATGACTGGTAATGCAGCCACATTTTCTTCCTCTGAAATTTCACAATTTTTCTTTGAATATAGTATTTTGTTAACTCGTTCATCCGATTATTACCCCCAAGGTAATGGTCAGGTAGAATCAAGAAACAAGAATTTGATTACCATTATTCACAAGTTTGTTGAAGAGAACCATAGGTCTTGGCATAAGGTTCTTTATGCTGCATTATGGGCCGATAGAATTACACCTAAAAGGCCTATTGGAATGTCACCATTTCAGCTTCTTTATGGGATCAATGCAGAGATACCCGTCACTTCGGAACTTCCTTCTCTAAAGTTGTCTAAAGAAATTGAAGATCAAACTTTTGAAAATACTTTAGACAAAAGGATTATGTACCTTTCTCAGTTGGAAGAACAAAGAGCACAAGTGGTGGACTGGATCACTCAGCATCAAAAACAAGTCAAGGTTCTTTTTGATAAAAAAATAAAAGCAAAGAGGATTCCAAGTTGGTGATCGTGTGTTTCTCTGGGATAAGCGAAGGGAACCGAAAGGTTTACATGGAAAATTTGATTCTCTTTGGCAAGGAACTTACACTATTCATCGTATTGCTAGAGAAGATAGTTTTATCTTGGCTTATCATGATGGTACACCATTTGTGCTTCCCTATAATGGTCAGCATTTGAAGAATTACTTTGAATGAAAGTTCGAGGTAACTTCTTGTAAATAATATCTCTTTCTTTTTTGCTTTTTGCTAATTGTCTTTTTGTTTGTTGGTTTTTTGTGTTGATTGACTTTGTGGCCCAAAGGGTAAGAGGAAGGTACTTGGAGATTTGGTTTCTATTCTTTCACAATTTTGAAGGATAAATGAAAGAATTCCCCAGTCAGAGTCAGTTGTTATCCTCATTTTTGTTTTCAAAAATGAAGGACCATTACATAAAAAATTTCTCAAAAAATGAAAATTTTACACTATGGAAAGCTTCCCAAGGAAGAATTTTTTCTAATCCTTGGACTAGCTTAATCCTCAGTCCATCCTCGAACCACGTTTTAAATTTTGTCGCATTCTTAGTTCATTTTCTATGACTTTCCTTCAATTTCTGGTTTTTTCTCCCTGACTGCAGGTGGGAAATTTTCCTTGAAATGCAACTTTTATGATTTCATTTGTTTTGGTCTTTGTAGGGAAATTTTTGGCTAATTACAAGTGCACTTTATTAAAAAAAAAGAACTTGTAACTTTCTTTTTATTTCCCCCTTGATTCTTTTTGGCTTTTTAAGTTATAATAGGGATTTTTTGGATAAGTTACAAGTTAATTTTAAATTGCATATTTATTTATAACTTGTAATTCTTTTCTAAAACCCCTATTTTAATGTCTTTTGCTTGTAATAGGGATTTTAAACCCCTATTACATGTGTTAAGTTATTAAAAATTATTGTAGGGATTTTATTTTCCCTTTGCAAGTAATTTGTAACTTGCACATCTCTCTCCAAAACCCAATTTTATCTACAAATGAAATAAAGTGACAGTTAAACTTGCTATTTTGCCCAAAAACCCTGATTTGCTCCATAAAATGCAAATTGGGGAATTTTAAACTTGTAATTGCATTTCCAAAACCTGATTTTGCCTTGTTGAAGGAAAAGTGACATTTTAAACTTGCAATATGGGAATTAAAACCCGTTTTTCTCTATTGCATGTAAAATAAAACTTGTATTTCTTTCCCAAAAACCCGATTTTCCTCTCCTAAGCCAATTTTGCCACAAATTCTTCCCAATTTTTTATGGAGAAATTCATGGAGCAAGGAGGCATTTTTGTTGCAAGGCGATTTGTGTGAGCTATGGGACACGTTGCTGCTATTTTGGTGAATGATTCAACCCTTATTTTCTGCCAAATGGTTTACCACATGATTCCTAAGACCCACGTTTTGGTGGATTCAAACTTCACAAAGTTGAAATCTCCTAAATTGTTTTTCCCTCTTTCACCTAGGTGTTGCAGTTGGAGGAACATTTGACCACTTCTTATGCCATTGGATTTGCATGTGGTGCCATGTTTCGCTACCCAAGGCATTTTTGTAAAATGTGGCAAGGGTTTAGAATACGGTTTATTTTCCATTTAACAGTTCTTCTTCCTTCTTTCAAAGATTGATCATCTTTTGAAGAGGCATTTTCAGTTTGAATCAAGGTATGATTTCTCTTCTTTTCTTGCTTCATTTTCTTGTTTTCTTGTTTTCTTGTTTTTTATTTCTACTTGTAAATTTTTGTATATGAATATTTTGCCCCAAAAATTGGTTTTGTGAGAGAGATTTTCCCCTTTGCAAAGCAATTTGTGAATTGTATTGTTCTTCCTCATTTTCCCTCTTTACTTGTATTCAGGATTTTAAATCCTAATTACAAGTTTGATTAAAATAATTGTTCTTCCCTTACAGTTAAAACAATTTAACCATCTTTTGTTGAAATTCCAAGTTGCAAAGATGAAAAATACCCATCCTTCTAAAATCGGGTTTTTAGAACCGGATTGAATGTCTAAAGTTCTTCTCATTTTCTTGGAAATAACATTCCCTAAATCTTCCCATTTTTATCCATCCATATTGCCTATATCTATACTTTTCGTTCACGTCATTTCCCACAAGTCTAATCCTCATTTTTCACTTATTTCTCCATTTTCCGTTTTACAAGTATACTTGCATTCGGGTTTTAAAAATCTGATTTCATGTGAGCTCTTCCCAACTTGTATACTTGTAAAACTTTCCCCAAGATCCGAAATTGGTCAAAGTCAAGATTCCTAGCATTCCTACTTATTTCCCATCTTTCTCTCACAAAATCGTGAAGTGCAAGGGTTGGAGTTCTTCCCATTTGAAGAAGGAAAATTGTTAGCTGCAGTTGATTATGATGTTGCCTTAACACTTTTAAGTCTTCATCGCAGTATACCAGGTTATCCTTCAATGTCAGATTTACCATCCTCTCGTATTCCAAAGAAGATGAAGTATAAATATGACAAGTACCAGAATGAAGTTTCACCTTTGCAAGTTTTCTCTCCTTTGGACCACATATAATACACGGAGATAAGGCATGTGGACATGTCAAAATTCATTAAGAGGGTGGAGGATCCGTAGGATAGCAATATGTAGCGGCTGTTGGATAGCCATATTCATCATGCATCTTCTTTCCCAGTGGCTGCCCTAGAACCTGAATTTGTCCTTGGATGCACTCATCACTTTGACAGGGACACGAGAACCATCAGAAATAATGATGATGAGGTGATAATCCACAATGATGCTGATACCATTGAGAAACTCTTCAGAATACCACCAACACATATTTATATGGAGATTTCCAAAGATAGTGCAGCTGAGTACTATGTCAAAAGGGAAAAGGACTACAAACGTCATATTAATAGGTGGATCCATGAGCCACAAGCCGCTTTCTCAAGGTGGGCCAAGTTGTACTGTTGTGACTTCAAATGGGAGATTGGAGACATCATTACTCTCCTGAGAAGGATGATGGGCCTTGAACATTCTAATATTTTTGAGCCCTGGATGTACCAGTTTATCATGTTCATAAGGCAGTCCTATCATATATCATGGGGAGAGATTATCAGTGATGCTTTATGCAAGAAACTTTCAGCAGTCCCTACCACCATGACTTTCTACATGAATTCATAATTAGTGTATTTGGCAGCGTCACTCAGACATTTCCCTGGTCTTTCTACCAAGGGTGACCGCTTGCTTATACCTGTATGGGAATATTATGATCAGCTGCCTTTGAGACCCAACAGATTGCATTTCAGAAGAGTTCAAGATGCATTCTTTGGCTACTTCATGTGCCAGTTTGACAAGACTCTAAAGAACAAAAGGGTGTTAGATGAGGCATGGGAAAGAGAATGAACATGGGTGTTTGTTTCTTCAATTCCCAACCTTTACCTATTGTTGGTCTCAATTTCTGACTACTTTGTTTTCCCTTCATGAATTAAGCCTCTGTTTACATAAGAAGAGAACAACAAGAATAGGAAACATGACAACAATAACGAGGTTTACAAGGAAAAAACATCTCGCACTTCAAGCTTTACAAAGCTTAGGCGGGTGAACCTAATTGTGACTATTTTCTCACAACCTAGTATATGGTCTATAGAAAACCAGTGCAAATTTCTGCAAACTTCTTCGATTTAGTGCAACGAAACATGAATGAAACATTTGTTTTGATTATATAGGACTACAAAGATATCACAAATACTAGCAATTTAAACCAGTGCCTTATCTAGGCATCAGAGTCATCAAAAACCAAACTAAAATCTGACAATAGAATTCATACACATACCACTATTTTAATCTATTAAATCGGTATATTCCTAATATAAACAGACTTCCAATCTGTACTAGACCTAGTCATCAAATTCATATGAATATAATGATATCAATGAAGATGAATTAAGCATATTTAATTTTCCTCCTTGAGAAAAAGAATTAAAACATTCCCATCAATTACCTTGCAACTCATCTAACTAAACAATCCTTGATTATTTAATTAAAAATGAAAACCAACATGCAAACATAAACACAACACAGATTTGAGCTTGAAATATTTTTGATTGTATATATTCCTTTATCAAAGATTACAAAGATATAAGAATGACTCAAAATATCAAAAACAAAGTCTGCATATATTTTGCTAGAGCTTCGCTACAAAATTATTTCTGATCTCCATCTAGGTAGTCCTGGTATCCTTTTATAAAATTTTGGATGCAACAAGCTTCGGAATTCCCTAGAAGAATATTCCTATCTTAACCATAATTCCCTCCAAAAGCTACACCGATTACAAAATTGCAACTGGGGTAGGAGCATAACTAATTTTGGAATGTACTCTTCCACAACTGATTAGTTGTCTAGCTAGAAAATGGCCAACTAACATCTCTATAGTTACAAATCACGCACCAAGTGTCTTCAATCCTTCAAGGTTCCAATTACCCAAAAAAAACTGTTACAAAAAACCAACTGCTTCAGGATGCCCGTGAACTGCCACATGCTGGAGCATCAATGGGATCTTCTTGTTCTCCTGTCAATTTCAAAACATACTTACTCTCCCATAATTTGAACATCTCATCCTCGGGCCAAGGAAAGATGATAATTTTTTTCTTTTATTTATTCAAAATTTTCCATGTCACCTTTAGTTGTTTAACCTCCTTCTCCAAAAAGCCAAAATGTGATTTTACCTTTTCAATTTCCTCAATAGTTTGAATAAATAAAGAAGTATCATCCATATTTATAACATTATTTATTCTTTGAGACAACCTATGACCTAGCTCCTCAATCCACACTTCCTTGTCTTTAATTTTATTTGCACTTAAGAAGCCTCCAGGAAACAACTCAAACATTTCATTTGCATATCCTTTCGGAATAGATTTGCCCTTCTTTCAATATTTACTCTTTCTACTACAAACCTAGACAAGTCTTTTTCTAATTCATAAGTAGATTTGATTTTATCATCAACATCTACTTCTTCCTTAGATGATGAATATATGGACTCTAAGTCCACCTCTCTGGCAATCCATTTTTCTAAAATTGACCCCAAAATAGCCTTTTCCTCCTTCAAAGAATCCAAAAGAGTCTTTATTATTTTCATATTTATATAAACAATTGTTGCCCCAACAGTATCAGCAAATTTCAAAATGGTGCCTCTGACCTTTTCTTCATATTTAATTGCAAATACTGACTAAGCCTGCTTCAATTTTTCAATTTCATCTTGAACACTTTCTATTGACCAGAAGCCAAGAGTCATAGGGGAATGAGGAAATTCAATAATAGGACTGGAAGGAGGGGGCCTAACAGGAGAAGAAGCAATCATTAATTGAGAGGACTCACCCTTATGTTGTTGTCCTTCCAATTTACCCTGTAACTCTACAATGGTGTTGTCCTTGGAAGCGATTTCAAGCTTTGCATCATTATAGGCCTTGAGGACTACTTCTAATTTTACTTGAAGATCAGCTTTCTCTTTTGCTACCTTCTTGGACACTGCCATTCCAAATTTAGCAGACTCTTAAGTCGTGCTAGCAGCTTCGATTACTCCTGTATCTTTAACTCTCTTTACTATCATACCCCTGAGTAATCAAATCCTGAGGATTCTCCCCTTCTTCTATTCTCTTCTCTTTTTAATGACCACATTAGCAAAGCTGCATGGTCATTACTATAAACTATCCCCTCCAAGGGTTTTGTTTCTTTTCTTGTTGCATCAAAAATTATAGCATCTGCTATATCCCATTCTGGGAGAATTATCACTCAACACTTTCAATCAATATTCTCCCTTCCTCAGGGGTAATTACCTTAAATTCCTTCAACATTTCTTTCTTTATTTTTTCCTCAATAGAAAATGGATCTTTATTTGATTGTTCAATTTTTCTTTTTTCACATCTTTCCTTGAACTGATCCATGTGCTTTCTCCAATCAAATTGTAAAAAGGCTCCTGACTTCACAAAATTGTCATCGACCAAAAATTCATCACTAGCCTATTTTATAATAGGATCCAATTCCCTTCCAGCAAATTCCTCAGTAGTTAGATCCATCTTAGCACCTGTTGGATCCTCTGGTATTCCTTCCTGCAACTCTCCATAAGTAAAAGAAATTTTCCCCAGGCTTCCTAATTGCATTAGTATCTCAGCAACGACCTTCTCATCACCTATATGTAATGGGGACTGAGAAGATGAATATAGAGATTCACTTGGTCATGCCTCTTCTTCCAATCTGTGCCTCTTTGGGGAGGTTTGGGACTTAGGAGCATCCTCCATTGGCCTTTTGCCCTTTGATGTGGAAGGTTCATACCTCCTAGGCATCACCACTTTATAGCCCGATTTCTTGTACATTACATATTCTCCAGGTGGAATAATCTTAGCAAAAATGGGTTTGGTCAAGATGAGCTTGGCCTTTTCAGGATCTGCCTTTATTACTGCATACTTTTTCTCATTCAAAGTTTGCATGGCATCCTCAAAATACTCTATCAAAAATTTTATCTTCTCCCCAAATGGGTTAAAACTCTTCAATGGATCAATATTTTTATCAAAATGTTGGACAAAGTCAAGAGTTTTCTTTAATGCCAACCATTTTTCTTTTCTCACCTCTTTCTCTGCCATATTAAACTCATTCCTTATCAAATCCTCAGGGAAGTGGAATTGATGAACTTTTGCACCACACCTGACCTTTTTTCTAAACATACCATTGAAAAAGTCCTCTGGATTAGAAAACCTTACAACTATTGTTGGCAATCTGTATGGCTTGAATAATTTATCAAAGTGCAACCAACCCCCTTTAGTAATAACAAACTGGTGTGCCATGGTAATGGTTGGAAAAATTGTTCCTCTGCCCTTATTTGTTAATTCTGCTTCTTGCAGACCCCCAATTTGCCTTATGATTTCAGTAATACCTATTTTCAAGGGGTCCTGATAAGGGAGAAAGTATGGGGTTCCCCTAAAGCCATATACCCTAAAAATAGTTGAACCAAGATATAGAATTATATCTCCCCAATTATGCACAATTTTAATTTCTTCTGCAAACTCCTTGGGTCTGATAAGTTCAAGGAGAACTTTTGGGATCCTGGGGTTCTCTTGACATAGAAGAATTCTTAGCTTTGAGGCAAAACATCTGTCAAATTTTAGATAACTAGCATCTTCTCTATCCCAAGATAGATATGCACTCCATAATTGCATGGGCATGTCTTCACCATCTTTTACTCTCAATAGGTCCATATCCTTTGCAAAATATTTTGCACCTTTGAACAAAAACATATGCATTAACATAGAATACCAGCCAAAAGGTCTATCCACTTTGGCATTATTGATCCCAATCAAACCCTCATGGATGACATTTGCAAGATAGGGTGCAAAGTCATAAGCTAATACTATAGATGGATTAAGAATTTGTGCCATCATGAGCATGTAGTGAGTAGGCATAGCATTTGCTGCATCTTCTCCAAAAATATGACACAGAGGCCAATATACTCCTTTAGCCCTCAAAGTGAAGAAATTCATAGGGAAAGGATCAACTGTACTAGGCCCTACCAATGTTAGTCCTCCTATCTTTGCAAATAATTCCCTCATGGGTCCACTTCTAAGATGGTCCTTTTGAGCATCGTAGACCTTCTTCAACATTTCAAAATGAACAGGCTCTAAATAATTTGAGGATTCATTTAGCTAGAATAAATTTCTAACCTCATCGACTATAATTTCAATTAGGGGGACTCCACTTATATTCCTTACAATCCTGGTGATAGGGTCATAGATCTTCGTAATCTGGGTCAACAAATCAATATCCATGAAGACTCCAGGGACCACCAATTTCCCGACATCTAATTCCCATAGGCTATTTGTAGGAGTAGGTGCATTTCGCTAATTAAACCCTACCCTGAACAGACCTAAGCCAAACATTCCTATCTGAGGATCCCTTAACCAACATCCTTTGTCAAGCAGACCATCACCAATCTGTAGGTGAGAAGACTTGGGCACAAGTTCCTTTGGTTTGGCAGAACTATTTGTGGACTGAACCAACTGCTCTAGAAAATCATCGCAGATAGCCCTTTCCTCATAATCTATTTTTTCTTTGACTTCCCGTCGTGGTGCCATTTTAACAATCTAGGATTTATCTTACTTCAACTTCTACTCAACCAACCTTATAGAATTTTAGAACTAGACAATACCAACACACAAGCGGAAATTACAAATAACAGTTGTAGAACAACTTAATTGTCACTTGAGAACTCATAGAAGCTACACACTTTGTCTCTGCTAACCTTCGTGAATGTCTTTTACAATTAAAATCTTAAAACAAGGTTTTATGAAGCAACCTTGATGACACATCAACATTAATTCTCATCAATGAAGCCATACGCTCTGTAATTAATTTCTTTGAATTTCAAATTTTCCACTCCAATGGACCAAAAGGGTTTCTTTAGTATGCTTTTCCCTTTCGTCGCTGATCCATGAAGAGTAAAATCCTCGCAACTCTCCATCATGGTCTAGTGACAACCATTTAGGTCACGCAGATTTAACACACCCTTTAACCACTTAATCTTTCTAAGAGGTCCCACCATACTTCATTTGCTTGCCTTTTGTCGCTGAGTCGTGATGGGTAAAAGGATCACATCTTCCCATCGCGGTCTGACGACCACTATTGATTTCTCTTGGATCTGACAATAGTTTAAAACACCTTAGCCACTCACACTTTAAGATCCCTCCATCGCTTAACCGCCACCACTTAATCGCCACCGCTCGATCTCTAACCGACCTCACCACTGGCGGCTTGTCACTGAGTCACAATGGGTATTCAATGCACAACTTCCCTTTGCGGTATCATGAGTGTCGTTGGATCAAATCAAACCTTCTTGAATTTTAAGAACCCAATGCATATGTTAAAAATTCATACTTAGGACTTAGGGAAAAAAGAAAGCGCTCCAACTTTGGAAAAAATAAAACCCGCCTATGCCTATGACTTAAATGACCCCTTTCAACAACATAAAGACCCTTTCGACTAAGTGGCAAAAAGGGAATGATTTAAAAGACCTTTCTTAGGACAAGAGACATAAAGGTTTATTTTATGATTTAAATTATTAAACCCCAAACCCTTAGAAGCCATTAATTTGCAGACTTAGAACATTTGAAAGATTGCAGAAACTTTAGGGATATTAGGAATATTTCAGCACCATCCAAAATATTGATAACAACAGCTCTGACTGGGGATGGTTGGATGTGAGATCAACACAAGAAACTAGCAAAACTCTAGGACATAGACCAAAACAAAACCCTGACCAAAGCAAACCTAATATATACAAATTTTATAGCTACTGTGCATGGATGAAATGAGTTATGAGAAGTAGTTCTTCAGAAATTGTCCATGCACTAGCAATTCCTGTAGCTCACCATTCATCTTTTGTAGAAAGTATGAGTCTTTTCCATTGACATCGAAGACAATCAAAGAGCCTATCCATAATGATTCAAACTTCTTATGCTTTCCCTTATATTGTTCTCTAGTATTCCACTGAAGAACCATATCACCAATTTGAAACTTTCTGGTTGTGGTCCTTTTGTCAAAAAGATATTTTGACTGCAACTGAATCTTCAAATTCCTTTTATGAGCGATAATTCTCATTTCTTCCAATTATACCAATTGGATCATTTTGTCCTCCATAGGTTCAGACACTTCCAATTCTTCAGCTTGCAAGAATTTATATACAGGGAGGAGATTATTTATAGGTAACCTAGTCTGTATTCCATATACCAATTCAAATGGAGATGTACCAATGGCCTTTTTCACAGTAACCCTATCTGCCCATAAAGCTAGCTTGAGCTTCTGGTCCCAAGATCTCTTATTCTGCTCAAGAATATTCTTAATGATGTCCAGGAGGCTTTTGTTGCTTGATTCTACTTGGCCATTGCCCTATGGGTGGTATGGTGAGGAATATGACATGATAATTCCATAACTTGCACAAAATTATATGAATTCCTCTAACCTAAAGCACATAGCATTATCCATAATCAACTTCACAGGCACACCAAACCTTGTCAATACATTATTCATTAAAAATTCAATAACAACTTTACTAGTTTCTTGTTTGGTAGGTATGGCCTCAATCCATTTTGTAAAATAATTTGTGGCCACCAAGATCCACCTATGACCTCGACTTGATTTTTTTGTTATCTCTCCAATGAAATCAATGCCCCATTGAACAAAAGGGGCCTCAACTGTAATAGGGTTAAGTGGCAGAGCACCTGCATACTTCAATTTGGAAGAAAATTTCTGACAAAGGGTCACATTTCTAGACAGATTTGTGAGTATCCCTAAACAAAGTGGTCCAGTAATATCCTGCCCTGATTATTTTGTCAGCAGTTGTCTTTGTTGAGTAGTGACCTCCACATACTCCATTATGCGTCTCTGTCAGAACCTTTTGAGGTTGGGAATCATTTAGACACATCAATAATGCCCCATCTTTGTTTCTCCAGTAAAGGTCTCCCTAAACGAGAACATATTTATGTGACTTGAGCTTTAGTGTTCTCTTCTGGTTATGGGTCATTCCCTCTAGACATCTTGCATTTTTCAAGAAATACACAATCTCTTAATACCATGGCTGCATTTCAATGCTAGTGACCATAACCTCTTCAGTTTCAACATTGTTGATGTCAATGTTAGCAAGATTTGACTCTGTCATTAGTTTGGCCAGGCCCAGTCCTCTTACCAACTTTGTGATCTTGATCTCAAGATCAAACTCTTGTATCCTATTTATCCACTTGCACCTTTTACCAGTAACTTCAGACTGGGATAAAATATCTTTGACAACTACATATGGGACATAGGCAACAATTCTTGCATTTACAAGATAAGGCCTGAATGCTTTAACAACCTTGACCAAAGCATATGCTTGTTTTTCCATAATCTCATATTTTAACTCAGCAGCCTGCAAGGATCTACTATAAAAATTGATTGGATGTTCATAACCTTCATCATCCTTCTGAAGAAAGACTGATGCTACTGTATGGTAAGAAGCAAAGGAAAACAGTGAAAAAGGCTTACTATAATCAAGATATTTTAGCACTGGAGCTTCTTGAATAGCCTTTTTAATCTTGTCAAAGGCATGTGCTGCTTCCTCATCCCAAGAAAACTTAGCATCCTTTTTCAGTAGCTTAACAATAGGCTTAACAATCTCAGCAAATTTGGCTATAAACCTTCTGACAAAATTCACCTTACCCAAGAAGGATTGAATTCCTTTAACATTCTTTGGTTGACGCACATTGTTAATAGCCTCAATTCTCTCAGGGTCAATCCTGACTCCTTCCTTGGAAACAATATGTCCTAATAGCTTTCCTTTAGCTACAACAAAATGGCATTTTTTAGGATTTAGAGACACACCGAATTCCAAGGCCCTGCAGAATACTTTTTCTAGATGACCACAGTGATCATCTGCCTTCTTTGAAAAACATGTAAGATCATCCTGGTAAACAACCATTATGATGTTAATAAACTCTTTGAAGGCTACATCCATAGCCCTATGAAAGGTTGCCCCAACATTCTTTAAACCAAATGGCATCCTGACATAAACATAGGTTCCCGAAGGGGTAGTAAAAGCAGCCTTGAATTGCTCAAACTCTTTTACCAATACCTGATTGTAACTGGAGAATTTGTCCATCATTGATAATAGGTCACACCTAGTGACCCTCTGTAGTTGTCCTCAAGAGAAGCGACATTCAAATTCCTAAAATCTACACAGAGCCTTATGTCCCCATTCTTCTTCCTAACAGGGACCAGATTGGATACCCATGATGAATGCCTTATAGGCTTTATAAATCCCCCTTCTCTTAGCTTGGTCAGTTCTTGCTGCATTTTGGGTCCCAAGAGGGGGTTGATAGGTATTTGCTGAAATAAATCTTGTCTATATGCCTTCAAGTCATCATAAGACCAAGCAAAAACATGTTTGTACTTTTTTAGCAGATTAATGAGGTTGGCCCTGATATGGGGAGGGAAATTTTTCCCAATATACACTAGCTTAGGGGATGACTTTGTCCCTAAGTTTACCTCTTCTAGTTCTTCCAACTTAGTAGATGACTTTTGGTGTAAATGACCTTCACTATAGCTAAACATACCCTCGAGTTCCACTAGTCCTCTAGGTATCTCATTAGTTTCTAGTTGAACTATGTCATTTCCAAAAATTGTTTCTTTCTATCTACTACTTCTACTAATGCATTACAATCTATTTTTTGGCCTTCATACTCATCAATGCATTGTACAAACCTAGGTATATCATCATCATTTTTGAACACCTTCCAGTTATACGCATTGGTTGGAATAGAAGGTATGGCCTTGATCTCAACTATTGATACTCCAGTTAATGTTACATCATCATTTTTCAGTGCAAAATTAGCTAAGAAGTCTGACATAATATTTTTTGACCTTTCAATCCAGTCAATTGAAAATGCATCAAAATACTCAATCACATCCGAAACAACATGCTTATACTTTTTTAACTTGTCATTCTTAGATGCATATTTTAATCTTATCTGAGAAACCACAAGTTTTGAATCTCCAAAGACTCTTCACAACCGAATCCCATGTTTCTTAGCAATTTCCAACCCCAATAATAAGGCCTCATACTCAGATGTATTATTTGTGCACTGAAAAGCCAATAGAAAGGATTATTTAAAAGTAATACCTGATGGGGAAACAAAAAGTACTCCTGCTCCAAATATTTCTTTGGAACAAGCTCCATCAAAGTACATCTACCATAGGCCTTCCTGTTGAGATTCCAATTCATTAACAATAGGGTGTGTATTTTTTAGTTGAGGCTGAATTGGTTCAATTCTAAAGTTGTCAAGGTCCACATAAATCATGCAATTAAGCATGTTAGGATCTATTTTCTCAATGACCCTAGGGGCACGTGGTTCTCTATATAATTTCACCTGGTTTCCATTCACTGGGATGGTTGCATATGATAGGTATAGTTGGACATTTCCTCCAACTGCTGCAGCCCATTGTCTAGATAAAAGCATTCCATGATGGGGCTTGGTGTCAGTTACTATGACATCCATCTTATAGGTGGCCTCAGGGAATGTTTCTATTTTCACCTCTACATCTTTCATTGTACCCACAATAGGTACTTCTCTATTATCCATAGCATAGCACTTCCCATACAAGGTATTTATTGGCAATCCCAGCTTTTTCATGACCCCATATGGCATCACATTTGCAAAACCCCCAGAATCTATCATACAATTTTTTATTAGTCTATTGTTGACCAATAATGTCGCATAAAAAGGATCAACTTGGGAAGGTTCTTGAGTAATTGTGTTTCCCACATAAATTTCTAGGATTTTTTGTTCTTGATCCTTTCTCTCCTTTTCAATACCTTTTGGTGAAGATGCATCTATATCTGATATACTAGAAAGAAAAGAAAATGTTGCTTCTCTATGTTCTTTTATTTTTAAAATCTCTATCAGTGGTACTGAAACTTTCATCTAGGTTAAAGCTTGAGTCATATGAAATTCAGAATTAATATAACTCAGAATGGGCTTTAACCTTATCTTCTTTTTGGTGACTTGTCATCTTATCAGCAGTGGTCTCAAATGAATTACTAGTTGCACTAATTTTCTTAGGTTTCCCTAAAGTGTTGGACTGATCCTTTTTAGCATGACCATCTTTGGCAGAAGTCTTACCATCAGCCACCCTTTTTTGAGAAACCTCTTTAATAAACATGGAACTAGGTTCACCTTGATTCTCATCATTCTTGCTACTTCTCAAGTTATAATTATGTTTGGCATTAGCTTTTGTAGCTTTGGTGAGGTTATTCACTTCTTCCTCACTAGGCCTTCTAAGATGAACTTCTTCATCCTCAATTGTCACCACATTTAGGGTAGGATGCCAATCAATTGTTAATTGCCCATGGCAATTTGCATTGTTGCTTAGTGCATCATACTTATCTGCTTCATCCTGTGAAGACTCATAGTCACTTTCAACAATGGTTTCAAACATATTTACTATAGGCTTATCCTCATTCTAATATCTCAATTCACCCTCACTCCTCATAGATTCATTTAAATCCTGAGCCACAACATACTGGTAAGGGGAATGTGGCCCATCACATGCTACGCACCAAGGAGTATTCTCCACATTATGCACGTTTCCACCTTTGAAAGGGGCAAGAGTATCATGATTTTGTGTACTTCTTGGCTTGTCTTGCACAAGTTTGCCATCTTTCCAGGTAGTATTATATGGCATATCATGTAACCTACCAGGTCTATATTTCTAATTGTAATGAGGTTTATCATTATTACTCACCTTTGTAGTAAGGTCTTTCACAGTAGTCATCAGTTTCTCAATCTTATCCTCTTCTCTAGAGGCCTTACTTGGTTGTGGCTTTTTCTCTTGCCATAGTCTGCCATCAGTTCTTCTTCCCACTTTGCCTGATTCTTTCCTATTACTTTCCACATTTATAGCAATTTTAAAAGCATCTCTTAGACTGTGTGGGTTTTTTATCGCTGAGGATATAGGCTATCTTTGGGTCAAAGGCATTATAATAGGTGGTTAAAAATACATTTTCATCTAACCTCATCACTTGAAATAATCTATGCATTGCCTTTTGGAACCTTGCATTAAAGTCTGTGACAACCTCATTATCAAATTTTCTTATATTATTAAACTCATTGAGCATGAAGCTCACATTTGTCTTGTCCCCATACTACTCTTGAAAGCAATTCTTGAATTCTTCCCAAGAACTTATTCTATCTATAGGAAACCCTCTATACCAATCTCTGGCATCTTCAACTAGAGATTGCACAAACAATTTCATGATCACATCCTCGTTTGCAATCTCATAATCATTAATCATATCACCGAAAGACTTCAGATGCTCCTCTGCACTTATGGCATTGTTTCCAGCGAATTTCTGAACCTTGTCCCTCATTTCAATAGGGACATGGTTTGAATAACTTGGGATCCCATCAAAGAAAAGTTGTCTATACAATTCAACATTGATGGGTCTTCTCTGGAACTGGTTACCAACACAATTATTCCCAGTGTTCATTCTTGAACTTGGACCACCAACTCGAGGAACTTGGTTACTCTAGTTGTGGGGTAGTCCAAGAGGTATTTGACTTACTGGAGCAGTATTTGTTAGGCCCAATATGGAAAGCTAATGTACTGAGAGGGGAGGGGTGAATCATTACTCCAAAACTTTTTTCTGATAATAACCTTACTGTTATGCATAAACAGAATAGTGCAGTAACATAAAATAAAGCTAAAATCATCAGATAACAATCATACATGATTTACTCCATAGCACATATATTTTGGTCACGCAGAAACTCTTGGTTAGAGAGAAAAATTGTGGTGGGGATGGCACCCACAACTTCACTACTACAATAATAAATATTGCTCGGTTAGAGCTACATTTAGCTATTTCTGATAGCTTACCCTATTAGGAGTATCAAGATTAGTTAGATCTACCATACTAAAGGATTTTACAACACTATATAAATGATGCACCTGGTTAAAGGATTAACAATTTATAGACTTGGTTAGAGTCTTTTACCCTGTTAAAGGTTTCTCTTACAACTTCAAAATATTACAATAAAATCATTACAAATATCTACAACTTTACATCTGAAATGCTATAGCAGATTCTATGTGCTCAGAATAAGATTACCTAGCTTGTAGCATACCTCGGTAACCCATAATGAAACTCGGTAAACCCTTATGTTTACTCTTTTCTTTGACTATTCACTGATAACCTTCTCAGTGACCTCTCTGTGTCTTTGTAACAGTCTTTTTTCATGCATACACACACATATCTCATATCTCTTGTTGTATATCTGCATCTAACCCTAGAATCATGCTGTATAAATAGATCTCTTACAACGGTGATTTAATTCATTGCTTCGATCTTACAAAAGATTCTTCAAATGAATAACTAAACAAAATATCTCATTGGTTAGATTGACCTTGTAATCATACACAATCTCCTAGTGCAATTTCCAATGCAAAAATGGTTAGATGTGCCTCGATCTTGTAACATGTTTTCGTGTGCATGTCCAAGTTCAATGTATCTGGTAAAACATTTCACTCGGTGAATATCAACTCGGTGATTTAACTTTACCACTCAGTAGCCATGAAACATTACTCGGTAAACAACTTGGTGAATATTGCATTCTGTGATTGCTTTCTTCTGTAACCGACTAGACTATTCATACCAACTTCTTTGTGTGTACCGACTGCATGATTCGGTAATACTAACTGACTAGAATATATATCATGACTTTGGATATGAAACTAATGGCAAGTTGATAAGTAGTAACAATATTAAACGAAAAGGTAGGGTTATTTTGGTTAACAGGGGTATATTGGTTCATAGGTGGAATAGTATTCATGGGCATGGTTGGCTGAATTTTCATTACAGAGTGTGAAGTATGTTGAGTCATGGGGTTGCTTTTCTCTATTAAAGGGAAAGTTATAGGAGGGGCTTTTAGGTAGTCAAATTTTCTTCTGAACTCAGCATTGGTTGCTTCTATTTTAGCTTTCTCCAACTCCCTCTATAGATTTTCCTTCTATTTTCTCATTCTCTCTACTTCAACTTCATGCAAAGATATTCCATGAGGTATTGTTCCACTTCCTGATACTACATCTGCAGTTTTGGAACCAGTTCTAGTCTCTGTAACCTTATGTTTTCCTTTGTCAGTAATGATTTTGGTAGGTTGTGGATCACTTTGAACCTCCCTATTAGTTTGCACAACAATTTTGGGTGCAAGACTAATCTTGGCAGTCAAATTTTCTCTAATAACAGGGCCATCTTCCTTACTTATAGGCTCTTCTTGAGTGAATAACTCAAGATCTACAATTTGTCTCAACAACCTATCTTTCTCAATAAGTTTTACCTTAGTTTCATTTTCCTTCTCCATCTCCTTTTGTTTTATTAAGGAAATTAACTAATGGACTCTTTTATTGAGAGCCTCAATTTCCTAGGAAACCTCATCAACATCTAGAAATATTTCCTCTAAATCTGATATATTGACATGGTCAATATCAATCAAACTCACATTTCCATCTACAGTTCAGGGCAAAGAATCTACCCTAGCATTGGAGCTATTCCTATCTCTCCCAGAAATGCCAATATGAGACAATCTTTGATAAAAAGATTGAATATCCTCATTATTACCAAATAGACCCATATGAAAACCCATAATGTCTTGTTCAAATTCATGAGATGATGTATTAGAATTTGCATACACTGGTCATCCAGAGGACTTACCTGTATGGCTGCCTTTCTGTCTCCATGAAGCATTAACTGGTTCATGTATAGTTGTTTCTCTCTGGCCTTTCTGGACTGGTTCAGGAAATCCTCCTTGTAGCTTCTCTTGAGGATTCTTCTTCATGTAGGACCTAGTGTTCCTTCCTCTCTGCATTATGTGAACTTCCTTGAAGTGATGTGTGATTATATAAAAAGAGCATTGTTTTTTTTCTTTCTTTCAGAGTCGCCACCCAATTGCTTGGGAATTTAAAAGTATTTTGAACAATAGCTCACTCACAGGCAACTATAGAATGAAAATGATACTCTTAGAGAAACATTTGAAAAATGTTGCGATGGGTTAAGACAATTACAGGGACTTGGGTAAACGCAGGGTAGACAACTTTTCATGGAGACCACAAAATACTCAATTTCAACAACTTAGGCAATGTAGACACTGATCTTCATTATACACCTTATCGTATATGACTCTTCCCCAGCAGAGTCGCAAATTCTTGTTGGTCTTAATTTCTGACTACTTTGTTTTCCCTTCATGAATTATGCCTTTGTTTACATAAGAAGAGAACAACAAGAATAGGAAACAAGACAACAATAATGAGGTTTACAAGGAAAAAACCTCCTGCACTTCAAGATTTACAAAGCTTAGGTGGGTGAACCTAATTGTGACTACTTTCTCACAACCTAGTAGATACTCTACAGAAAACCTTGCAAATTTCTGCAAACTTCTTCAATTTAGTGCAACCAAACATGAATGAAACATTTGTTTTGATTATATAGGACCACAAAGATATCATGAATACTAGCAATTTAAACGAGTGCCTTATCTAGGCATCAGAGTCATCAAAAACTAGATTGAAATTTGACAATAGAATCCATACACATACCACTATTTTGATCTATTAAATCTATATATGCCTGACATACACAAACTTCCAATCTGTACTAGACCTAGTCATCAAATTCATATGAATATACTAATATCAATGAAGATGAATTAAGCATATTTAATTTTCCTCCTTGAGAAAAAGACTTAAAACATTCAGATCAATTACCTTGCAAATCATCTAACTAAACAATCCTTGATTATTTAATTAAAAATGAAAACCAACATTCAAAAATAAAGACAACACATATCTGAGCTTGAAATATTTTTTATTGTATATTATTCCTTCATCAAAGATTACAAAGATATAAGAATGACTCAAAATGTCAAAAACAAAGTCTGCATATATTTTGCTAGAGCTTCACTACAAAATTCTTTCTGATCTCCATCTAGGTAGTCCTGATATCCTTTTATAAAATTTTGGATGCAACAAGCTTCGGAATTCCCTAGAAGAATATTCCTATCTTAACCATAATTCCCTCCAAAAGTTACACCGATTACAAAACTATGATTGGGGTAGGAGCATAACTGATTTTGGAATGTACTCTTCCACAACTAATTAGTTGTCTTCCTGGAAAATGGCCAACTAACCTCTCTATATTTATAGATCAGGCGCCAGGTGTCTTCAATCCTTCAAGGTTCCAATTACCCAAAAAAAACTGTTGCAAAAAACCAACTGCTTTAGGATGCCTGCGAACTGCCACATGCTGGAGCATCGGTGGGATATTCTTGTTCTCCCATCTCTTTCAAAACATACTTACTCTCCCATAATTTGAACGTCTCATCATCGGGCCAGGGAAACCTGATAACTTTATGCTTTTGTTTATTCAAACTTTTCCATGTCACCCTTAGTTGTTTAACCTCCTTCTCCAAAATACCAAAATGTGATTTTACTTTTTCAATTTCTTCAATAGTTTGAATAAAAAAAGAAGTATCATCCATATTTATAACATTATTTATTCTTTGAGACAACCTATGACCTAGCTCCTCAATCTACACTTCCTTGTCTTTAATTTTACTTGCACTTAAGAAGCCTCTAGGAAACAACTAAAACTTTTCATTTGCATATTCCTTTCGGAATAGATTGGTCCTTCTTTCAATATTTACTCTTTCTGCTACAAACTTGGACAAGTCTTTTGCTAATTCATAAGTATATTTGATTGTATCATCAACATCTACTTCTTCCTGAGATGATGAATATATGGACTCTAAGTCCACCTCTCTGGCAATCCATTTTTCTAAAATTGGCCCCAAAATAGCCTTTTCCTCCTTCAAAGAATCCAAAAGAGTCATTATTCTTTTCATTTTTATATAAACAATTGTTGCCCCAACAGTATCAACAAATTTCGAAATGGTGCCTCTGACCTTTTCTTCATATTTATTTGCAAATATTGACTGAGCCTGCTTCAATTTTTCAATTTCATCTTGAACACTTTCTGTTGACTAGAAGCTAGGAGTCATAGGGGAAGGAGGAAATTCAATAATAGGACTAGAAGGAGGGGGCCTAGCAGGAGAAGAGGCAATCATTAATTGAGAGGAATCACCCTTATGTTGTTGTCCTTCCAATTTACCCTGTAACTCTGCAATGGTGTTGTCCTTGGAAGTGATTTCAAGCTTTGAATCATTATAGGCCTTGAGGACTACTTCTAATTTTACTTGAAGAACAACTTTCTCTTTTGCCACCTTCTTGGCCACTGCCATTCAAAATTTAGTAGACTCTAAAGTACTGTTAGAAGCTTCGATTACTCTTGTACCTTTCACTCTCTTTACTATCATACCCCCTGATTAATTAGATCCTGAGGATTCTCCCCTTCTTTTATTCTCTTCTCTTTTTTAATGACCACATTACTAGAGTTGCATGGTCATTACTATAAACTACCCCCTCCAAAGGGTTTTGTTTCTTTTCTTAATGCATCAAAAATTACAGTATCTGCTATATCCCATTTTGGGAGAATTAGCACTCCAGCATTTTCAATCAATTTTCTGCCTTCCTCAGGGGTAATTACCTCAAATTCCTTCAATATTTCTTGCTTTATTTCTACCTCAATAGCAGATGGATCTTTATTTGATTGTTCAATTTTTCTTTTTTCACATCTTTCCTTGAACCGATCCATGTGCTTTCTCCAAACAAATTGTAAAAAGACTCCCAACTTCACAAAATTGTCATCAGCCAAAAATTCATCATTGGCCTATTTTATAATAGGATCCAATTCCCTTCTAGCAAATTCCTTAGTAGTTAGATCCATCTTAGCACCTACTCGATCCTATGGCATTCCTTCTTGCAACTCTCCATAAGTAAAAGAAATTTCGCCCAAGCTTCCTAATTGCATTAGTTGCTCAGCAACGGCCTGCTCATCACCTATATGTAATGGGGATTGAGAAGGTGAATATAGAGATTCACTTGGTCATGCCTCTTCTTCCAATCTGTGCCTCTTTGGGGAGGTTTGGGACTTAGGAGCATCCTCCATTGGCCTTTTGCCCTTTGATGTGGAAGGTTCATCCCTCCTAGGCATCACCACATTATAGCCCAATTTATTGTACATTACATACTCTCCAGGGGGAATAATCTTAGCAAAAATGGGTTTGGTGAAGATGAGCTTGGCCTTTTTAGGACCCACCTTCATTATTGCATCCTTTTTCTCATTCAAAGTTTGCATGACATCCTCAAAATACTCTATCAAAAATTTTATCTTCTCCCCAAATGGGTTAAAACTCTTCAATGGATCATAATTTTTATCAAAATGTTGGACAAAGTCAAGAGTTTTCTTAAATACAAACCATTTTTCTTTTCTCACCTCTGGCTCTGACAATTTAAACTCATTCCTTATCAAATCCTCAGGGAAGTGGAATTGATGAAATTTTGTGCCACACCTGACCTTTTTTTTTAAACATACCATTGAAAAAATCCTCTGGATAAGAAAACCTTGCAACTGTTGTTGGCAATCTGTATGGCTTGAAGAATTTATCAAAATGCAATCAACCCCTTTTAGTAATAACAAATTGGTGTGCCATGGTAATGGTTGGAAAAATTGTTCCTCTGCCCTTATTTGTCAATTTTGCTTCTTGCAAACCCCCAATCTACCTTATGATTTCAGCAATACCTATTTTCAAGGGGACCTGATAAGGGAGCAAGTATGGGGTTCCCCTGAAGCCATATACCCTAAAAATGGTAGAACCAGGATATAGAATTATATCACCCCAATTATGTACAATTTTAATGTCTTCTACAAACTCCTTGGGTCTGATAAATTCAAAGATCATGCCATTATTTCTTCAAACTTCTTCAAGAGCATACCATTATTTCTTCCAGGGTCATGTACATGAAGTTTGAAGAATTTCTAGAGAATAAAGCCCTTGTTCTGAAATCCCTCATTGAGGAGATTGATGATGCAATAAGAATGTGGGGTGAAGTATTCCAAGGTATTGTTTCCCATTGTGAGAAGGCCTCTTGCAACATAATGAGTCAGAATGGAGAACTGATACCAGAAGAAGAATTTCTTGTATATCTACATATGAGGATTCATAATGAATGGAGAAGTGAACAATTCTCAACTACTTCAATTCATATTTTGATGAAACATCAAATCTTTTTGCACGAAATGCAGTCCATCTTGGAGAAGAACAACTCTATGCTTCTTCGATGCCATGATACCATCGTGAAGACCATGGTTGTTGCTAAGAGCACCCACAAACTGAATCCTAATGAGCTACGAATGATCATCCAAAAGTTCAAAGGATTCATGTATTCACATGCTGCAACTTAAGTGTTTTTCAACACTTAGTTGTGTTTTGCAGAATTGTAATCTCTTAGTTGTAGTTTTTCTTTAGACAAGTTACATGTAAAAACAATTTTTTAAATTGCAAGATAAGTTATTACTTGCAATTTTGTAATTACATGTAAGGCAACTACAGGTTGTTTTCAGTTAGGACTATAGTTGGAATAAGTCATAGTTAGTTATTGAATAAGTCTTGGCAGTTGAGAGAATTTCTCAAGTTAGTTGGGATCCTCCCACCTTTTTCTCATGACTCCTCTTCTATAAATACTTGAGGGGTCTATTGTAATATTTATCTTTTCGAAAGCAAGGAAAAACTCTACCAAATTTGCAGCAAACAAGTCTTTGAGCTTTTATGTGTAAATTAAAGAATTGAAAGAAATAGAAGAAAATTGCTCAAGCTTTGAGTCTTTGTGGTACATTCTTGATTTTGTGATCTATATTGTCTTTCTTTCAAGTGTTTCTTCAAAGAACTTAATCAAATTTATTTTGTAGTCTTTGTGCTACAAGTACTTGAGGTTAATATAAATTAGAATAAATAATATTTTGAGAGGAGTTGTAAGTCTTTGTGCTTGCACTTATTCTTAAGAGAATCTAGAAGTAGTTTTTGTAAGAAATAGATATGAGTCTTTGAGCTTATACTACTTCCCACTATTTTATATAGAAAAGAATAAGATATTGTAGTCTTTGAGTTGTTATAATTTGTTCTTGATAGTGTTAGTATAGAAAAGGGTAGATAGGACTTCATATAATCAAGACTTTGAGCTTGATATTTTTGTTCCATCTCGAAGGAAGTGACGGAAGTCTTTGAGCTTTCAGGAAACTTCATGTCCTTTCTCTCCTTTCATTTCAAGAAGTTGTTACTGTTGTTTTATATCAAATTGCAATCACTTTTCTGTGAAGAGAAAAGGATATTGGCTTTCTTGAAAGAAGAAGAAAGACTACTGTCCCATCCCATTTTATTTTTAAAGTTGTAGTTAGATAGGGGAAGCCTTCCCTTAATTAGGAGAGTTTTATTCACACACTATGGTTGAATCCACAAATTTTGTATATTTCCCCAAGTGTACAAAATTTTCAACCAACATGATCAAACTTGAAAATGAAAATTTGAAATTCAAAGTGCAATTAATCTGATCTTATAATGAGAAATCAAAATTAATGTGTAATAAGTCAGGTTCACCAAAATGTAAAGTGGAAAATTGGATCGTAGTGACTCCCCACCTAGGAGAGAGAAAAGAAGCCACTAGGATGATTTTCACTTGAGAGGAACTTTACATTCAAAAGAGGGGCTTGAATTTACTAGATCCAAATCCAATGGAAACAAGGATGTGAATTCTGAGTAGATTGCAAGCAGTTGAAGTGTGATTTACCCTCTTTTGTAAGTGAGAAAGTTGACTTGTTGACTATGTGGAAAAGAGAGAGAAAATGAGTGAAATGAGGTGTTACCAGTTTGCGATCGCGTTGTAACTTCGGCTCTGAGCTAATTAGATTGATGCAGATCTGCCCTATAAATTTGGATAAAAGTCATCACAACCGTGGCAAGAATGTACATGGTCTACCACAAAATCCGTGAAATGAAAAGGCTTCTTCCGTCTCTGCAAATGAAGCCCAAACCTACAATTACAGCTGCACACATGCAACCTACACACATAAAAGAGAGGGAGAATGGTTGTCGATAGGGGTTTTCCTCAGTCAAACCCCGATTGAGGAATCAACCTTGAAAGAAAGTAATTGCAAATGATTGAATGTAACCAATGGAAATGTATACCTTGTAGATCTGCAACTTGTTGATGATGATTTCTTTACTTCTTGAATGTAACCACAAATGTTGTATGGAATGGCATGTAACATGACAAAACCCTAACACACACACATGCTTGCAAATGAATGTTGTAATGTTTCTCCAGTGGATGAATGAAGAAGGCTTGAATTCTTGAATGCTTGATGATGACCTTGGAATCTTGTATCTTCTCCTTATGCTCCTTATCTATCTCTTCGTTGTCCATCCATCCCTGACTGAGGGTATTGAATTAGTTTTTATACATGCCTAAAAGATTAATTTTCAACCACTAAAGGCCGACAAAGAGGAATTGCAAACCCCAAAGAAAAATAATGCATAGGAGATCAGGCAGACTGAACATAGGGCCACCCTAAGGGGTGAGGACAAGGGTGCCACACCCTTGTCCTAGGAGAACAGGGGTGCCACACCCCTATCCTTCCCTATTTTGGGGCCCGGATATGGTCTAGATCAGACATAGATCATCAAGGAGAATGAGTGAAGGGTTGGAAATGCAGAAAATAGGTCCTGGTTAGGGAAGAAGATGTTGTCACCAAGGTGAGGACCCCAAATGTGGTTAAAATTGCAGGGGTCACAATTTTATGACACTATATATGTTGTCACTTTTCTCTTGTATGGTGGGTCATTCTCGGAACCAGAGCATGGTCTCTTAGAGAGAGATGTCTTCACTTCTTCTTTTCTTGTACAGTGGGACATTCTTGGAACTAGAGGGAAACCTCTTAGAGAAAGATGTCATCACTTTTCTCTTGTATAGTGGGTCATTCTCAGAACTAGAGCACGGTCTCTTAGAGAGAGATGACGCTAATTTTCTTTTATGCAAGGTGATTATTCTCAAAACCAGAGCACAATCTCTTAGAGTGAGATATCACACCTTCCTTGACACTTTTACTATACATTATATACAGGTTGTAGCGTACTCGGGCATAGACTCCTATGAGGTGCTTCGAACCTCACTTGTACACACACGCATGAGGTTGAGTGGAACTAACGGTGTTCTCACTATCTCCCTTTACATGGATCACTTAGACAAGCTCTAGGGGCAAGATTTTCCATGTCCTTCTCTCCATAGATCACCTAGTTTTAGGGGCGAGATGTCCATGGTTTCTTTCTCCTTCACTTTTCTTCTCATGGATCACCAAAGTGTGTATTCATGTTCTCTCTCTTCTTCCTCTCATGAACTCATAGTTTTACTATTTATAGTTCATGGATAATGTCAAATTTTCTCTTTTATGTGATCGGTCATGTTTATGTGATGGCATTGGTCTCTATGTCCTGATTAGTTGTTGAGACATCTAAGCTCAAGATCCGTTTGGCTAGTTAGTTTGTCATCTTGTGTCTTGTTCTTGTCATGTATCTTTTTGTGTTTTGTCTTTTTTTTGTGTGTCTTGTGTCTTTTTTTTTGTGTGCTCTTGCATATGTTGCCGTGAGTTGACACCCTAAGATTGGGGGATTTTTGCTCCTCAATATTAGTGATGTCTTATACTCTTGGTGGTATTGCTCCGCATCTCTCATCTTCATCTCTCTTTTCTTCTACTTTACCGACAGTAGTGGTGTAATTCATACTCCTGCTAAAGTGGGGATAAATTTAGTGTCATAAAATTGCGCCTCCTATAAATTCAACCATATTTTGGTTCCTCACCTTGGTGATGACATCTTCCTTCCTAACTGAGACATATTTATTCATTTTCACCCTTTCAGCCTTCCTCCTTCATGTCATGTGTATGCTCTAGACCCTGTCCGGGCCCCAAAATAGGGAAGGATTGAGGCGTGGCACCCCTATCCCCCCTAGGAAAATGGTGTGGCACCCCTGTCCCCACCCCTTAGGGTGGCCCTATGTTCAGTTTTCTCGGTCTCCTATGCATTATTTGTCTCCGGGGTTTGCAATTCCTCTTTCTCGGCCTTCGGTGGTTGAAAATTAATCCTTGAGGCATGTATAAAAAGGAATTCAATACCCTCATTCAAGAACGGATGAAAAAGGGGGATAGATGGATGATAAAGGATAAGGATAATAAGGAGAAGATACAAGATTTCAAGGTCATCATCAAGCTTTCAAGCATTCAAGTCTTCTTCATTCATCCATTGGAGCAACATTACAACATTCATTTGCATGCATGTGTGTGTGCTAGGGTTTTGTCATGTTACATGCCATTACATATGAAATTTGTGGTTACATTTAAGAAGAAAAGAAATCATCATCAACAAGTTGCAGATCTACAAGGTATACATTTCCATTGTTTACATTCAAGCACTTGCAATTACAAGTCAGGTTCACCAAAATGTAATGGTGAAAAATGGGGAATGATAGATCAAGAAGGAAACTGCCCTTTCTCTCGAAGAGAGATGAGATTTTTGCTATTGATTACCATTAAAGCACTTTTCACCATGTTACATTAGAAGGAGGAGAGGGTAATTCACTAGATTTAATCTCTCCACACAACGATGGTAGATTGAATTCTGAATGAAATGGGAATGATAAGTTGATCCCCTCTTCCTTGTTTGAAATGAAAAGGAATTGATTGAATTATGTACTGCAACAGTGACAAAGGACTGATTATAACTTAAGATCAAAATATGGGATGAAGCTATGCACCTCGATATGGCAGTAATATGTCGAGACAAAGTTGCCTTGCGAATTTGAGGAAAAGTTGCCCAGACCATGGCGAGAATGTACATGGTCCTCCGAAAAATCCGTGAAATGAAAAGGGTTTAACTGCCTCTACAAATGAATCCTGAATCTGAAAGTACAACTTTGCACCTCCAACCTAAACATAAAAAAGAAAGGGAAATGGGTTGGGACTGGAGGTTTGCCTTTAGGTCAAACCCCAATATTGGAATTAACCAAGTAATGAAAGAAAGTACTTGCAAGTAGCTGCAAATGAAAGACTAAATTGTAAATCACCTCAAAGGAGGTTATAGTAGAAATGTTGATAGAAATGCTTATGTCAAGTTGAATGTTGAAATCAATCTCCTCTTCAATGGTTGAATCCTTGACTTGAATGCAGCACCTAGCCTTGAAGGGAGACTTGAGAATTCTTAATGATGGAAATGAATGCTTGAATGCTCTTGAATGCTTGATCGCTTGTGGATTTCCCACTCATCCAACTTATTGAACTTATGAAAATGAGAGGATTAATGCCCCTTAAATACATGCTAGTGGATTTTATTTTTGACACGGGCCGACATCGGGGGAGTTTCTCACCCATTGCACAACCAACAATGCAACCCTAGGAAGGTTCCTGCCCCAAAATAGGGTAGGAACAGGGGCATCACACCCCTGTCCTAGGAGGAAAAGGGTTCCACACCCCTATCCAAGGGGGTATAGTGGCACCATGCCCCTGTCCTACCCCTTTCTCCAAGGTAGAGTGTGGAAGGGGTGGTGCAAAAGCCAAGAAATAAGTTGTTTCTAAAAGCTGAGCAATCTCTAGTCTCCGATTAGGCAAGATGATTCAAACTTGCATGCGTGAGGACCCTAATGTAGTTGAAAATTTCTAGGGTCATAATTTTATGACACTATATTTAGCCCCCACTTTAGGGTGAGTATAAGCGTATGCCAATACTATTGGTAAAGTACAAGGAAACAAGATTGAAAGACTTTTGCCACGCGAAGGAGGCAAGATGTGCCAAGCCCCCAGTGGAATTAGGATGTTATGACTTTGATTGAAAAAGTAAAAGGGGAATATCGAGATGGGGAGAACCATGACTGCAAGTAGCAAATTTCCCTTCACTATGAGTCATGAAAGCAAGGATACTAAAGACTACAAAGCAAAATAAAGTTCACTAAGTAATTATAAGTATCACAAGAAGGAAAATATGAGCAGAGTGTATACCCCCACATTAAAGCGATCATGTGCACCCTATCAAGAGAGAATGCTTTAAGGTAGGATACACCCAAGAGAGAGAGAAGAAAGGGAGCATGCTATCACAAGGATTTAGCCCCCAATCAAGGAATAAATCCAAGGATAATAAACACAGAACATGAGGTAGTTTCACTTTCCTTGAGGTTAGTATGTTGTATGATAACTCATGTATATCATGTATGTATATGCATAACATAATCTTCATTCCCCAAAGAAGGACACTGCCTTAGAAGAAACGAAAGCAAGGATGTCTTTTGAGTCAACATGAAAGAGACCAAGAAAAGATCTCAATGCTTTGCATTGTCCAAAAGTAGACATTAAGGGAACAATAGAAGAACAGGGATACACACAGAATAATGGTCACAAAAGAGAAAGAAAGGAGAGAGAGAGAGAAGATCTCCAGTGCTAATATTGCTAATCCAGCACGACATCTGCCTCCCGATCTTGCTGATCACTATTTTGGGAAGGCGAGCAACATGCCAAAGGAGTGACATCGAGCACAACAGATGGAGCTATGACAAGATCCAAACAAGGACTATGCTCATGTTGTATGTCACTTTGTTTGATTCTAGGAGCTAGAAGTAGGATTTTTGAAAACTCATCCGATAAATGCTTGTCTATGTCAATATATTCATACTCACTATCAGAAGCATTAGGAGTTGTATTGCCATTTTGAATAACATTTTCACCCATTTATTTGTCAAAGTTTAGAGAAAGAGGAGAAAGAACATGAATAGGAGTAAAACCATCACATATTTTATGCAACTTATGATTTGGAGATGTAGGTTGAACATCTTGCTTAGGAGAAAAGGGAATCGTGTCAACTGTCGAAGTCTGAGGATATTGAATATTTGGAGGGATGACTTCATGAGCTAGAACACGACGTCTTCATCGGCGTTATCTCGTACAATAGTTCCATCAAGTCTTAGTGGAAGGCTGAGAAGATAGAGTAACACTTGAAAAAGTACGAATGGTTCTCTCCTTGATAGTTGAAGGTTTAGGTTCAACAAGAGGAGAAGAAGACCTCTTCTCTCGATAAGAGGAAGGAGGTGGAACTGCACCATAGAAAGGAGGAACATTAGGTGTAGGAAGGAGACCAGGTCCGTCATGAGGAGGAGGTATAGGTCTAGCCTTAGGAAGAATATTGGTGTTCTCCTTAAGAGAAGGTAAAGTCACATCCATAGGAATAGGTGGAAAATATTCCCTAGGAGGGAGATTAGTTCTATCCGTGAGGGGACGAACCTCATATTGAAGAATAATAGGAATGTAAAGTGTTGGAGATAGAGGTTGACTTAAGGATAATATCATATCATTCTTATATTTTTGATAAGATTGAAAAAGAGCTTCGCTCCTTGATGGAAGAGATTGAAATTGTTTAGGCCAAAAGAGATCAATAGGAACACCAGGGCTTCTTTTGGATGGACGAAATAAGCTATGGTTGATGGTTATGATTTCTCCATTGTGAGGAAATTTATGACACTTGTAGATTGGAGAAGTAATAGCCTTCATGGAAGATAGCCAAGGATAGCCCAACTTCACATGGAATTGCTCAGAAGAAGGTATGATAAAAAAGTCAACATCCATGGATTTAGAATGAAATTCAATAGGAAGGGTGATAGAGCCAATGGTAGGACAAGAGATGCAGTCAAATAACTTCATGACCATGTTAGAATCATCATATATTGGTTTATGCAATCGTAAAGTGAAAAGATAATCTTTAGTTATGACATTAACCATGAAAGAGGGATCAATCAAGGCACCACGACAAGGGATATTCTTAATCTTCGCCACTATGTATAAAGGGCCATCGGGTGCTCTAATGGTCTCTCTAGGGTCAAATGTAATACAAGGATCCTTAGGCGTATCCTATGTTTCTACCATATTAACCAATTTTGGAGCCATAGAGGTGAATTATTCAGAAGACAGAGAATTAGGAACAATCTCAATGACGTTAGAGGTATGAGATGGGAATGGAATAGTGAAAATCTTAAGATTTTGATTAGGAGGAGCTAATTATTTATTCCCTTTATCATTCACACCTGCCACAGATATAGTATAATTCTCAATCAAGTATTGAATCTTATTCCTCAATGCAAAACATTTCTCAGTATCATGACCATGTTGACGATGAAATTGGGAAAAGGAATTGTTATCAAAATAAGGAGATGCAAGTTTAGAAGGATTAATTTGTTTTATAGGAGGAAGTTTGATAACATTTATGTGCAAAAACTGAGACATAATACTATGTAAGGAGTCATTCAAGGAAATAAATTGTGTTTCTCTTTGGAAAATTTAGAAAAAGAAGGCACACCTATTGTAGCATTCACATGGTTGTTGTTGATTGGATCATTGAACTTGATGAAGCTTTTTGTTGGTTTGAACTTTGCAAATGGATGTTGAACACTCTCACCCTTATCACTCAGAGCCATAAGAGTGGATTGCTCCATTTGACTCACAGCCAGTTGATAATTGTGGAGTGTTGTGCACAACTGCAGAAAGAAAGTAAACTTAGACAAAAGAAGCTTTTCCCTAATATATTTTTTAAAATTTGAAATGAGTTTTTTTTTAATATCATTATCAGGTACATGAAAAGAAATTTGAGCACACAAATTCTTATATCTACCAATGATATCAGTCACTTTTTTTTTAACTTGTTTACAATGCATTAAATCAGTAAAAGTGATTTTACAATCAATATTGTTTTGAAATTGTTGGATGAAAGCATTTTCCAATTGTTGAAAGGAAGTGATAGAATAAGAAGGAAAAGAACAATACCATTGTAAAGCCTTATCTCTTAGTGTTCTTGTAAATACTTTTGCAAGCAATATTTGATCATAAGCAAAATCAGTACACAACTTTGAAATGTTTTGACATGCGTAAAAGGATCACCTTTTCCATTATAGAGTTCCAATTGAAGGATCTCAACATGTTTAGGTGGCATGACTTTAACAATATCAAGAGAAAGTGGGCTCACAACATCAAAGGTGAGCACACTAAACTTGGATTGACTCATGGAAGCAATTTGTTGTTGTAGAGAAGACATGGTTTGAGAAAGATTATTAATTGTCATTTCAGTAGAAGAATTGATGTTAGACATAGGGGATTGAAAAGGTGGTGTGATGTTATTGAAAGAAGGCATGAACTGCAAATTATGATAAGTATGCATTGGTGATGATTGGGTAGGAAAACAGACACTTGAAGGAGGAATAAAATTGTTGAAAGAATTGCCCCCTTGTGTCACACTGATTTGTTGAGGAATAATAGTAATATTAGAGGAAGATATAGGTAAATATGGAGGATTAAATGAAGAAGAGGGATTTCCCCCATGACCAATGGTTGTAGGAATGAAATTTTGAGTTGAAGTAGCCATGATGTTGTAATACCCTAAAATTGATCACCTAAACCATGAGCCCCTAATTTCAACAACATCACCAAGGTCCTAACCAGAGGCAATTAAATCAAATTTGAACACACAATTAATTAATTCTTCAATCATTGAATATTATATGGCAAGTGAATTATTAAATATTTATTTAATTAATTAAATCATTTCAGAAAATCATTTTGATCAATTATCCTATTTATTTTATTAAATATCCTAGCATATTTAATTAATTAATAAATTTAACATTTAATCATAAAAAAAGGAATTAATTTATCACAAAAGAGGAATTAATTACAAAGCAAGAGTTAAAATGAAAATAAAATAAAAGAATTGAATTGAAAGAGAAATCAAACTCGAGATATTATTTCTTCTTCTAAATTGAGATAACTTGAAATCAGAAAAACAATTAAAATGAATTATTAATCATTCTCTAAAATAGAACACAAAGCTTTTGATAAAAGAAGTTCAGTTGCATTGAAAAAGACTCTTTTCTTGAATAAATCAAAGAATATGCATGTAATCACCTATTTTTATCACAAGTGCATGGAATTAATTGAATTATATATCTAATGCAAACTCAAACTTATAATCTGAATGCATTTCAATCAAACTATAATTGGAATTTATCTCAAGGTTAACTGAATTTGATTTCTCAATTATTTCAATTATCCTAAATTGTGCTTTTTCTTGATCTCTTTTGTGATTCTCTATAAATTCAGCCTTCAACTCTCATTCAAAAGACCTTGGAGATTTATTATTATTATACAATTTTTGCTCTAGAGTTATTGAAAATATTGTGCTTTTTTTTAGATTATTGTATCTTAGTTTAGCTTTTTTGCATATTTAGTTCAATTATGATTGCTTGAGTTCATATAGCTTACTATTCATCCATCTAGCATAATATTGCATCCATTTAGCTTAATATCATGCTCATATAAATTAAATCCTTCATCTTGGTGTAGTCTAGTAACTGGTATTGCTTATACAAATCTGAGAGAAAGTCTATACTCACATTTTTAGAAGGCAATTGGTCAATTTGTTATGGTTTTATTATTCATGCTTATATCTGTCTAACCATACATGTAATGAATTAATTGAAGTGTTGTGTGTTACAGCTTGCAGATACTTATTCCACTTTTCACACACACATTTTTGGCGCCAACCGTGGGGCAGAAGACTATATCTTTTTGGCCTCGAAGACTAACTTTTCCTTATTTTTCAGATTTTTTGTCCGTACAGTTTCCGCGAAATATCGTACGAGTTTTCCCACTCTATCGAATGACAAACTGCAAATATCATGCGATCTCGTATGAATTATCATACGACTCAGTGAGGATCATCGTACGATATTCTGTGTTTTAGGGTTAAAAGCAGATTTCATTCTTCAATTTTCATCATACTAACACTGACCTTGGCTTGTTGTTTGTCTGTCTAAAGAATTTTTCACAGCCTAATCAGTTTTTTGCAGAATGCTTGTCGAAGAATATGCTTGTCAAACAAAGACAATATGACTACTGATTCGTTGTCTTTGCAGGTTGCCCAAGGAGATTCAAGTAAACATTGTGTATTCATTAAATTCATTTTTAGGCACCTAACTTGCTATCTGGTTAAAGAAAAAACCAGTCTTTCATGTTTTAAGAAAATTCTGAGAGGTAGGAGAGTATGATCTTGTCTGCATAGACAATCAGAAATCTAGACCCTTGAGGCTTTTTCCTAAGTTTGAGATTTGTATAACTTTAGCGGGCCTACCCTCCCAAGGAGCCTATAAGACCAAATCCATTAGGGCCGGTGAGAGGGGAACGACCCAAGTGGGAATGACTTAACACCAATTACTCCAACCCACTATAAAATAAACATGATTTGATGAAAATCTAGTCAATGACAGTGCTCGGGAATAGCTCTCCTCTGTACCTTTGGGTATATCAAACCTTGGTTTTTAAGGCTGGGAGACCTCTTAATTGAGTTTATACCCTGACACACCAAATTGATCCCTTACTAGTTCCAATTAAAATTAGAAGCTACTTGGTTCACCTCCAAAAGGGGGATAATCTTTGTGCAAGAGAGATAGTAACTCTCCCAAGATACTTGCCATTTAGTTCCCCCATTAGCATTTGGAGTCGACTAGTATGGTGTTGAGAATCTATTGCATGAGACTTAGTAGCTGTATTCTAATTAGCTATTGGGTGTGTACCTGAGTCTGCAAGCAAAGGTTTTCTTCTCTCACCAATTTCCATAGGGTTAGTGTGTTGTGATTGAAGTCATTATACATATTGCGTGTTTACTGTGTTTTCGTCCCTGAAATTGAAACTAAAATACCAAAATTGAAGAAAATAATAAACAACTTAGTGATCAAAATTGTACGTGTCAAAACTAGTCTATCTTAGTCAAAACTCTATCTGTGTCAAAAACTAGTCTATCTCAGCTGTCCAAAAACTCAGTCCATCTCAAAAACTGGTCATTGTCAGTCATTAAAAACTCAGTCTGTGAGAAATTTTGTCTCTATCCAGTAAGTTGTTGTATGAGTCTTCTGATTTATTGTCCTAATTTATAATTGTTGTCGTACAAAATTTTATCAAATCTAACAGTTTGTTGTCTGAGCCCCAGTTCTGTGTCGTACGAAATCTAATGAACTGTCATCCTGTTTAGGGAATTATCATCTGATCTCTGATTCTGTGTCATATGAAAAACCATTACATTAATCACTTTATCATCTGAGGTATACCCATCTATCGTGCAGACATAGGCAACAACTCATACGAAATTTTGTTTTTGTCGTCCTGAAGCTATTATACTATCGTCTGGTCCTGTAAGACCTGCCATACAAATCTTTGATTTTGTCAATCTAGAATAGTCAAACTTGCTTAAAACAGTCTACAATGAGCATAAAACTAGTTATCATCATCTTGAGCATAAACAAATCTAAACACTGCACTTCTGTCGTAGTGTTGTACGATTTTTTCGATCATCTTTTAGCTAGTTCAATCAACCATTTACCAAACTTAAGTCACTTAGATAACATCTTACATAGGATAGATCATTCCTGAAACTAGATTGAGTCTTAGTCACTTCTCTTAAATCAAACTAGGTAACTTAGATAAACATCTTACACATGATAGATCTTTCCTAAAACCAGACATAATCTTAGTTGCTTCTCTCAATCGATACATTAAATGAACAACTAGCTTCAATTTGATCTTGACTTCTGTATCACAAACAACTTTAGGTCACATCAGTCAATAAAAATGCCTATTCAAACAAGAAGTTCTCATAAGAAAGCTTCTGAGGGAAAAGGATAATCTTTTTCATATCAAAATAATCCATTTTACATAAAGGATCCTCTCAGTGATAAACCTTCATCATCAGATATGCCAATTTATGATCAACCCTTGTCTCCCACCATATCTGAAGAAAAACAAGAAAGACAAGCTGCTAAACACAAAACTTATGACAATCTCAGTATCCATGATACCAACAGTGATTCCTCATCAAGTGAATCTAAAGCCACTGAACCTCCAGAAACTGATATACAAAAATGTCAAAAAGATAAAGATTTCCGAAAAATGATGAAGGTTATCATGGCAGAGAAAAAGAAGACTATTTTCTAGAACTAGCAAAGCAAGGAGCTAAACTTCCTACTGGTTATAAGGTTGAGGCCCTCATCACTAAAGAGGAAGAGACACCATTAGCAATGGTAACCAAACAATTACAAGTGTTATGAACTGAGATCACAAAACTGAAAAACAAGGATAAATCACCAAAATAATATTCTCTGGACACAATATGCCCATTTCTATTTGACAAAAACATTTACATGCCTCCATTTCCTTCATGAGTGGAGATCCTGAAATTTGACAAATATGATGGCAACTCATATCCTCAAGACCATATCAGAGAATTTTGTGCTTTATGTATGGAGTTCATGCATGACCAAACATATCTCATGCGCCTTTTCCCGAGAAGTTTAGGGGGGCAAGCTATGGAATGGTTCTCAAGTCTACCTATGGGAATAAAAACTTTTGAATAATTAATCCAACTATTTCTACAACAATACTCCTATAATATTCATCACCCAGTCACTATGATAGATCTTTGCAATACCAAGCAGAAAATAGGAGAGCCCTTTCTCACTATTCTCCAATGATGGAGAAAGATGTTCGCTAGATATTCACAGCCTATTCCAGATTCTGAGAAGATGGATATCTTTGTCAACAACTTAATCCCTGAATTCAAATACAGTATCCAAATGCAAGTATATCCCTCATTCAAAAAAATGGTAGACAGTGCCCTCAGAATGGAAAATGTGCTTATAAAGAAAGGAGATATCTCACTTTGGAAAGAAACACAACAAGCTTCTAGCTCCAAAAAAAAGAACAAATATTGGAAATATGGCAAAGACAACAACAAAAACGTTGTTAATGATGGAGTGGTAGACATTGTTAAGACAAACTCAAAGCCCATGATATTTAACTTGGCTAGTGGCACCCAAGCACTCAAAGCAGCTGAAACTACAACATAAAATCCTCTGAGAAAGTAAAAGAGTGGTTTAAAGAGAAACCTTGGCTTTCGAAACCTAAACGCAACTTCACTCCTCTCGAAGAATCATATGAATCCGCTTTTAAAAATTTACTAGAAAATGACCTAATAACATTACCAAACAATTCTAGGTCATATGATCCCGAAGTCAAACCAAAATGGTGGAGAGAAAATGAATATTGTGAATACTATCGAAACAAAGGTCATAACACAAACAATTGCATGAAGCTCAAGCATGAGATACAATATCTCATTGATGCTAGAAAAATTGTTGTTGGAAATCACACAACTAATGCTGATCACAAAGCTTTTAAAGATCCCTTACCTGTTTATGAACAAGGTGATTCCTCAAAGTCAAAAGGAGGTGCCAAAGTTAATTACACCTATACCAACAATGACAATGTGATCAACATGATTGAGTCTTTCCGACCTGAATATTGCAATGTGATTATAATTAAAGATAAACAAAATGAATCACAAAATGCAAATGTTGTGACCCGCGCTCAAAAGAAAGTTACTCTCCAAGGAGCTAGTTCTTCAATTCCTCCTCAAATGAGGTCAAACCTACCAACATCGTCAAAAAAACAAATAGATACAACATTTGTTAAATTTAAACTGCTAACTTCATTGTCATCCCTTGGATATAGCATTATCAGACAACTGAAAAAAATGAATGCTCAAATCTCCATCTTTGAATTGCTCAAAATCTCTTCTGCTCATAAAGAGATCTTGGACAAGGCCTTGCTCACAACTTATGTCCCAAAAGATTTATATATCGATCAGTTTCAATCTATGGTGGGTCACCTAACTTCGCCTCATTATCTCACTTTCTCTGCAGAAGATGACAACTCGCTAAATCCCCCACATAATCAGCCATTGCATATTGAAGCTATGATCCATAAACACCGAGTTAAACATGTTTTGATAGATGGAGGCACTGGGTTGAATATTTGTACCTATAATTTGCTTACACAGCAGGGCTTTTCTAAAAATGTCATTGATCCGGCCAAGAAAATAAAAATCAAAGCTTATGATGAAGAAGAAAGAACCTCTAAAGGTCTGGTACTATTACCAATCAGAGTAGGACCTATAGAAAGGGATGTCATTTTTAAAGTGCTTGATCTCCCTCTGTCATACAATATCTTACTAGGCAGGCCATGGATTCATGAAATGAAGGCAGTTCCATCTACATACCATCAGTGCTTAAAATTTCCTTATAACGGAGTTGAGGTCACTATTCCTGCTAACACAAACTACCCCTATAATGCATTAACTCAGGGTGCTGACACCTTTGTTCCTCATAATAGAGTAGCCTCTATAGCTGAAAGTTCAGAAACATTGATGAAGAACTTAGAAAAGAAGTTGAAAATCACAGATACTGGCATGGATGGATACAAGATAGAACCAGTACTTTCGCACATTTCTCTTCCTCCATCACCCAGACAATCAGGAAAACCATTAGAGGTTATGAAGTCACATACTTCCACTCTAAATGTCATATATAACAGTCTCTTTGTACAATCCTCTACTTCCCTTCCAGATGAAATAGAAGAGGATGTTGTTCTCAAATGGCTTTTCAAATAAGATAATGAAAACAAAGAAGTAAGACATTGTGAGATTTATCCGACACAATATGGTCCAGGATACAAAATGATTCAATGCATGGGATATTCAGGTACTGGTCCTCTGGGAAAAAATCAAGAAGGTATCATTGACCCTATTCATCTACAAACAAAGTTTGCAAATGACAAAGATGGACTGGGATATAATCCAGGAAAGACATCAGACCAAAAACATGCTTCTAAGCCTAAGTGGAAGAAAAAGACACTACCTTCATTATCACAGGAAGTAAACACTCAAAAGACTCAAGAAGAGTATGAAAAAGAACAAAAAGAAATAGCAGTCAAGAGAGAGGAAACAACCAATAATCAAGTTCCAATAGTATCAACTACAATATTACAAGGAGTAGGAGTCCCAAAGGATATGAGAGAAGAGGTAAAAAGAATCAGAGAATTGTTTGCACCATTGAAAATTCCAGTCACATACACTGGTAGACAACAAGTAGATGATTCAGAAACTGACTCAAACGAGTATGAATGGGGTCCAAATCATCCATTAGATACATCTAGTATAGAAACTCCAGAAGAGTACAATGATATCACAGAGGACACACAAGAGTTGATACGCTTAAAACTACAAACAAAGATAGAATAAATCAGACTAAAAAGACAGACAAACTATGAACAAAAGTTGAAAGAAGGAAGCACACAAGAAAATTCTTCACCTACTATGTTTCTCTCTAATAGGATAGAACAAATTAGGTATGGAACTACACAAGAAGAATTGGAAGCTATAGAAATAGAATTAGTCATTAGTCCAGAAGAAGCTGAATTGAGTAGAAGACATAAATTCATAGAACCATCAAGGTTATGTCAACAAGTATGTCAGATACAAGTGATAAATGAACCAAATCACGAAGGAACTTGCAACATCAAAGATGTAGGTATTGACACTATACATACATTCACTCAATCACTTGAAGAAGAGTCGAAAACTTCCTCTTATGACTCCAATGACTCTGACAAGTCCTATTGATGATAATACCTATTCAGCATCAAATTCTGACTCCTCTGTCACGGATGTTGGGAACCTATCTACTAATATTGTTACCATCAAACCATGATATGTAGTCCAGTATGGTGTAGAGAATGATGCTAGAAGTAGGTCTATTAGATTTGGTCAACTAAATATTAACGTGCACTTTAATGATCATTTTGTAACTCTTCCTAGTCTCAAGACATTTACGCAAGGTAGTCTTCTAGAACTCAACTTGTCGGTCTGAAGTTATGATGATAATACCATGAACTCCCTCGAACCTATTCAAACTTTATCCTTGCTACATCCTGAACTAATTGACCGTAGTCTACAAGAACAACCTATGAATGTACCTATCTTTACCAATGACTACATGTTAGCCTACTATATTAATGCAGTTGAACCCATGGACTCGTCCACCAGTGAGCAAAGTGAGAACATGGCTGAAACAGATATCAATTATCTTAGTCGCAAAAAAAAAAAAAAGAAAAAGAAAATATCTGATGGCAAAAACCACATTGTGGCAGTGTCATAATAAAAAATAGAGAAAATAATGGACGTACCTAAGGGTGAAAACCTCTCTGAGGTGCCTGAAGGTGAGATACTTGATATACTGCCAAGTCACTTCCAGGAAAGGTCTTTTATATTGATTGAACCAACTCAGATAGTAAATACTAGGAGTCAAGAGACACCACATATCATCCACTTAGCTCAACCATTATCAGTAGAAGAATTAAAAGATTTCAGCAATCTCTTTCTAGAAAAGAAGACCAACTTTGCATGGACATACTCTGATATGTCGAGTCTAGATCTTGATCTCATCATGCATCATCTTTCTATTACACTAGGAGTTAAACCAGTCAAGCAAAAACTCCGCAAGATACACCCTCATGTGGCACTGCTAGTCAAAGTTGAGCTAGAAAAATTGCTAAAAGATGGATTTATCAGAGCAATAGACTATGCAGGATAGATTTCAAACATAGTACCTATATCAAAGGCAGACAAATCTATTAGGGTTTGCATAGACTTCAGGGATCTCAACAAAGCATGTTCGAAACACGATTTTCCATTGCCTAACATTGATATGATAGTGGATATGACTACTGGATATGAGATTACTCACTAATGGATGAATTCTTTGGTTATAATCAGATCAAAATATCTCCTGGAGATCAAGAAAAGACATCTTTCACATGTGCATGGGGAACCTTCTACTAGAACGTCATGCCATTTGGGCTAAAGAATGTAGGAGCAACTTACCAAAGAGTAGTAACTACTATCTTTCATGATATGATGCATAAGAATATGGAAGATTATGTTGATGACACTTTAGTGAAGACTATGAAGAGATCCACACATATTCAAGAGCTAGGTCTCATACTAGATAGAATGGAAAAATTCAAGCTCTAGCTAAATCCTAAAAAGTGTGCATTCAGAGTGACATTTGGGAAATTACTTGGTTACATTATTTCAAAGAAAGGAATTGAGGTTGATTCTGAGAAGGTCCAAGCTATAATGGAAATTCCACCTCCAAAGAATATCAATCAAATGAGAAGTCTACAAGGACGTCTCCATTCAATCAGATGTTTTATTTCTCAGCTAGCAGATAAAGCTCAACCATTCACAAAAGTTTTAAGGAAAGGTGTAACCTACAACTGGGATCAAGAATGTGAACAACACCTTCAGCAAATCAAAGAATACCTATCTAATCCACCAATACTGATGCCACCAATTCAAGGTAAACCATTGATTTTATACATATCAACTACTGATTCATCATTGGGGGCACTTCTGGCACAACAGGATGAAAATTAAAAAAGAGAGCTATATATTATATTAGCAGAACATTGGTGTCTTATGAAATGAACTATACTATAATAGAAAAAGCATGCTTGGCATTATTATTTGCATCAAAAAAATTGAGACACTACATGTTAGCACATTCTATCAAGCTAGTAGCTAAGATTGATCCACTCAAATATCTTCTCAACAAAGCAACACTTACCGAAAGATTGGCAAAATGGGTCATGGTTCTTACAAAGTTTGATATTGAATATGTAGAATGCAAAGCCATCAAAGAACAGGTAATTGCAGATCAACTTGTTGATGCTCCACTTGAAGACACTCAACCTCTGCATATAGAATTTCTTGATGAATCAATAATGCACCTTACTCAACAATCATGGAAGATGTTCTTTGATGGGTCTTTCACTCAACATGGTTCTGATGCTGGAGTACTCTTTATTACTCCTCAAAAGTATTCAATCCCGAAGGCTTACAAGATTATTTTCCCTTGTACAAACAACATTGCAGAGTATGAATCTTTGGTAAATGGGATCAAGCTAACTATCAAATGGAAGGTTCTAGAATTACACACCTATGGAGATTCTTAGCTAATCATCAATCAAATCAATGATACATATCATACTCGAGATGAGAAACTGATGCCTTATAAGATAATGGTAGATGATCTCAAGAAATATTTTACTTTTGTATCATTCCAACAGATTCCCAGATCTACAAACAGAGCAACAGATGTTATGGCCACCTTGGCATCCATACCAGAGTTACAAGAATCTAATTTTTGCTTTGAATTCCTGGTGGAAGAGTTACATTACCCTACCTATGATTCTCTTGAGTCCCAGATGGTCTATTCTATTATTGGACATGACTCATCTCGCTACAGTCATATTTACTCTTATCTACGAGACCAAATCGTCCTAGGAAATCTAACCCATAATGAGAAAAGGAACGTAATCTGAAATGCTTTACGATACGTCATCATCACTAACAACCTATTTAGGAGAGGTTTGGATAGTACTTTTCTTAGGTGTCTAGAAACTGAAGAGTCCCAGCGTGCATTATCAGAAGTCGATGAAGGTATTGGTGGATCTCATTCAAATGTTCTTACTTTAGCTTGGAAACTACTAAGGGATGGCTACTACTAGCCAGACATGGAGAAAGACGCTATAAATGTTTCTAAAACTTGTGAGAAGTGTTAACTACATGGGAATCTCATACATGCTCCAGCAAGGGATCTCATACCCTTCATTACACATTGGCCTTTTCAGCAATGGGCCTTTGATCTCATCGGTCAAATATATCCTACATCATCCAATGGACACAAGTTTATCATAACTGCCACTGAGTATCTCACTAAGTGGGTAGAAGCGGTTCCACTCATCAAAGCAACCGGTAAACAAGTAGATTTGTTCATCCTTAACTATATCATCTACAGGTATGGGATACCTTCATCCATTGTGATTGACAATGGAGGATAATTCAAGAATAAATATCTAAACGAGCTCTATGAGAAATTCAAAATCAAACAACATTGGTCATCCATATATTACCCTCAAGGTAATGGACAAGCTGAAGCATCAAACAAGAATTTGCTGACTATTTTACACAGAACAGTAAGCAAATCTGGGAGGGATTGGCATCTGCAACTCAATCCTGCATTATGGTCTTATAGAACAAGTATCAGAACACCTACTGGGGCTACACCTTTTTCTTTGGTGTATGGATCTGAAGTAGTCTTACCTATTGAGGTGGAAATACCATCTCTAAGATTTTCTTTGCAAGGTCTTGTCATTGATGAGGACTACAAAATATATAGATTGCAAGAGCTCAAATTGTTGGATGAACGTCGGCAAGTGGCATTTGATCATCTGAGAGTGTATCAAAAGAGAATGTCTAAAGGATATAACAAGAAGGTTAGACAATGAGAATTTCATGTTGGTGACCTTGTTCTGAGAGAAAATCCTAAAAATCAACAGTTTCAAGACAACAAAGGTAAGTTTGAACCCAACTGGCTGGGTCCCTACATCATTACTGCAGTCTTTGGCTCTAGTGCATATTAGCTCTCAACATCGGAAGGAGAATAGCTCCGTGAATCGATCAACACCATCCACTTGAAAAATTTCTACACTTAGTATTCTCTGCTCCAGCAAACTATACAGCTGAAAATATTCTAAAAAAACCCTAAAAATCACAAAATGTCCTGAAAAAAAAATAAAAAAAAATCTTTGCCAAGCAGGTGAAAACCCGGCAAATAGGAGCCTCTTGTACTCAAGCTCTCCATCTATCAATGCAATGTTGGAATTTCCCACTTCCCATCATTTTTTATTTCGCTTGTACATATCTTTTAGTCGCTTTTGTGATATCTTGGTTCGTTGGAACCCTCGTGGCTTGAAACTGATCAATGTCCTAGTCTTAGGGTAATCGACTGAGCAATTTACATGTCCTAAGCAGTATAAACCAAGTCATAATTATTTCAGTGATACCCGATCGTCCACTCTGAGTCAGTCACCTGTCTCCTAACTACTAAAGAGTTTTATCACTGAGTAAACAAACAAAACAACATAACTGAAAATAACATTAAATAGTTTGAGATATGCATGACATTTTCTTTGTGTGTTGTCTTTTATATTAGTTTTTGATTATTATTCCCTCTGAGTAACTCGAGGAAGTCTATCTTGACTAAGAGGAGAAAGGATTGGGGGCATAATATTTTCTTTATTTTTTGCTTGTAGGAACGATTCTGATGATCTGGGAACATCTAATCAGTTGGGTGTCTGTGATAAGAGCCTTCACATTAAGGTGAAATTGCCACACATACCTCGACTCCGCTTATTTGTATGCTACAGGGAGGTTGGTATCATTTCTTTGTCTATTTTAAGGGAATTTATCTAATGTACAATCCAGATGCATGCGTAATCTGTCCAAGGATATGAACAAAAAAAGGATCATTGCAGACAAGATAATTAATATTGCACATGAAAAGGAAGGAACTCTATTCTACCTGCTATGTTTTGTTGGAATTTTTGTTGTTTATGTTGTGATTGTCATTGATGGACACACACCTATATTGAGATCCCCTTTATATGTATGAGCTTATGCTCAACCGGTATTTGTTCCAACCGGTATGTTGTATACTAATCTTTAGACTAGTGGTGATTTTGCAGAATGTGTTTCCTGATCTGGAGTGGCATGTCGACCCCAAGTGGTTCATAGATCACAAGTGGTATGAGGGAGAAAAGCGGCACAACACATTCTTACCAGTCTTCATTTTTGTCAAACCGGCAACTGGTATTTTGTATGAACCGGTAATACTCTGTGATGAGTTACCAACCGGCATTTTGTGATGAGTTACCAATCCACTGATTGTTTGACAGTGCCGACACATTGACGATGCTTCTTGTGTCATGTTACTGAGTATGTCTAGATTCATTTAACCTAGAAAATTGTAATGTAATCCTATTGGACCGACATGAAATCAAATTCCTTTAAAAGGACATCATGACTAGGGTTTTAAGTTGTTGCTGAAAGGGTTAATGTCGAGCTAGGGTTTAAGGTAGAAGTTGAGAACGATCTTATCTTAGAAGATCAAGTTGTAGCTATGAGAGAGAGAGAAGACTAAAGTAATGCTGGAATGCATTTGCTATGAGCAATACTGGATCTAACCAAGCAGTTTGTGCTATTAGATAGATCAAACACTTGTTGATTACTCACATCTTTGACAAGTCTGTAGCCCTTAACTGGGTAGGCCTCAAAGCCTTTGTAAAATCCTCTAAAAAGGTGGTTCACACATGTGAATCTAAAATCCTCTAACAAGGTAGTCTTTAATCGGACTTATCTCCTAACAAAGATTGATATTCCTAACAGGATCTGTTCTAATGAAGAACATTGTAAGACCTTAATCGGTCTGACCTTAACCAGTCTGGTTTCTATTCTATAGATAGTGACTTGTGAGTTCCATCTCACCGTGGTTTTTCCCAGTTGGGTTTCCACGTCAAATATCTTGTGTTATGGTTGTATTTCTTTTGTGGGTGAATGCTTTATTCGCATTTTGGTTTGCATGTGTGGTAACCGGTTTGACTGTTAGACTGCTTTACTGGTTTATCTTTAGACTGTGTAAGTGTTTTAGTGCAGAGATTTTTGGCATACTAATTCACCCCCCCCCCCTCTTAGTATTCATCATGTTTGTAAACGCTCAGTGATGAAACTTAAGCATTTGAAATCCAGTGACTAGGTTTAGGTTGCATTCATTCTGCATTTTGAGTGATTTCAGCATGATAACAATGATCTCTTTATCTTCTAAATGAGAGTTTGAAGTATCATCATTTCTAAGCTAAGTGGTCTCTTTTTCATCATTTCTCTGATTAAGTACTTGTGTATTGAGATGTTAGCTGCATACATAAGCATTTTATATAGATTCATACACTCATTTGCATTCACATTATTGCATAGAAAAAAACAAAAACAATTTGCATTACTAGTTACTCATTTTCATCATTTATTTGCATATGAAAAGAAATGAATACAAACATTCATATTCATTTGCATTACATACATCCATACTGAACAAATATGCATACATATAGAACAAAGCATATAGAAAAACATCTTGTAAACCAATCGACACAAGTACAATGAAATCAAATCAAGATCTCGTATATATAATCATCAATATCTCGGAGTACAAGTGATATTATTGTCATATACAATCTCCCATCAAAGCAAGAATCGTATGGGCTACAAAAAAAAAATGGGGTATCTAACAAAATCTAAGAGCTATAAAAATCTAGCTCTCTGCCTCTCCCTCATCGCTAGGTGGTGGAGGAGGTGGATCTTGCTAACCGGCATCCTGCCTTGGTGCCCGAGCTCCCTCAGATCGAGCCATATACTAGGAATATGGAACAACTTGCTGCACTATAGGAACTACTACGCTATATGCCACAACATAATAAGCACTACAAAACGACAACGACCGATTTTTGAATGCCATAAAAATCAAAATTGATGAAATAAAATGGCATAAGATTAGTCACTCACTACTGGCTTGTAATTCCACAGTCGATTATGACATCTCTAGCGCTCAAATCGGTTCTCTTGGATCGGAATGACCATTTTTCTTCGCAGAAGGCTTTTTGAATTTCAAACTTGGGAGGTTAAAATGAATTGAAACTGACACTTGGACCCCTTATATAGCCAAAAACCTAATTATTCAAATTGCTCTGATGGACATGGAAATTGTACCCTTAGCTAATTTTCCCGTTTTGATTCCATTTTCGGGATCGAAATCAAAATCCGAGATCATTCTTTTAGTCAATTTTGCACAACTTAGATCACTTAGCGCTTTCCTCAATTCTCATTCTTTTCTTCAATTTGCGCTCAATTTCTCATTAATCATCGCTAAATCTTCAACTATTCCTCTGACTCAACCTTTGTGCTCAAATAATTATCATTGCCAACAATTGGCTATAATAATTTATCCTCGCTATCTTTCAATTTTGCTCCCGAGGGGGCATACTCGTGACCTTATGACCTCACATCTTCAAATGTCGAGAAAATTTTCAAACCTTCATCAAAAGTCAAGAAAAAATCTTTTCAACTAAAGAAAATTAAACAAAACCTTATCACATCTTAGCTTTATCGCTTCATATCAAGTTGATATCTCTCGATCATCTGAATCGAATCAATCTCTAGGGGCATATCAGTTTCATCGCTTCAAATCAAGTTGATATTTGTCTTCATCTGAATCAGTCTCTTAACGTTAATCAGTTTCATTTCTTTAAATCAAGCTGATTATTCATTTAAATGCAATCAAAATTTTAAAGAGTATCTTTGATCAAACTCAAGCTAAGCAGGTGTTCAGTTTCATCGCATCGAATCAAGCTGGACAGTTTATCTTCGCTCATCGTGTCTTGATCTATCAAGTTCAAGATAGGTTTTATCTTTTCTCACTGTGTCTAGTTCAATCAAGTTCTAGATCAGTAAGCTCCTCTTCTTGATCAATCAAGTTCAAGTTCAAAATATTTTCTCTTCATCGGTCCTAGTTCAATCAAGTTCGGGATCAGTTTTGCTTTAATCAAATATGTTCAGTTTCATCACTTCAAATCAAGCTAAACACCTTGCTCTTCAGCTGGTTCATGATCAATCAAGTTCAGAATTGGTATCTCCTAAGACATCAACTATTATTTGAACCAACGCGCTACTCACACATTAATTCAAAGAGGGGCAAATGTAATACCATAAAATTGGTCACCTAAACCATGGGCCCCTAATTTTGACAAAATCACCAAGGTTCTAACCAAAGGCAATTAAATCAACTTTGAGCACACAATTAACTAATTCTTCAATCATTGAATATTACATGGCAAGTGAATTATTAAATATTTATTTAATTAATTAAATCATTTCAGAAAATCATTTTGATCAATTATCCTATTTAATCTATTAAATATCCTAGCATATTTTATTAATTAATAAATTTGTCATTTAATCATAAAAAAAGGAATTAATTTATTACAAAACATGTATTAATTACAAAGCAAGAGTTAAATTAAAAATAAAATAAAAGAATTGAATTGAAAGAGAAATCAAACTTGAGATATTATTTCTTCTTCTAAATTGAGATAACTTGAAATAAAAAAAACAATTAAAATGAATTATTAATCATTCTCTAAAATGAAACTCAAAGCTTTTGATAAAAGAAGTTTAGTTGCATTGAAAAAGACTCTTTTCTTGAATAAATCAAAGAATATGCATGGAATCACCTATTTTATCACAAGTGCATGGAATTAATTGAATCATATCTCTAATGCAAACTCGAACTTATAATCTGAATGCATTTCAATCAAACTATAATTGGAATTTATCTCAAGGTTAACTGAATTTGATTTCTCAATTATTTCAATTATCCTAAATTGTGCTTTTTCTTGATCTCTTTTGTGATTCTCTATAAATTCAGCCTTCATCTCTCATTCAAAAGAACCTGGAGATTTATTGTTATTATATAGTTTTTTCTCTGGAGTTATTGAAGATATTGTGCCTTTTTTTTAGATTATTGTATCTTAGTTTAGCTTTTTTGCATATTTAGTTCAATTATGATTGCTTGAATTCATATAGCTTACTGTTCATCCATCTAGCATAATCTTGCATCCATTTAGCTTAATATCATGCTCATATAGATTAAATCCTTCATCTTGGTGTAGTCTAGTCACTGGTATTGCTTATACAAATATGAGAGAAAGTCTATACTCGCATCTTTTAGAAGGCAATTGGTCTATTTGTTATGGTTTATTATTCATGCTTGTATCTATCTAACTATACATGTAATGACTTAATTGAAGTGTTGTGTCTTACAGCTTGCAGAAACTTATTACACTTTTCGCACACACATATGCTGGATGTGAAAGTAGGAATACTAGTCATAGGAGTAGTCAAAGGAATTGAAGGATTGACTTGTGTTGGAGGTTGTGAATAACCTAGGGTTTCAACACAATTCTTGATGGGCATGACATTAGAATCAACAATATGTGCAATTCCATGCAATATATCAATTCCATTCTTATCACTTTGAAGCATGCGTTTAAGACCTTCAATTAATGGAAGAGCTTCACTATTAGGGTATTCTTGGGACATCCATTGTTGAAAGCTATCAAATTGATTGTCCAATGTAGAAATTTGATCTAAAGAAACCCTAGTTAAAGCTTCTTCTTCATCATGGGATCCATCAATGGGGTGAATAGGCACATGATTAGGATGGGAAGAATTAGCATGATCCTCATTAAAGAAGTCAGCTAGATTAGGCTCCATCTCCTCAATAATTAAACCTTGGGAAGCCTTAATTCTAATGCTTCATCTAATGAGGATAAGATAGGTAGGAATAATAGTGGTAAAACTCATGCACTAGAGGGAAAGTTTGAATTTTATATTGTGGAACAAAGCTTACAAAATTGGCTAATGCAAAATTTCATAAAATAATGATTACACAATTTGAAATTTTTTGGAAGAAGGGAATTACACAATTTCCAAAAATGAAAGGAAAATGGAATTTTAAAATTAGGGCTAAGGGAATACCACTTAATTTTAAAATCAGGGCAGACTATAGTTAACCTCTTAATTTTAAAAATTTTCTTAAAATTTGAAATGTTGAATTTTGCAAGTATTTTTGATTCTAGAGGGATTAAAAATCGATAAAATCAGCCAATCTTTTGGATTTAGGCTATTAAATACAGTCATAACAGACTCCCAAAATTTCAGGAATAAAGCGGAGAACCGTGGCATGAACGCACATGGTCCAACTAGCTTTTTTTGAAATTTTTCAGGTATGGATATTACGATGATTTTAAAGCTAACCACCAAAAATTGGCAAATTTTATGATCTCTATATCGGCAAAATGAAGGCACAAATGTTAAAATAGGACCCTATTAGGGCTTTGAAAAAAGAGGAATTGAATTGCAATTTTGAAAAAGGTCAAACCTAATGGATAGGGACACCTTGGAAAATGTTTAGAAATCTAAATATAAATAAAATTGATTTGAAATTCACACAAAATCCAATTAAATTTAAAAATTAGGGTATGATGACCTAACCACTTAATTTAGGAAAGAAGGGGGGAAATTGAAAATTTGAATTGCAGGATTACAGACAAATCTGAGAACAATAAAAAATCTGTAAACTAAATGGAAATCCAATTTTTGGACAAGTTCAAGATGATTTTTGAAAATTACGGTTTTGACAAGTAACCTCTTAATTTTGTAGATTTTATTTGTAAATTGAACAAGACAATGAGGAAATTGAATTTGACAATCAAAACAATTTTCAAATCTAAGATAACCACAAACAATTTTTACAAATTACAAGTTCAATTTTAATTTAAAAAACTAGGGTTTTTAATGATTTAACTACTAAGTTTGCAGAAATTTGAAACATGTAAATGAAGAATATGCAATGTTGTTCCAAGGAAAGCATGCATGATGTCGGGTTCACCAAAATGTAATGGTGGAAAAATGGTGAATAATAGATCAAGAAGGAAACTACCCTTTCCCTCAAAGAGAGATGAGAGTTCCGTTATTGACTACCATTCAAGCACTTTTCACCTTGTTACATTAGAAAGAGGAGAGGATAATTCACTAGATTCAATCTCTCCATACAAAGATGGTAGATTGAATTCTAAATGAAATGGGAATGATAAGTTGATCCCCTCTTCCTTGTTTGAAATAGAAAGAAATTGATTGAATTATGTAGTGCAAAAGTAACAATTAACTGATTATAATTTGAGAGTGGAATATGGGATGAAGTTGTGCACCTAGATCTGGTAGTAATATGTCAAGATGAAGTCGCCCTGCAAATTTGAGTAAAATTTGCCCAGACCATGGCGAGAATGTACACGGTCATCCAAAAAATCTACGAAACGAAAAGGGGTTATCCACCTCTACAAATGAAGCCTGAATCCGAAAGTATAGTTGTGCACCTGCAACCTGCACACAAAAAAGAGAGGAAAATGGGTTGGGATTGGGAGTTTGCCTTTAGGTCAAACCCCAATTTTGGAATTAACCAAGTAATGAAAGAAAGTACTTGCAATTAGCTGTAAATGAAAGACTGAATTGTAAATCACCTCAAGGGAGGTTGTAGTAGAAATGTTGAAAGAAATTATTGTGTGGAATTTAATGTTGAAATAAATCTCCTCTTCAATGGTTGAATCCTTGACTTGAATGCAACACCTAGCCTTGAAGGGAGACTTGAGAATGCTCAATGCTGGAAAAGAATGCTTGAATGCGCTTGAACGCTTGATCGCTTGTGAATTTTCCACTCATCCAACTTATTGAACATATGCAAATGAGAGGATGAATTTCCCTTAAATACATGTCAATGGATTTGATTTTCATCACGAGCCGACATCGGGGGAGTTTTCCACCCAATGCACAACCAATCATGCAACCCTAGGAAGGGTCCTACCCTAAAATAGAGGAGGGGTAGGGGTGCCATGCCCGTGTCTTGGGAGTACAAGGGTGCCACACCCCTGTCCTATGGAGGACAGTGGTGCCACGCCACTATCCTACCCCTTTCTCCAGGGTAGAGTGTGGATGGGGTGGTGCAGAGGCCAAGAAAGAAGTTGTTTTTGAAAGCTGAGCAATCTCCAGTCTCTGATCAGGCTAGAGGATTCAAACTCGCATGCGTGAGGACCCTAATGCAGTCAAAAATTTCTAGGGTCACAATTTTATGACACTACATTTAGCCCCCACTTTAGTGGGAGTATAAGCATATGCCAATACTGGTGGTAAAGTACAAAGAAACAAGATTGAAAGACTTTTACCACGTCAAGGAGGCAAGATGCGCCAAGCCCCCAATGAACTTACAATCTTACAACTTTGATTGAAAAAGTAAAAGGGGAAGATTGAGAAGGGGAGAACCATGACTAGAAGTAGAAAAGTTCCCTTCACTATGAGTCATGAAAGAAAGGATACTAAAGATTACAAAGAAAAATAAAGTACACTAACTATTTCTAAGTATCAAAAGAAGGAAAATATGAGCAGAGTGTATGCCCCCATATTAAAGAAATCACGTGCACCTTATCAGGAGTGAATAGTTTAAGGTAGGATACACCCAAGAGAGAGAGAAGAAAGGGAGCACGTTATCACAAGGATTTAGCCCCTAATTGAAGAATAAATCCATGGATAATGAACACAAAACATGAGGTAGTGTTGCTTTCCTTGAGGTCAGTATGATGTATGATAACTCATATATATCATATATGTATATGCATATAATAATCTTCATTACCCAAAGTAGGACACTTCCTTAGAAGAAAGGGAAGAGAGGATGTCTTTTGAGTCAACATGCTAGAGACCAAGAAAAGATCTCAATGCTTTTCATTGTCCCCAAGTAGACATTAATAGAAGAATAGGGATACACATAGAATAATGGTCACAAAAGAGCAAGAAACAAGAGGGAGAAAGATCTAAAGTGCTAATATTTCTAATCTAGCATGAAATATTCCTCCCAATCTTGTTGATCACTATTTCAGGAAGGCGAGCAACATGCCAGAGGAGAAACATCGAGCATGGGAGATGGAGATATCACAAGATCCCAACAAGGACTATGCTCATGTTGTAAGTTACTTTGTTTGATTCCAGGAGCTAGAAGTAGGGTTTGTGAAAACTCATCCGATAAATGCTTGTCTTTTAGGTTGAAAAAGAGGAGAACCATGCCTCTTCTCTCGATAAGAGTAAGGAGGTGGAACTGTGCCATAGAAATGAGGAATATTAGGTGTAGGAAGGAGACTAGGTCCATCATGAGGAGGAGGTATAGGTCTAACCTTAGGAATAATATTGGTGTTCTCCTTGAGAGAAGGTAAAGTCACATCCATAGTAATAGGTGGACAATCTTCCTTAGGAGGGAGATTAGTTATATCCGCGAGGGGAAGAATCTCATCTTGACGAAAAATAGGAATTTCAAGTGTTGGAGATTAAGTTTGGCTTAAGGATAATATCATATCATTCTTCCATTTTTTATAAGATTGGAAAAGAGCATCGCTCCTTGATTGAAGAAACTGAAATTATTTAGGCCAAAACAGATCAATAGGAATACTAGGGCTTCTTATGAATGGACGAAATAAGCTATGGTTGACAATTATGGTTTCTCCATTGTGAGGAAATTTAAGACACTTGTGGATTGGAGAAGCAATAGCCTTCATGGAAGATAACCAAGGATAGCCCAACTTCACACGGAATTGCTCAGAAAAAGGTATGATAACAAAGTCAACATCAATGGATTTAGCATGAACTTCAACAAGAAGGGTGATAGAACCAATGGAAGGACAAGAGAAGCCATCAAATAACTTCACAACCACATTAGAAGCATCATATATTGGTTTATGCAATTGTAAAGTGAAAAGATACTCTTCACCTATGACATTAACCATACAAGAGGGATCAATCAGGGTACCATGGCAAGGGATATCCATAATCTTCTCCACTATGTACAAAGGGCCATCGGGAGCTCTAATGGTCTCACTACGGTCAAATTTAATAAAATAATCATTAGGTGTATAATGTTTTTCTACCATATTAACCAAGTTTGGAGCCATAAAGGTGAATTCTTCAAAAGACAGAGAATTAGGCACAATCTCAATAACGTTAGAGGTATGCAATGGCAAGGGATCAGTGGAAATATTATTAGGAGGAGCTGCCTATTTATTCCCTTTATCATTCACACCTACCACAGATATAGTATTATTTTCAATCAAGTCTTGAATCTTATTCCTCAATACAAAACATTTCTCAGTATCATGACAAGGTTGACGATGAAATTAGAAAAAGGAATTCTTGTCAAAATAAGGGGATGCAAGTTTAGAAGAATCAATTTGTTTTATAGGCGGAAGTTTGATAACATTTTTGTGCAACAACTGAGACATAATACTATGTAAAGATTCATTCAAGGAAGTAAATTGTCTTTCCCTTTGGAAAAAATTAGAAATAGAAGGCACACCTATTGTAGCATTCACATGGTTGTTGTTGATTGGATCATTGAACTTGATGAAGATTTTTGTTGGTTTGAACTTTGCAAACAGTTGTTGAACATTCTCCCCCTTATCACTCAAAGCCATAGGAGTGAATTTCTCCATTTGACTTACAACCAGTTGATAATTGTGGATTGTTGCGCACAACCACGGAAAGGAAGTAAACTCAGACAAAAGAAGCTTTTCCTTGATATATTTTTGCAAGTTAGAAATAAAAATTCTTTGAATATCATTATCAGGTAAATGAAAAGAAATTTGAACACACAAATGCTTATATCTACCAATGAAATTAGTCACTTTTTCTTTAACACCTTATTTACAATGCATTAAATCAGTCAAAGTGATTTTAGGACCAATGTTGTTTAGAAATTGTTGGGTGAAAGCATTTTCCAATTATTGAAAGGAAGTGATAGATAAGAAGGCAAAGAGCAATACCATTGTAAGGCCTTATCTCTTAGTTTTCTTGTAAACAATTTTGCAAGCAATCTTTGATCATAAGCAAAATCAGTGCACAAGGTTTGAAATGTTTTGACATGCGTAAGAGGATCACCTTTTCCATTATAGAGTTCCAATTGAGGGATCTGAACATGTTTCGGTGGCACGGCTTTAACAATATCAAGAGAAAGTGGACTCGCAACATCAAAGGTGGGCACACTAAATTTTGATTGACTCATGGAAGAAATTTTTTGTTGTAAGGAAGACACGATTTCAGCAATATTGTTAATTGTCATTTTGGTAGAAGAATTGATGTTAGACATAGGTGATTGAGAAGGTAGTGTGATGTTATTGAAATAAGGCATGGACTGAGAATTATGATAAGTAGGCATGGGTGATGATTGGGTAGGAAATGGGACATTTAAAGGAGGAACAAATTTGTTGAAGGAATTGCCCCCTTGTGTCACACTGATTGGTTGAGGAATAATAGGAACACTCATGGAAGATATAGGTAAAGATGGAGGATTAAATGAAGAAGAGGGATTTCCCCCATGACCAATGGTTGTAGGAATGACATTTTGAGTTGAAGTAGCCATGATGTTGGATGTGAAAGTAGGAATACTATTCATAGGAGTAGTCAAAGGAATTGAAGGATTGACTTGTGTTGGAGGTTGTGAATAACCTAGGGTTTCGACATAACTCTTGATAGGCATGATATTAGAATCAACAATATGTGCAATGCCACACAATATATCAATTCCATTCTTATCACTTTGAAGCATGCGTTTAAGACCTTCAATTAATGGAAGAGCTTGACTATTAGGGTATTCTTGGGACATCCATTGTTGAAATCTATCAAATTGATTGTCCAATGTAGAAATTTGATCTACAAAAAGCCTAGTTAAAGCTTCTTCTTCATCATGAGATCCATCAATGGGGTGAATAGGCAAATGATTAGGATGGGAAGAATTAGCAGGATCCTCATTAAAGAAGTCACCCAAATTAGGCTCCATCTCCTCAGTAATTAAACCTTGGGAAGCCTTAATTCTAATGCTTTGTCTAATGGGGATAGGATAGGTAGGACTAATAGTGGTAAAACTCATGCACTAGAGGGAAAATTTGAATTTTGAATTGTGGAACAAAGCTTACAAAATTGAGTAATACAAAATTTAAGAAAATAATGATTATACAATTTGAACTTTGTTGGAAGAAGGGGATGGCACAATTTCCAAAATCAAAGGAAATTGGAATTTTAAAATTAGGGCCAAGGGAAGAACACTTCATTTTAAAATCAGAATTTTTAAAATCAGGGCAGACTATAATTAACCTCTTAATTTTAAAAAATTTCTTGAAATTTGAAATGTTAGAATTTGGAGGTATTTCTAATTTTAGAAGGATAAAAAATTGATAACATCAGCCAATCTTCTATATTTAGACTAATAAATACAGTCATAACAGTCTCTCGAAATTTTGGGAAAAAAATCGAGGACCATGGTCAGAACGCGCATGGTCCGACCAACTTTTTAAAAAAAATTTAGGGATGGATATTACGACGATTTTAAAGCTAACCCCAAACAATTGGCAAATTTTATGATCTCTAGATGGGCAAAATGAAGGCGCAAATGTGAAAATAGGACCCTATTAGGGTTTTGAAAAAAGAGGAATTGAATTGCAATTTTGAAAAAGGTCAAACCTAATGGATAGGGACACCTTGGAAAATGTTTAGAAATCTAAATGTAAATAAAATTGATTTGAAATTAACACAAAATCCAATTAATTTTAAAAATTAGGGTTTGATGACCTAACGAATTAATTTTGAAATTTGAATTTTGGGAAGAAGGGGGGAAATTAAAAATCTGAATTGTAGGATTACAAACAAATCTAAGAACAATCAGAAATCTGAAAGCTAAATGGTAATCCAATTTTTGCACAAGTTCATGATGATTTTTTAAAATTAGGGTTTCGACAAGTAACCTCTTAATTTTGTAAATTGAACAAGATGATGAGGAAATTGAATTTGACAATAAAAACAATTTTTAGATCTAAGATAACCACAAACAATTTTTATAAATTACAAGTTCAATTTTAATTCTAAAAACTACGGTTTTTAATGATTTAACAACTAAGTATGAAGAAATTTCAAACTTGTAAATGAAGAATATGCAATGTTGTTCCAAGAAAAGCATGCAAGTCGTCGGGTTCACCAAAATGTAATGGTGGAAAAATGGTGAATGATAGATCAAGAAGGAAACTACCCTTTCCCTCAAAGAGAGATGGGAGTTTTTCTATTGATTACCATTCAAGAAATTTTCACCATGTTACATTAGAAAGAGGAGAGGATAATTCACTAGATTCAATCTCTCCATACAAGGATGGTAGATTGAATTCTGAATGAAATGGGAATGATAATTTGATCCCCTCTTCCTTGTTTGAAATGGAAAGGAATTGATTGAATTATGTAGTGCAAAAGTGACAAAGAACTGATTATAACTTGATATCAGAATATGGGATGAAGTTGTGCACCTCGATCTGGCAGTAATATGTCGAGACAAAGTCGCCCTGCAAATTTGAGGAAAAGTTGCTTGGACCATGGTGGGAATGTACATGGTCATCTAAAAAATCCACAAAACGAAAAGGGTTTTTTCGTGTCTGCAAATGAAGTCTGAATCTGAAAGTACAATTGTGCACCTACAACCTACACACAGAAAAGAGAGGATAATGGGATGGGATTGGGGGTTTTCCTTTAGGTCAAACCCCAATATTGTAATTAACCAAGTAATGAAAGAAAGTACTTGCAAGTAGTTGTAAATGAAAGACTGAATTGTAAATCACCTCAAGGGAGGTTGTAGTAGTAATGTTGATAGAAATTCTTGTGTGGAATTGAATGTTGAAATCAATCTCCTCTTCAATGGTTGAATCCTTGACTTGAATGCAACACCTAGCCTTAAAGGAAGACTTGATAATGCTCAATGATGGAAAAGAATGCTTGATTTCTTGTGAATTTCCCACTCATCCAACTTATTGAACCTATGCAAATGAAAGGACGTATGCCCCTTAAATACATGTTAGTGGATTTTATTTTCATCATGGGCCAACATCGGGGGAGTTTCCCACCCAATGCACAACCAAAAATCCAACCTTAGGAAGGGTCCTGCCCCAAAATAGGGTAGGGACAGGGGCACAACGCCCCTGTCCTACCCCTTTCTCTAGGGCAAAGTGCAGACAGGGTGGTGCAGAGGCCAAGAAAGAAGTTGTTTCTGAAAGCTGAGCAATCTTTGGTCCGTGATCAGGCTAGAGGATTCAAACTCGCATGCGTGAGGACCCTAATGCAGTAAAAAATTGCTAGGGTTGCAATTTTATGACACTGCATTTATCCCCCACTTTAGCATGAGTATAAGCGTACGCCAATAGTGCTAGTAAAGTACAAGGAAACAAGATTGAAAGACTTTTACCATGTCAAGCAAGAAAGATGCACCAAGCCCCCAATGGACTTAGGATCTTACGACTTTGATTGACAAATTAAAAGGGGAAGATCGAGAAGGGGAGATCCATGACTGTAAGTAGCAAAGTTCCCTTCACTATGAGTCATGAAAGAAACAATACTAAGGATTACAAAGAAAAATTAAGTTCAACAAGTAATTCTAAGTATCACAAGAAGGAAAATATGAGCGGAGTGTATGCCCCCACGTTAAAGCAATTGTGCGTGCCTTATCAGGAGTGAATGCTTTAAGGTAGGATACACCCAAGAGAGAGAGAAGAAAGGGAGCACATTATCACAAGGACTTAACCCCAAATCGAGGAATAAATCCAAGGATAATGAACACAAAACATGAGGTAGTGTCTCTTTCCTTGGGTTTAGTATGTTGTATGATAACTCATGTATATCATGTATGTATATGCATATAATAATCTTCATTCCCCAAAGAAGGACACTGTCTTAGAAGAAAGGGAAGAGAAGATGTCTTTTGAGTCAACATGAAAGAGACCAGGAAAAGATCTCAATGCTTTGCATCGTCCCCAAGTAGACATTAATAGAAGAATAGGGATACACATAGAAGAATGGTCACAAAAGAGAAAGAAAGGACACGGAGAAAGATCTGCAGTGCTAATATTGGTAATCTAGCTCGACATCCACCTCCCGATCTTCCTGATCACTATTTCGGGAAGGTGAGCAACATGAAAGAGGAGCGACATCAAGGACAATAGATGGAGCTATCACAAGATCCAAAAAAGGACTATGCTCATGTTGTAAGTCACTTTAATTGATTTTAGGAGCTAGAAGTAAGGTTTGTGAAAATTCATCCGATAAATGTTTGTCTATGTCAACATATTCATACTCACTATCAGAAGCATTAGGAGTTGTATTGCCATTTTGAATAACATTTTCACCCATTTCTTTGTCAAAGTTTAGAGAAAGAGGAGAAAGAACATGAATAGGAGTAAAACCATCACATGTTTTATGCAACTTATGATTTGGAGATGTAGGTTGAACATCTTCCTTAGGAGAAAAAGGAATCATGTCAACTATCAGAGTTTGAGGAGATTGAATATTTTGAGGGATGACTTCACAAGCTTGAACATGACATCTTCTTCGGTGTTCTCTCACACAATGATTCTGTCGAGGCTTAGTGGAAGGTTGACAAGAAGGGGGAACACTTGAAAAAGTAGGAAAGGTTCTCTCCTTGATAGTTGAAGGTTTAGGTTGAGGTCTTTTAGGTTGAACAAGAGGAGAAGAAGGCCTCTTCACTCGATAAGAGGAAGGAGGTGGAACTGCACCATAGAAAGGAGGAATATTAGGTGTAGGAAGGAGACCAGGTCCAACATGAGGAGGAGGTATAGGACTAACCTTAGGAAGAATATTGGTGTTCTCATTAAGAGAAGGAAAAGTCACATCCATAGAAATAGGTGGAAAATATTCCTTAGGAGGGAGATTAGTTCTTTCAGTGAGGGGAGGAACCTCATCTTGAAGAATAATAGGAATGTCAAGTGTTGGAGATCAAGGTTGACTTAAGGATAATATCATATCATTCTTTCATTTTTTATAAGATTAGAAAAGAGCATCGCTCTTTGATGGAAGAGATTGAAATTGTTTAGGCCAAAAGAGATCAATAGGAAAACCAGGTCATCTTTTGGGTGGACAAAATAAGCTATGCTTCATAGTTATGATTTCTCCATTGTGAGGAAATTTAAGACACTTATGGATTGGAGAAGAAATATCCTTCATGGAAGATAGCCAAGGATAGCCCAACTTCTAACAGAATTGCTCATAAGAAGGTATGATAACAAAGTCAATATCCATGGATTTAGCATGAACTTCAATAGGAAGGGTGATAGAGCCAATGGTAGGACAAAAGAAGTCATCAAATAAGTTCACGACCACATTAGAATCATCATATATTGGTTTATGTAATCGTAAAGTGAAAATATACTCTTCATTTATGACATTAACCATGCAAAAGGGATCAATCAGGGCACCACGGCAAGGGATATTCTTAATCTTCACCACTATGTATAAATGGCCATCGGGTGCTCTAATGGTCACTATGGTAAAATGTAATACAAGGATCCTTAGGCGTATCCTATGTTTCTACCATAGTAACCAAGTTTTGAGTCATAGAGGTGAATTCTTCAGAAGATAGAGAATTAGGCACAATCTCAATAACATTAGAGGCATGAGATGGCAAGGGATCAGTGAAAAAATTAACATTATGATTAGGAGGAGCTACTGATTTATTCCCTTTATCATTCATACCTACCACAGGTATAGTATTAATATCAATCAAGTCTTGAATCTTATTCCTTAATACAAAATATTTCTGAGTATCATGACCAAGTTGATGATGAAATTGGCAAAAGGAATTGTTATCAACATAAGGAGATGCAAGTTTAGAAGGATCAATTTGTTTTATAGGAGGAAGTTTGATAACATTTTTGTGTAACAACAAAGACATAATACAATGTAAAGATTCATTCAAGGAAGTAAATTGTCTTTCTCTTTGGAAAAATTCAAAAATAGAAGGCACACCTGCTGTAGCATTCACATGGTTGTTGTTGATTGGATCATTGAACTTGATGAAGATTTTTGTTGGTTTGAACTTCACAAACGGTTGTTGAAAACTCTCCCCCTTATCACTCAGAGCCATAGGAGTGGATTTATTTATTTGACACACAACCAGTTGATAATTGTGGAGTGTTGCACACAACTGCAGAAAGGAAGTAAACTCAGACAAATGAAGCTTTTGCCTGATATATTTTTGCAAATTAGAAATGAAAATTCTTTGAATATCATTATCAAGTACATGAAAAGAAATTAGAGCACACAAATGTTTATATCTACCAATGAAATCAGTCACTTTTTCTTTAACAACTTGTTTACGATGCATTAAATCAATCAAAGTGATTTTAGGACCAATGTTGTTTTGAAATTGTTGGATGAAAGTATTTGCCAATTGTTGAAAGGAAGTGATAGAATAAGAAGGCAAAGAACAATACCATTGTAATGTTGGCATATGCACACTCCAATGAGACATTGTAGGTGATTGAAGGATTTGTCATTGATGGCAAACTTACAATCCTATGACACCAGAAAGACATTCCACCAACACTAGCAAGATCAGACTCTACACTGGCACACACAGATCACCGGCATCGGCAGTGAAAGGAAGCATACCGGCACAGAGGCCAACAGGATTTTTGTTGTTTATATATTTTGTTTATTTTTGTAAAATCATTGTAAGTCGACTTGGCAAGTTGTAAAATGACTCTTATATAAGAGAGATCATTGTAGAACATTTGTAATGAGAAAGGAGATTGTAATTACGCGAAATAAGGTAGACCCATTATGCAAATTATAGGTTAAGGGTTTATGTAAGAAGCAAAGCAGAAACCGGTACTGGATCTGGCATTATAGATGCTATCTTGAAGTAGTACAAGACACTAGATTTATATAATCCATTTTGTAAGTCAGTGAGACTTCCTATTTTGTATTTGAGCAGTGAGCTCTAGGCAGTTGGCCTTCTTGCATGTGTAGGCCCCTCTTGTAGCAGTAATATTCTCTTATTGGCCAGTAAGTGAATATTGTGGGTCACAAATCCCACTGAGGTTTTTCCCACACTGGGTTTCCTCGTTAAATCCTTGTGTTATGGTGTGTTTTTCATGTGGTTGTTTTTATCTATGTTTATTGCATTACTTTCTGCTTACCGGTACACAGTATTAATATGCTCTACATGTTTTAAGTTAAGAAAATCTATCAATTGGTTAGATACTGATTCACCCCCCCCTCTCAGTATTTGTGGGAATCCTAACAATTGGTATCATAGCCTGGTCCTCTATTTTCAGAAGCCTAATAGCTTGAGGAAGATCTTGACATAGGTAGAGATGGAAAATCTAATGAAGCAACTTGAAGGAGCTCTCTCAGACTATGATGCAGAAAAATTGAAAAATATCAAACTTGAAGATGATCTAAAGGTTGCTCAGGATATTATTCAAGCACTTCAAGAGAATCTTACTATTTCAAGAAACAAGAGGAGAACTTTGTGAAAAGATACAAAATGAGAATGATGAAAAAGAAACTCTTAATGATATGATAAACAAGCTGAAGCAAGAGAACATGAAAACAAAGAATGAGATGCAGGATATGACTATGAGATTTTGTAAAGAAATTGAAGATAGAAAGAAGAATGAAGAAGATTTGACTAGAAGACTAAGTGATGCTGCAAATGAGAACACAAGACTTAGCTATGAATATGATTTGTTGAAGACAGATCTGATGCACACTCAGAATGACTCAAATGAACTAATGAGGCAGAAAGAAGTCTTAGAAAGAGAACTAGATACTACAAATCAACATAAAGAAAATTCAAGAAAAGCTCAGAGGAACTTGGTAACTTGCTGAAGAATCAAAAACCTAAAGGTGACACTTCTGGAATTGGCTTTGAAGTTGGTGAAAGCTCTGGTACTGCAAACACATAGGATCATAGCAAACCAGTAAGACAACCTACTGCTTATAAATTCAATGGCAAATGTTTTAACTATAATAAGTATGGTCATAGAGAAAATGAATGTAGATCTAGAAACTATCAGAATACCAATGCACCCACCAGTCAAGTTCAAAATGCAACAAAGTTGGTCATAATTCTGAGAATTGCAAAATGAATGTGAGATGTTATGTTTGTGGAAGATTTGGACACTTATCTAATCAATGCAGAACACAAACCGGCATGGGTTATGGAAAGGCTATTCATAGAAATAATGTGACTTGTTATGCATGTAACAAAATTGGGCATATTGCTAAATTTTGTAGAAGCAAGTCCTCGCCGGCAGACAACAAAGGTCCTAGTTTGAAAGGTAAAGAAAAAGTTGAAGAGGTTAAGCAAGAATTTTCAAAACAATGGATCAGGAAATCAGAACTGAATGTGGATAGGAATAATCCTCCACCGGTAGAACCAAGCAACACTCCACCAATAGGACAGAGTAGCACTCCACTGGCAGAAGTCTCTTCATCAAATTGAAGAAATTTCTTTGAGGGTTTGGCAATCAATGAGACATGTGATATTATTCCCTCGGTTGATGGTAAGAAGTTGAAATTACTTCTATACTGATAGTTATGTTAAGTGATTACTTAACCAGTAGGCATTAAATGTGGTAGTTGGCAGATTGATATTATAAATTAATGTTTTTGGTTCCATTTCACTTCACCGAGCATTCAAACATTCAAAGAGCGCGAAATTTCTAGAGCTAAGGCATTTCGAGCAAAGAGGCAAAGCATTTCAGCGATGAATCCTTCCAAAGGTAGAAAAAGGTATTTATAATCATGGCATCCTCTTCTATAACTGAATTCATAGCAAACCCTAATGTGGTCGAGGTAATCAAATGCCCTAGGCCCATATTTCAGTTAGTTCCTGAGATAGCTAAAAAGGATGACAATGTAGGTGCTTTTTCCCAAATTCTCAAAGGAGTTGTTTATGTAGAAGACCCTAGAATCTATATCCATTGCCATATAGAAGAATTAGGATATGAAGAAGTCAATAACATGTACAAATCTGTTATCTATGATGACTCGAGAAATGTAAAACCTGAACACAGAATTGTTGAAACACTAGGATTCACTGAGATCTTCTGCATTCTGGAATTCCCCAAGGAAGTAATAAGGATAGTATTGAGTAGGGTACATGGAGAATTCTTTTGGCTAGATTCAATTCATAAAATTACCAAGGAAGCTACGAAAGCTATAATAGGGTTACCTTCCACCAGTAACAGACCAGACAAGACAAAGAAGGTCTCAAATGACCTGGTAATAAACCTAACTGGTGCAACATCTGATAGAAGGTCTCTAATGGTTAATGATGTGATCGATATAAATGTGAGATTTGTTAGCATTATTTTAGGTTACAAAGAAACACATGCAAACTGACTTAACTCAGTTTCCAGTTTATGCATAAAAAGTGCACATGATATGGTTAAGGATAATATAAAAATTGATGTTTGTGAATGGCTAAAGGATGAATTAATTGACAATTTAGGGAAGATCAAGAAGGATAAGAAAGGAACATTTAGATTTGGTAACTTACTTGTATGCTTAATGCTACACATAACCAAACAGGTGTCTGGTATAGGTATCAAGAACCTTGGATTTGACATACTGGTAGGAAAACAGTGTTAGGTCCCGGAGACAACTAAGAGGGTGGAGGGGGGGGGGGGGGGGTGAATCAGTTGTCAACTAAATTCAAACCAAAAACAACTTAACCAACTTAATGCTTAATACTGGTAAACCAGTTAAGTATGCCGGTAGACAGTTTTAACAGTTAATTACTATACCGATAAAGATTAATGCATGAAACATAAACACAAAGTCATCCACAACACATAACACCAATATTTGTACGTGGAAACCCTATAAGGGGAAAAACCACGGTGGGAAACCTTACCCACAATCTAATGATACTACTGCAGATAGTAAGTGTACATAAATGGGGTCTGCACATGTAGAAAGGCCAAGTACCTAGAGCTCACTGCTCAATCACAAAATGGGAGTCACATTGACTACAATTGGATGGTTAAATCCAATAAGAATGTACTGCTCAAAATAGCATCTTCATATGCTAGATTCAGTACAGGTGTAATGCTGATATGCTTCCAAAAAACCTAGCTTCACCTTCAAATGATGTCTACGTGTATTGCACTACTTAATCTCGCATATACCTTCACACAATTCTTTTTCGCATTCGACACTTGATCTTACAAATAAGATCTTACATTTATACCATAACCTAAGACCAATTTTAGTAGGTCGGCTCTACAAGATATTACAATAAAACATTTTACAAACAATATAATATTTGATGCAATAACCGATTGAACATGTCGGCTTAATGAATTTACAACAATAATTAATCATCTCCATATCATGCCATGCTGATTTAGAAAAGATAAACTTGCTGGTGTAACCCTAGACCTATTTGCTAGTAAAAGCAAATATGCAACTATGAATATACCAATGATTAATTCATTAAGATAAGATGTCCACATGATGTCTTCGATATTACCAAGTGTCTTCCATATCATTCCAAGTGTTGGTGATCATTATATCCTATCGGTGAACCATATACCAGTAATTGTGCAATAGTTACTTGCTTGCCGGTAAATGCTGCTGGATCTCCAAAGTGCTAGTATTTTAGTAGGTGTTGACATCAATGACAAAACCATACCAAAATACCAACAATCTCCCCCTTTGGCATTGATGGCAACACAAGATGGAAAAACCATCAAAGTGCCAAAATAGAAATGCCAAATACCAAAAACCAACAATCTCCAAAAAGATCATATACAGAGAGTAATAGTCTCTCCCAAACAACAATCTCTCCCCCTAGGAGCAACATGCGTTATCCAAAGTTTTTCAATACCAATCTCTCCTCAAAAGATAATGTGTTTTTCCATAGATATCTCTCCCCCTTTGACATCAAATTCCAAAGTTACAACAAAACTAAGTTCATATACAAAATACCAATCAATTCAATATACCAACTACTCCCCCTGAGAAGTAGCTTCCTCATCAAAGAACAGAGTTAAAGATTTGTTTGTTAATTTTGTCGGTTGATGACAATCATAAATTGTCTAAGTCTCTACCAGTGGTGGTATGACTCCAAGCTGATCTCTGAGATATTCAAAAGTCTCCTTTGGCAAAGGTTTAGTGAAAATATCTGCAAGTTGTTCTTTAGTATTCACATAAACTAGTTTTATCTCCTTTTCTTCAACTTTTTCCCTTAGAAAATTCAGTTTGATAGAAACATGTTTTGTTTTAGAATGTAGTACTGGATTCTTAGATATATCAATTGCTGCAGTGTTATCACAATATATAGTAATAGGTTCCTTGCATTTTACCTTTATGTCTTTCAACATTTGCTTAAGCCATAGTACCTATGTACAGTTGGTTGCTACTGCAACATATTCTGATTCTGCTGTTGATAAAGATGTACGACTTTGTTTCTTACTCAACCAAGAAACTAATCTTTTTCCAAGAAAGAATGCTCCGCCGGTGGTGCTTTTCCTATCATACACATCTCCTGCCCAATTTGCATTTGTGTATGCACATAGATCAAAATTTTCATTTCTAGGATACCATAATCCAAGATTTACAGTGCCTTGTAAGTACTGGAAAATCCATTTTACTGTTGATTCATGATTTTCTCTAGGATTACTTTGAAATCTTGAAACAATACATACTGCATTCATAATATCAGGTTTGGTTTGTGTCAAGTACAGTAAACCTACTATCATAGATTTGTATCTAGTTGGATTAACAGGTGTAGATTCATCCCTTTGAGATAATTTATCATTTGTAGTCATAGGTGTACTTACCAGTTTAGAGTTCTCCATCCCAAATTTCTTTAGTAGCTCTTTTAGGTATTTGGATTGACTCAAGAATATACCTTTGTCAGTCTGTGAAATCTGCAATCCTAAAAAGAATTTTATTTCTCCAATCATAGACATTTCAAATTCTTGCTGCATTTTAATAGAAAATTCTTTACATAATCCATCTTCTCCTCCAAAGATTATATCATCAACGAATACTTCTATAATCAATATGTCATCATTAGTTATTTTATAATATAAATTATTGTCTGCATTTCCTTTAGTAAAACCAATCTTTAAAAGATACTTATCCAATCTTGCATACCAAGCTCTTGGAGCTTGTTTTAAACCACACAAATCTTTTCTTAACCTGCAAACCATATCATTGTCATCTATCAAAGAAAATCCATCAAGTTGTTCAATATAGACTCTCTTCAAGATCTCCATTCAAAAATGCACATTTAATATCCATTTGATAAACTTTGTAGTTCTTGTGTGCTACAAAAGCCAAGAATAATCTGACTGCCTCAATTCTAGCTACCGGTGCAAAGGTTTCATTGTAATCAACTCCTTCTTTCTGAGAATATCCCTTACACACTAGTCTTGCTTTATTTCTGACAACCTTGCCATCTTCATTAAGTTTGTTTTTAAATACCCATTTGGTTCCAATTACATTTTTATCTTTAGGCCAGGGAACTAATGTCCAAGTGTTATTTTTCTCAATTTGATCTAATTCTTCTTCCATAGCTTTAATCCAAAATTTATCTTCACATGCCTCATTAACAGATGATGGTTCAATTTGCGAAATAAGACATACCTCTTCATTTTCTAATCTTCCTCTTGTCATAACTCCTTTAAATTTGTTTCCAATTATCTGATCTTCTGAATGATTCAATCTTACATACCGGGGTGTCTTAGTTTGCTATTGTTCTTCAATTACTGTGGAATCCTCAGATGGTACCGGGGTAGCTGGATCTTCATTCTATACTGGTGGATTCAGTGTAGGTTCATTTGTCAAAATTTCTGTTGCCGGTTCAGAGTCTATATACCTTGAAGTTCCTTTGAGTTGTTCATCAATCTTTACATTTGTGCTCTCAACAATTTTCTGCAATCTTTTGTTAAAACATCTATATGCCTTTCTCTTAGATGAATAACCAAGAAATATTCCTTCATCACTTCTAGGATCAAATTTTCCAATATACTCATCTCTTCTGATATAACATTTACTTCCAAAAATTTTGAAATACTTAAGAGTAGGAGTATTACCAAACCATAGTTCATGAGGGGTCTTACCGGTTTCACCTTTGATGTGAACTTTGTTGAATGTATAGACCGTTGTACTGACTGATTCTCTCCAATATACATGTGGTAAATTTTCTTCTGATAACATACTTCTTGTTGCATCTAAGATAGTTTTGTTTTTCCTTTCAACAACTCCATTCTGATGTGGTGTCTGAGGTGTTGATAGCTGTCTTCTGATTCCATTCACTTCACAAAATGTATTAAATTTCTTAGATGTGAATTCTCCTCCTTGATCTGATCTTAAACATTTGATTTTATTACCGGTTTCATTTTCAACCATTGCTTTGAACAGTTTGAACTTTCTAAGTGCTTTTGATTTTTCTCTGATAAAAGTAACCCAACACATTCTAGAATAGTCATCAATAATTAGCATGAAATATCTATCACCTTGTAAGCTTTTAGTTCTAGCTGGACCACATAAATCAGTGTGAATCAAATCAAGCGCATTATTGGATTTTTCTGGAATACTTTTGAAACTAGCTCTAACTTGTTTTCCAAATTGACATTCCTTACATATTGTATTCTGAGGTTTGACAATTTCAGGTAAATCTCTAACTGCCTTAGTAGTACTGATCTTTACCATGCAATCAAAGTTTACATGACAGAGTCTCTTATGCCATAACCAACTTTCATCTATATGTGCAATCAAGCATGTCTTTTCACTATTATTAAAATGAAAGATATTACCTCTAGTCTAATTATCGATTGCAATTTCTAAACCAGTTCTATTCATGATTTTGCATTTTCCAATCTTAAATTGTAATTGAAATCCTTTCTCAACTAATTGACCAACACTTAAAAGATTATTCTTTAATCCTTCAACATAGTAGACATTGTCAGTGTTATGCTTACCATCAAGAGATATTGTCCCCTTACCTTTGATTGAACAAGCTTTGTCATCTTTAAATCTTACTAAGCCGCCATTGTATTCTTGAAAGTTCAAGAATTTACCTTTGTCTCCTGTCATATGATGTGAGCATCTTGAGTCAATGATCCATTCATCCTTTACTTCAACTTTAGCTGCTAGGGCCTGTACTACTGGTTGAGTAGTAGGTGTCGGTTGATCTTCTGTTATAGCAACAAAAACCCATCCATTGTCTGTTGGATCCTCATCAGAATCATCAGTCACACCTTCATCAGCAATGTAACAAGATTTGTCTTTATTCTTCTTAAATCTATATCTTTGATATTCAGGATTAGGCTTGTATGTTCTTCTAGCTTCTTCTCTTAATCTAGCATGTCTATCAGGGCATCTCAAAGCCATATGACCAATCTTATTGCAGTTAAAATATTTAAAGGGTGCTTTACCTTCATACTTACTTCCAACTGGACCTTTAGGCATTTTCCTTGCAAATAGTGCTTCAAGTTCTTCAAGTTCTTCATTTTCTTTCCTGCTTTCTTCAAGTTCTCTTGTATAAAAGGAATTCCAATCAGATTTGTCAAATGATGGAGCAGATGATGTTGATGCCTTAAAGGCTAAATCTATCTTAATAGTAGCAACAGGACCAAATTCCTCAATTTTAAAAGCTAAGAGTTTTCCAATCAATGTATCCCTAGTTACTGATGTATTAGGCATTGTTCTCAATTCATTTATAGCAATAACCTTCATTTTATGTGCCGGTGGCAATCCTCTTAAAACTTTTGAAACAATTTCATCCTCACTTAAGGTTCCTCCACAACATTTAATACCCAAAACAGTTTCATTTACTCTTTCCATAAAAGCAGAAATCCTTTCATCTTCTTCCATTTTCAGATGTTCATACCTGACCCAGAAGCTTTCAAGTTTTGCAATTTTGACTGTGGAATCTCCTTCATTCAGTGTTTCCAAATGATCCCAAATAGCTTTAGCCATAGACCTATCTGATAGTCCCATGACTTTTTGATATGATAATGCGCTCAAAAGTGCTTCTCTTGCTTTGCAATCATTTTCTTAATCTTTAGTCAAGTTAGCTGGACTGGGCTGACCTGGTACAACAACAGTATAACCCTTCTTTGTAACATCCTAGATGTCCTTTCCAATGCAATTTAGATGTGTCTCCATTCTGATCTTCCATATGCCATAGTTGGTTCCATCAAGTTTAGGACTGTCCTTCCTGAAATAGTTAGTAGACATTGGATCTCCTCAAGCTGTTAAACTTTTGTAGAAGAGGACTAAGCTCTGATACCAATTGTTAGGTCTTGGAGACAACTGGGAGGGGGGGGTGAATTAGTTGTCAACTAAATTCAAACCAAAAACAACTTAACCAACTTAATGCTTAATACTGGTAAACCAGTTAAGTATGTCGATAGACAGTTTTAACAGTTAATTTCTATACCGGTAAAGATTAATGCATGAAACATAAACACAAAGTCATCCACAACACATAACACCTATATTTGTACGTGGAAACCCTGTAAGGGGAAAAACCATGGTGGGAAACCTTACCCACAATCAGATGATACTACTGCAGATAGTAAGTGTACATAAATGGGGTCTGCACATGCAGAAAGGCCAAGCGCTTAGAGCTCACTGCTCAATCACAAAATGGGAGTCACATTGACTACAATTGGATGGTTAAATCCAATAAGAATGTACTGCTCAAAATAGCATCTTCATATGCTAGATTCAGTACCGGTGTAATGCTGATATGCTTCTAAAAAACCTAGCTTCACCTTCAAATGATGTTTGTGTGTATTGCACTGCTTAATCTCGCATATACCTTCACACAATTCTTTTTCGCATTCCACACTTGATCTTACAAATAAGATCTTACATTTATATCATAACCTAAGACCAATTTTAGCAGGTCAGCTCTACAAGATATTACAATAAAACATTTTACAAACAATATAATAGCTGATGCAATAACCGATTGAACATGTCGGCTTAATGCATTTACAACAATAATTAATCATCTCCATAGCGTGCCATGCTGATCTAGAAAAGATAAACCTGCCGATGTAACCCTAGACTTATTTGCCAGTAAAAGCAAATATGCAACTATAAATATACCAATGATTAATTCATTAAGATAAGATGTCCACATGATGTCTTCGATATTACCAAGTGTCTTCCATATCATTCCAAGTGTCGGTGATCATTATATCCTATCGGTGAACCATATACCAGTAATTATGCAATAGTTACTTGCTTGCCGGTGAATGTTGTTGGATCTCCAAAGTGCTAGTGTTTTAGTAGGTGTTGACATCAATGACAAAACCATACCAAAATACCAACAAACAATTATCAAACTTGTTCAACAAAATGGTTGAAAACAAGGAAAAGAATATCCATGAGTATTTTCAAGTACTAAAGGCCAGAATGAACAAAAGAGTCAAACTGTCACATAAAATTGTAAACAAATACAAAGATGATATATGTTTTGTGATTAAAAAGGATGAGATCTGGATTGAAGAAGTTATCCCAAGAACAATTTGGGTTACTGAGATGGGTTATGAGACTGATGAACACATCATTGAAACATATGCTAAAGCACTTCTGGAAGCACCAAATGAACCTAAGGAGGAAATATTTGGTAGTGCTGAGACCATTGAAAGCCAAATTCAATCTAAGAAGAGAGTAAAGAAAGTAGAAGCAATAGTGAGGAGAGGTTCAAGGCAAGCTAAGGTTATAAAAGAAGATGTACTGAAACAAACTGATATCACTGAAGATGAGTTATAGGCACAACAACCAAAAACTCACCTTTCATCGGTAGCAACTTCTTCAGAGAGTGACATGCCAGTTGAATTCAAAAGAGTTGTAAGGAAAAGACAACCTTCACCGGTATCCACACCCTCGCCTAGAAGAACTAGACAAAAACAACAGGCAGTGAGGTCTCTGGTAAAGAAGACCATCCCAAAGAAAAAGATAACACCTAAGAAGAAAAGGACTCAACAGAATATTTCTCCGATTGATAGACTATTGGATGAAATCACAGAAGAAGGAAAACTCAAAAACATAGAAAAAATATATGATACACTATTAGTAGATGAGAAAGAGAAAGTTGAAAACAATGTTATTTTACACCTGGATATCTATAAGAAGTTTTTGATGGAAGTAGTAGATGAACTACTAGATGAATTATTCAAGAGACTAGAAGTAAGAAGATAATCTGTTGTAGAAAATGACAAGAAAATCAAAATTGAAAAATTACTTGCTGTCTACCCAGTCAACTCTCTAAAACAAATAGATAATCTAATTGCAAAAGCCAATCGGTCAGTATTCTCTACTGCACATCAGCATATTGCACTAATGGCAGGAAGAGTAAAAGAGGTAACAGAAGAAACAAAAAATGGATGGGATATATTCCTTGTGGAGAAGGAAAAGCAGGAAGAGTACAGGAACCCCAAGCCTATCAAAGTATATCAAAAAGACAAAGATAAGGGTAAAGGAAAGATTGGTGGACCTCCTAGTATCAAAATAAAAGATAACTTATCCCCACCGCCTCTGATTACTACACCAGTAACAACAACAAAAGACCAACCGATAGATGACAGTATGGATGTATCACAAGAGGATACTAATCCTAATTTAGAGATACTATACACAGTTGATGTTGATACTCAAAAGGTCAACATTGTGATAGATAAAGACACAACCGATAAGACTGACATGGCTAGTGAGCAACTGGCAACTGACAAAATTGATAACACTAAATGAAAATTTGAAGATGATAGCACAGGGAAATAGACAGAGATTGGAACAGATCAACAAATAGAGAGACAAATAGAGCAATAGGCTCCGGAATAGGAACATGTTCATGTGGAAACAGTGCCACCGGCAATAGAGAGAAACAAAAACCCTTGCTTAAGGAAATGGAAACACAGACTGACCTACCAAAGGTCACTACAAGCATGGTTACTTCCTCCACCGGCGGAATTCAGAATGTTAGTTCCTCCTTAGCAAATTACAAATCAACCAATGTAACTGAAGTTCTTTAAGATTCTTTGAAGAAAATAACTGATTGTAGTTCACAAGATTATAAAGCTATAGATGACACAATCCCAATTTTGAGGATGATAGATCCTAAATGCAACATAGATAATAAGGATTCTTTAATTCAACTTGACACTTTATCGAAGTATATTACTGACAACACAGTGACAGTTGAGAAGATAAAGGAACAGGCATTCAAAGACAGGTTGGAAATTGAAAAATAGAAATTCTTTGAGGATCGAATAAAGAAGTGTACTAGGGAATTTGACACACTTCTACTGGAACTATGCAACATATTGAAGGAATGTAAAACTCTGTACAAAGATACTTGCAAGACAAACTTTTTGACAGTGGACATAGATAAGAAGATGAGAAAAGTACAAGAAGAAATTAATAAACTTGCTGACAATTTTGTTAATTCACCTGATACATTATCAGTTTTTGAGCAAAAGATAATAGGTTTTGAGGAAGAGTTACTGAAGCTAGAGAGAGACAAGGAAAGAATAATAAACAAGGCTAAGAATTTGAGACTAAGACTAAGTCCCAGACTGGACCATCTAGCATCCCTGAGAAAGGAAATATCTGAGGCATTAGTACAAGGACAGAAAACACCGGCAGAGCATATGCAGCAACTCACCAGTATAGTTCAAAGAATAGAGGCAGCAATAAAAGATAGTAAGAAATTTATGGAAAGCATAAATTTGGTTTTGGCGGATCTCTTTCAAATTGTAACCACCCAGTTACAATGTTGAGGCAGAAAACTACAACTCTATTGACACCTTGACAACCTTTGTCATTGATGCCAAAGGGGGAGTAGTAGTATGAGAAAATAATCAACAAAAGACTTATCTGCTCAGGGGGAGCTCACATATTTTTGGTACACAATTTTTGGATTACAAGTTTTAGAATTTTCTCATGAGTGTTTCCATCAATGCCAAAGGGGGAGATTGTTGGCATATGCACACTCTAATGAGACATTGTAGGTGATTGAAGGTTTTGTCATTGATGGCAACCTTACAATCCTATGACACCAGCAAGACATTCCACCAGCACTAGCAAGATCAGACTCTACACCGGCACACATAGATCACTGACACCAGAAGTGAAAGGAAGCATACCGGCACAAAGGCCGACAAGATTTTTGTTGTTTATATATTTTGTTTATTATTTGTAAAATCATTGTAAGCCGACTTGGCAAGTTGTAAAATGACTCTTATATAAGAGAGATCATTGTAGAACATTTGTAATGAGAAAGGATATTGTAATTAGGTGAAATAAGGCAGACCTATTATGAGAATTATAGGTTAAGGGTTTATGTAAGAAGCAAAGTAGAAACCGGTACTGGATCTGGAATTATAGATGCTATCTTGAAGCAATACAAGATACTGGATTTATATAATCCATTTTGTAAGTCAATGAGACTTCCTATTTTGTATTTGAGTAGTGAACTCTAGGCATTTGGCCTTCCTGCATGTGTTGTCCCCTCTTGTAGCAGTAATATTCTGCTATTGGCCAGTAAGTGAATATTGTAGGTCACAAATCCCACCAAGGTTTTTTCCACACCGGGTTTCCTCGTTAAATCCGTGTGTTATGGTGTGTTTTTCATGTGGTTGTTTTTATCTCTGTTTATTGCATTACTTTCTACTTACCAGTACATAGTATTAATATGCTCTACATGTTTTAAGTTAATAAAATCTATCAATCGGTTAGATACTGATTCACCCCCCCCCCCCCCCCCCCTCTCAGTATCTGTGGGAATCCTAACATGTAAAGTCTTATCTCTTAGTGTTCTTGTAAACAGTTTTGCAAGCAATCTTTTATCATAAGCAAAATCAGTACACAAGGTTTGAAATGTTTTGACATGTGTAAGAGGATCGCCTTTTCCATTATAGAGTTCCAATTGAGGGATCTCAACATGTTTTGGTGGCATGACTTTAACAATATCAAGAGAAAATGGGCTCGCTACATCAAAGGTGGGCACACTAAACTTGGATTGACTCATGGAAGCAATTTTTTGTTGTAGAGAAGACACAGTTTGAGCAAGATTATTAATTATCATTTCGGTAGAAGAATTGATCAACGTTAGACATGGGTGATTGAGAAGGTGGTGTAAGGTTATTGAAAGAAGGCATGGATTGGGAATAAGGTGGTGGGACATTATGATAAGTAGCCATTGGTGATGATTGGGTAGAAAATGGGACACTTAAAGGAGGAATAAATTGTTGAAGGAATTGCCCCCTTGTGTCACACTGATTGGTTGAGGAATAATAGGAATGTTAATGGAAGATATAGGTAAAGATGGAGGATTAAATGAAGAAGAGGGATTCCCCCCATGACCAATGGTTGTAGGAATGACATTTTGAGTTGAAGTAGCCATGATGTTGAATGTGAAAGTATGAATACTAGTCATAGGATTAGTCAAAGGAATTGAAGGAATTATTTGTGTTGGAGGTTGTGAATAACCTAGGGTTTCGACACAACTCTTGATAGGCATGACATTAGAATCAACAATATTTGCAATGTCACGCAATATATCAATTCCATTCTTATCACTTTTAAGCATGCATTTAAGACCTTCAATTAATGGAAGAGATTTACTATTAGGGTATTCTTGGGACATCCACTATTGAAAGATATCAAATTGATTGTCCAATGTAGAAATTTGATCTAAAGAAACCCTAGTTAAATCTTCTTCTTCATCATGGGATCCATCAATTGGGTGAATAGGCACATGATTAGGATGGGCAGAATTAGCATGATCCTCATTAAAGAAGTCACCCAAATTAGGCTCCATCTCCTCAGAAATTAAACCTTGGGAAGCCTTAATTCTAATGCTTCGTCTAACGGGGATATGATAGGTAGGACTAATAGTTGTAAAACTAATGCACTAGAGGGAAAATTTGAATTTTGGATTATCAAGGAAAGCTTACAAAAATGGTTAATGCAAAGTTTAAGAAAATAATGATTAAACAATTTGAACTTTGCTGGAGAAAGGGAATGACATGATTTCCCAAAATGAAAGGAAATTGGAATTTTAAAACTAGGGCGAAGGGAAGACCACTTAATTTTAAAATCAGAATTTTTAAAATCAGGGTAGACTATAATTAACCTCTTAATTTAAAAAATTTCTTGAAATTTGAAATGTTGGAATTTGGAGGTATTTCCGATTCTAGAGGGATAAAAAATCGATAAAATCAACCAATCTTCTGGATTTAGGCTAATAAATACAGTCATAACAGTATCCCAAAATTTGGGGAAAAAATCCGAGGACCATGGCGGGAACGTACATGGTCTAACCACCTTTTTTTGAAATTTTTAGGGATGGATATTACGATGATTTTAAAGCTAACCCCAAATAATTGGCGATTTTTACGATCTCTAAATGGGAGAAATGAAGGTGCAAATGAGAAAATAGGACCCTATTAGGGTTTTGAAAAAAGAGGAATTGAATTGCAATTATGAAAAAGGCCAAACCTAATGGATAGGGACATCTTGAAAAATGTTTAGAAATCTGAAAATAAAATTGATTTGAAATTCACACAAAATCCAATAATTTTAAAAATTAGGGTTTGATGACATAACCACTTAATTTTGAAATTTTTAATTTTGGGAAGAAGGGGGGAAATTGAAAATTTGAATTGTAGGATTACAGACAAATCTAAAAACTAAATGGAAATCCAATTTTTGCACAAGTTCAAGATGATTTTTGAAAATTAGGGCTTTGACAAGTAACCTCTTAATTCTATTATTTTTATTTGTAAATTGAACAAGATAATGAGGAAATTGAATTTGACAATCAAAACAATTTTCAGATCTAAGATAACCACAAGCAATTTTTACAAATCACAAGTTCAATTTTAATTTTAAAAACTAGGGTTTTTAATGATTTAACCACTAAGTTTGCAAAAATTTGAAACTTGTAAATGAAGAACGTGCAATGTGTTGGCATTTGCATGAAGATTGCATTAATGATTTGTTATGTTGTCATTAATGTCAGTTAACCGGCAATGATATTGTTATAATGTTGTTTTATAACCAGTAGGAAGAGCTAGTGAAAGAAACTGTAACCGGTAGATAAGTTTATGGAGTGAAACGATATTGCTAAGTATTGGAGAGTTGAACTGGTAAAGCCTACCTGTTGATTTGATAAACCCTAACAGATTAAGTTTGGTGAATTGGTTATATTGGTTTATGATCTGATGATGAGCAGTAATGATTATGACACGTATGCATATTGTATGAAGAGAGTTTCAAAGTGTTTTTGGCGCATTGAGATAATGGTTTTTGTCTAGGGAATGAGAAAGTATATTGCATGTAATGCAAAATGCGTGATGAGTTACTGAGTTCGATGAAGCAGTGATCAAGGAGAAGTTGAGGCTTTCTTGAATGATGTGCAGAGATTGTTATGTAATCCAATGGTCATACTTGAACTAACTTGTTTGTAATCTCTATGAGAGAATTAGGTTTTTGTTGTGTTATCGACCTAATTAATTTGTTTATAAGGTCGATGAGTTGTTTTGTTTCAGAGTTGGCAAAGTTTCAGTTGAGTGTGTGGTTGTCGAACCGGATGATGTATCTGCAGTTTGTGTAAATGAAGATAGGAGCATGAAAAGGATCTGAACAAGCAAGTGTAGTGCTATTCAAACAGATCAGCAAACCCCTATTTTTTTCTAACAATTACAATAGTTTAAATCCTCTAACTGAGTAAGCTCTAACAAGCTTAGTGTTATTCAAATCCTCTAACCAGGTGGTCCATTAGCTTGGATTTAAAATCCTCTATTGAGGTTACTTTTCATAGGGTATTTCTTCTAACAAGGCATTATAGTCAATCCCTTAACTGGGTGGTCCCTAACAGGATTTGTTCTTAATAAGACTTTTTGTAAATCTTTAACAGGCTTGGCTCCTAACAGGGTGAACTTCAAAAGAGTTCAAATAGTTATCTTGTGAGTCTCATCTCACCATGGTTTTTCCCATTTGGGTTTCCACGTCAAAATATTGTGTCAAGTGGTGAATGTTTTTATGGTTATGTTTTCTATGGTTGATTTGCTTAACTACTTAATCCACTTTGCTAAGTTATGATAACCGACAACAATATGAAATGAGTTTTACTTATGTCAGTAAAGTATTTGGATATTTGTGTGTTTCAAGTTGTTTATTGTTAATCTATTGTAACAGACAACCAATTTAACTTGATAGTTTAATATTGGCAGTGATATTGCATTTATAGTTCAGTGGTTTAACTTGTCAGTTTATAGTTTACTTTGAGAGGTTGATTATGAGATTGGTGAAAGTTAATATCAGTTTTTCTATCTACTGATTCACCCCCCCTCTCAGTAGTTGATCAGATCTTTGTTCTTTCATCATACCATCAATTGGTATCAGAGCGTCTTAGATCCTCTAAGGTCTAAGCCTAATAGCTTAAGGTAAAGATCTTGTAGAATATGATGAAGAAGGAAGGTCTGAATTTTAATAGAGAGAACTATAGAATATGGAGTAATAGAATGAAAATTTATATCAAGAGTCTAGGAAATCAATACTGAGAACATGTTGGTACTCAATATTTTGCACCTAGTGGGATTATGGTTGATGATCAGAAGAAAGAGCAACAAGAAAACAATCAAGCACTAGAGGTTATTATCAATTCTTTGTCTAATGAAGAATATGTATATGTTCATGGTCTGGAAACTGCATATGAGGTATGGAAGAAACTGGAAGAGATTTATAGCAGTGATGAACATGTGAAGATTGCCAAGGAAGAGAGTCTAAGAGTAAAGTTTGATGACATGCGAATGGCTGAAGGTGAGAATATACAATAGTATGGTTAGAGGAAAAAAGAGATAGTTGGTGAGATCAAGAGTGTTGGTGGTAAAGTGGAAGATGTCATAGTGGTTAGTAAGGTGTTGTGAACCCTGCTACCAGTCTATGCTATTCGAGTTGTAGCCATTCAAGAGCTAAAATCTATTGAAAAAACTAAGGTAACCCTTTACTCTATCATTGGTAAGCTTACTATTTTTTAATTAAATGGTTATGATGGTAATGTTCAGAAATCTAAGTTTGCATTTAGAGCTTCAGTTTCTAACCCATTTATGAGAAAAAGTAGAGATATCAGTCATAGTTATAAATCTAGATCTAGTAGAGAATTTTATGATGAAGACAGTTTGGTTGAGCTTGAATCATTGTTGGCCAAGTGGTTGCCCAAAGGTACCGGTAAATATAGAGGTAAATTACCTTTGAAATGTTTTGCATACAACAAGATTGGACACATTACAACTAACTGTCCTAATGGTGATAATGAGCATAAGCGAGAGAAGTTCAAGAAGTACAAGGGAAAAGGCAAAAGACATTATCTTATTGCAGTTGATGGTGGTATCACTAATGAGGAATCTGATGGTGATGCTAATGAAGACATTGTGTTCATGGCCATTAAAGAAGAAAAATCTGATCATAAGGCTTTAGTTTCTCACATGGATAATTCTGATGATTGGATCATTGATAGTGGTTGTTCAGATCACATGACCAATGATCAGAGAAAATTTCTTTCTTTGAAGGAATTTGATGGCAGAGTTGTAAGATTTGGTAATGACTCACCTTGCATGGTTAAAGGTAAGGGAACTATTTCTCTTAATGGAAAGAGTAGTGCAGATGATGTCTACTAGGTTGAAAGATTAAAGCACAATCTTTTGAGTGTTGCTCAACTCAATGACAGAGGATATCCATTGGAGTTTAAGAATGGTATGTTAAAAATCTATGGGAGCAAAGGTGAACTGATTGCAACTGGCAAGAAGACTAAAGGTAACCTGTTTCACCTTAATCCTAAAGTTAGAAACTATTTAATTGCTAAAGTAGATGATAGTTGGCTTTGGCATAGGAGATTTTGTCATATAAATTTTGAGAACATTGTTAAAGTGAGTAAGTCCAAGATAGTAAGAGGTTTGCCTCAGTTGGACAAACTAGTTAATGCTCTATGTAAGGAATGTCAGTTGGGAAATATGACATCCTCAACTTTCAAGAGAAAATCTTTTTCAGTGGAACATCTGTTAGATTTGGTTCATACAGACCTCTATGGACCAATAAGGACTAAAAGTATTCAAGGTGATAGATATTTTATGATATTCACTTATGATTGCTCAAGAATGATGTGGGTCACATTGTTGAAGGATGAAACAAAAGCATTTGGTAAATTCAAGGCATTTAGGGCCTTAGCTAAAAAGGAGAGTGGTAAGAAGATAAAGTGTCTGAGGACTGATCAAGGCGGTGAATTTACTTCTGAGGAATTCACTAGATATTATGAAGAAAATGGTATCAAATGGAAGCTTTCTGCATCAAGGACACCACTGTAGCGTAGAAATTAGGAATCATCACAAGACAAGTAGATCAATCAAAACACTAGACATGATAATATAATCAAAAGAACACTCATTGAAATGAACCTAATTCCAAAGCACATTCAATAGAGGTATGGAAACAAAGCATTCAAAATGAAAGTTATGCAAACCAGATGTAGAATTGAATACTCCTTCCATGCGGCTCCATTGTTGTTCTTTCCTCTTCAATAGGTTTGTGGATCTCACCTACAAGTGCACACACAATTGAAAGCAAGATTGAAAAGATCAAGAGTACTAGAAGCGTAAGTTCGGTAGTTTGATAGAAATTCGGGATTCATGAAGGATTCGAAGGGGTCGAAGGATTCGAAGGATCAAGATTATGAAGAAAATTATCCAATTTATAGAAGAATTGGATAAATGACAAGATTGGCATGATGCAATTCAAATGGAAATTGCAAATCAATATGACAAATTATGACAAATTATGCACTTTCCATGCACAATTTGATTGATTGATAATTGATGACAAATTATGACACATTCTATGTCAAATTGATTGATTATTAATTATGACAATTTCATGACAAATTGAAATGTCATTCCCATAGAATTAGGAGATGAAATAGGAGGGAAAAGAAATTAGAAATTTGAGAAATTAGAAAATTGAAATTGATGACAATTAGGAAATAAGGAAAATAGGAAATATGGAATTAGGAAAATGATGAAAATTAGAAAATTGGAATTAGTGAATTAATTAATAATTTTTCATTTATTAATCAATTCACAAAGAGGAATAATTAGCCAATTAAATGAACGTTTAATTGTGACAAGAAGACTTAGGATTAATAAATAATTTATTTAATCCTAAAGGAAGAAATGGCAAATTAGGTTAAATGATTAAATCATAAAACCCTAGAAGACGAATTAGAAATGCGAAAATGACAATTAGGTCTTGATTGAAGATAATTAATGTCAGGATTTTGAATTGATAAATGACCAATGCGACAAAATGATTTGATTGATAAATGCGCCAATTGACAAGGAACAATGACAAATTGATCCAAATTGACATAATTGAGACAGACAATGATCGATAGCAAAATTGATCGCAAAATGACAAGATTAACAAAAGGACAAGAATCGATGACAAAATGGATTGCAAGATGACAAGATTGAAAATGACCACGATCGATGACAAATCGATCACCAAAATGACAAGATTGATAAGGACCACGATCAATGACAAATTGATCACAAGATGACAAGATCGAACATGACAACGATCGATGACAAATCGATCGTAAAATGACAAGATTGAAGGATTGACGATAAATCGACAAGATTGATAAGAGGACAAAAATCGATGACAAATAGATTGCAAAATGACAAGATTTGAAAAGAGGACAAAACCCTAATTAGGATTGACGATGTCCAAAATGATAAGATTGACGAGAAGATTGATAAGATTGACAGGAGGACAAAACCCTAATTAGGATTGACGATGTCCAAAATGATGACAAATAAGCATGCACATTGATACGACAGGGTAAAATCGATCAAAATCATGACTGGATAATGTTGTCGACAAGACCAAATTCGAAGACGAGATGATTAAAGAATGTAGAAGAATGACTCGATGCTCGCAAATGATAAAGACCAAGTGCGTGACATAGGAGAAATGTTAATGCGATGCAAAAACCTAAAATGAGGCAATGCGCAAATGTTAAAGTATGACCTCGCAAGCGTTTGACCATTTTTGGGTGTCTACAACCACAATAGAATAATATTGCAGAGAGGAACAATCGGTCAGTTGTTGAAGCTACTAGGACAATGTTGATACAAGGAGGTGTAGCAAAAACTTTCTGGAGAGAAGCTGTCAGCACAACTATCTACACTATGAACCAGATTTTGGTAAAAAGAGGTAAGGACAAGACTCCTTATGAATACTAGTATGGTATATCACCTAATGTTAGTTATTTCAAGATATTTGGTAGAAATTTTTTTATTAAGAGAGGTGACTATGTTAGCAAGTTTGAGGCTAAAAGTGATGAAGATATATTTCTTGGTTATTCCACCAAGAGTAAGGCCTACAAATGTTATAACAACTGGACACGGAGAAACATTGAGAGTGCTGGTGTTTGAGTGGATGAGTATCCTGAAGTCTTAGGAGAAACCAGTGTGGAGAAAAAGGATGAATACCCTTGCATTTTGTTTTTGGAACCAGAACCTGTGAAACCTGAAACTGGGAAAGAGAATATTGTTGTACCAGTTCAACCGAAATAGGTAGATTCAGAAGAAGATGATGATAATATAGAAGAAGAACCTGAAGATAATGATCATGTTATTCTGAGGTATGTGAGACTCAATCACAATCCTGACCAAATTATTGGAGATAAGGAAGGTGGAGTGTTAACCAGAAGAAGAATTAGAGAAAATTATTGCATGATCTCCACCTTTGAGCCTAGAATTGCTAAGGAAGCATTTGGAGATGATCATTGGGTCAAAGCTATGGAGGACGAGCTTGAAAAAATTGAGAAGAACAACACATGGACCCTAGTACCTAGACCGGTAAATAAAAATGTGATAGGTACTAAGTGGGTATTCAGGAACAAGCTGAATGAAGATTGTGTAGTAGTTTGAAACAAAGCCAGATTGGTTTGCAAAGGTTATGCACAAGAAGAAGGAGAAGATTATGGTGAGACTTTTGCACCAATTGCTAGACTGGAAGGTGCCAGAACTTTACCTGCATTTGCAGCACAAGGGATTCAAAGTATATCAGATGGATGTGAAGTCAGCATTGTTGAATGGAATACTAGAAGAAGAAGTATACATTGAGCAGCTAGATGGTTATTCTCTGATTGATGAGAAAGACATGGTATGAAACACTTCATTCACACTGGATGAAGATAGTATTTTTGAGAACCAGTGAAGATAGCAACATATATCTCAAATCTGAAGGAGATAAGATACTGGTTAGTGAAGTGTTTGTAGATGATATCATATTTGGAGGCAATGATGACATGAGCAATGAATTTGCAAATAAAATAAAAAGTGAGTTTGAAATGTCTCTAGTTGGAGAGATAAAAAAAATTCATAGGCTTGCAAATACAACAAATGGAGAGTGGTAATTTCATCACACAGTCTAAGTATGTGAAAGAGGTATTAAAGACATTTGGTATGAGTGATTGTAAACTAGTTGGGACACCAATGGTTACAGGTTGTAAGTTGTCTAAGGAGGATGAAGCCACATATGTTGATGAAAAAGAGTACATGTCAATGATTGGAAAATTGCACTATATTGTTCACAACAAACCGGATATAGCTCATGCAGTTGGTCTAGTTGCTAGATTTCAGAAGAATCCAAAGGAAACACATTTGATAGCAACCAAGAGGACTTTAAGATATTTGAAAGGCACTATTGACTATGGATTATGGTATCCATATGAAGGTAACTTTGATTTGAAGGTGTACATAGATGCAGACTGGGCAGGTAAAGTTGATGATAGGAAAAGCACAACCGGTGGAGAATTCTATCTTGGAGGAAGACTTGTTTCATGGAGTAGCAAGAAGGGAAGTTGTATATCATAGTCTACTACTAAAGCTGAGTATGTTGTAGCTTATATGAATTGTACCCAGGCTATCTAGATGAGGCACATTTTGGAAGGTTTTAAGATGAAGTTTTCAAAACTTGTAAAGATCTTATGTGACAATACCAGTGCCATAAATATTTCCAAGAACCTTGTTTTGCACGCACGAACCAAGCATATTTAATTAAAGTATTATTTCTTGAGGGAAAAAGTGTAGAGTAAAGATGTAATCTTGGAGCATGTTTCCACCAAGGAGCAACTTGCAGATATCTTTACTAAACCTCTGCCTAAGACTACTTTTGAGTATCTTAGAAGTCAGCTAGGGGTTGTACCCCTTTATGAGGTAAATTGAGCATGATGTAGTGTACATCAGTCTCGAAGCTACTTGCAGAATTTTACAGCAGGATTGATGAAGAAGTGGAGTTATTCCATAGGGGGAGCATCAAGTTGCAGGTTGTTGATGTTAAACAGTGAAGTTTGACATTGCATGTTTTAATTTAAATTTGGCATTATTGTCAAAGTGGGAGAAGAACTATGTGATTATGGGGAGAAGAACCAGTGACAAGCTGAAGACAAGGAGAGTACATGGTAAAATGTAAACCAAGATTCCTATTCACAATCACACAAATCAATGGTATTGATATTTATATTGTCATCAGTGCCAAAGGGGGAGATTGTTGGCATTTGCATGAAGATTGTATTAATGATTTGTTATGTTGTCATTGTATCAATGAACCAATAATGATATTGTTATAATGTTGTTTTGTAACCAGTAGGAAGAGCTAGTGAAGGAAACTATAACCGATAGGTAAGTTTGTGGAGTGAATCGATATTGTTAAGTATTTGAGAGTTGAATCGGTAGACCCTACCTATTGATTTGATAAACCCTAACTGATTAAGTTTGGTGAATTGGTTATATTGGTTTATGATATGATGATGAGCGGTAATGATTATGACACATATGGATATTGTATGAAGAGAGTTTCAAAGTGTTTTTGGTGCATTGAGATAACGTTTTTTGTCTAGGGAATGAGCAAGTATATTGCATGTAATGCAAAGCGCACGATGAGTTACTGAGTTAGATGAAACGATGATCAAGGAGCGATCGAGGTTTTCTTGAATAATGTGTAGAGATTGTTATGTAATCCAATGGTCATACTTGAACCGACTTGTTTATAATCTCTATGAGAGAATTAAATTTTTGTTGTGTTATCGACCTAATTGATTTGTTTATAAGGTTGATGAGTTGTTTTGTTTCAGAGTTGGAAAATTTTCAGTTGAGTGTGTGGTTTCCAAATTGGATGATGTATCTGTAGTTTGTGTAAAGGCAGATAGGAGCATGAAAAGGATTTGAACAAGCAAGTGTAGTGCTATTCAAACAAATCAGCAAACCCCTATTGTTTTCTAACAATTACAGCAATTGAAATCCCCTAACCGGGTAAGCTCTAACAAGATTAGTGTTATTCAAATCCTCTAACCAGGTGGTCCATTAGCTTGGATTTCAAATCCTCTATTGAGGTTACTCCTCATAGGGTATTGCTTCTAACAAGGCATTATAATCAATCCCTTAACTGGGTGGTCCCTAACAAGATCTATTCTTAACAAGACTTTATGTAAAGCTTTAACAGGCTTGGCTCCTAACAAGGTGAACTTTAGAAGAGTTCAGATAGTTATCTTGTGAGTCTCATCTCATCGTGTTTTTTACCATTTGGGTTTCCATGTCAAAATATTGTGTCAAGTGGTGAATGTTTTTGTGGTTATGTTTTCCATGCTTGATTTGCTTAACTACTTAATCCACTTTGATAAGTTGTGATAACCAACAGTAATATGAAATGAGTTTTTCTTATGTCAGTAAAGTATTTTAATGTTTGTGAGTTTTAAGTTGTTTACTGTTAAACTGTTGTAACAAACAACCGATTTAACTTGACAGTGATATTTGCATTTATAGTTTAGTGGTTTACCTAGTCAGTTTATAGTTTACTTTGAGAGGTTGATTCTAAGATTGGTCAAAGTTAATATCAGTTTTTATATTTACTGATTCACCCCCCCCTCTTAGTAGTTGACTGGATCCTTGTTCTTTCATCATATCATCACAATGTTGTTCCAAGGAAAGCATGCAGGACGTCGGGTTCACCAAAATGTAATGGTGGAAAAATGGTGAATGATAGATCAAGAAGGAAACTACCCTTTCCCTCAAAGAGAGATGAGAGTTTCTCTATTGATTACCATTCAAGCACTTTTCACCATGTTACATTAGAAAGAGGAGAGGATAATTCACTAGATTCAATCTCTCCACACAAAGATGGTAGATTGAATTCTGAATGAAATGGGAATGATAAGTTGATCCCCTCTTCCTTGTTTGAAATGGAAAGGAATTGATTGAATTTAGTGCAAAAGTAACAAAGAACTAATTATAACTTGAGATCAGAATATAGGATGAAGTTGTGCACCTAGATTTGGCAGTAATATGTCGAGACAAAGTTGCCCTGTGAATTTGAGGAAAAGTTGCCTGGACCGTGGCTAGAATGTACATGGTCCTCCCAAAAATCCATGAAACGAAAAGGATTTTTCTGCCTTTACTAATGAAGCCCGAATCCAAAAGTACAGTTGCACACTTGCAACCTACACACAGAAAATAGAGGAATATGGGTTGGGATTGGGGGTTTGCCTTTAGGTCAAACCCCAATTTTGGTATTAACCAAGTAATGAAAGAAAGTACTTGCAAGTAGTTGTAAATGAAAGAGTGAATTGTAAATCACCTCAAGGGAGGTTGTAGTAGAAATGTTGATAGAAATGCTTGTGTGGAATTGAATGTTGAAATCAATCTCCTCTTCAATGGTTGAATCCTTGACTTGAATGCAACACCTAGCCTTAAAGGGAGAATTGAGAATGCTCAATGCTAGAAAAGAATGCTTGAATGCTTGAATTCTCTTGAATGCTTGATCACTTGTGAATTGCCCACTCATCCAACTTATTGAACTTATGCAAATGAGAAGATGAATGCCACTTAAATACATGTTAGTGGATTTGATTTTTGTCATAGGCCGACATCGGAGGATTTTCCCGCCCAATGCACAACCAATAATGCAACCCTAGGAAGGGTCCTGTCCCAAAATAGGGCAGAGCCAAGGGTGCCATGTCACAATCCTGGGAGGACAAGGGTACCACACCCCTATCCAAGGGGGGACAATGGCACCACGCCCCTATCCTACCCCTTTCTCCAGGGCAGAGTGCAGACAGGGTGGTGCAGAGGCCAAGAAAGAAGTTGTTTCCAGGGTTGAGCAATCTCTGGTCTTTGATCAAGCTAGAGGATTCGAACTTGCATGCCTGAGGACCCTAATGTAGTCGAAAATTTCTAGGGTCACATTTTTATGACACTACAACTCTCAGATTTTATGTTTGCACAAGAGCTCAATAAAGATCGAAAATGTGGTTGATAGCTTGATCGCAAGAAGGCTTAAGTTTGTCATTCGGTAGCTGGATTGATTAGACGATAAGGTTTGATAATGAAGGAGAGTATCCTCTTATATAGAAGACACTTTAGGAAATGGAGGGATAAGATTAAAAGGTGAAGAGGATAAATGGTCGGCTAGGATTAAAGGGTAGGTAGATGAAATAATTAAAACATAAAGGGGGTAGGTAAGAGAAGAATTAAGAGATGAAAGACATGTGTCATGGGTAGAAATGGCTAATGAATTAATTAAATAAATAAATATTTATATAATTAATAGAGGAAGTGGGATCAATAAAATAAATAAAATATTTATTTAATTTAGGAAAAAGACAATTTAAATAAATAAAAGTATTTATTTAAATGAGGAAAAGGCTTAGAATAGGATTAATGAATTTATTAAATAAATAAGAATTTATTTAATTAATAGAAGACTTGGGATAAAATAATTAAATAAATAAATATTTATTTAATTAGATGGGACAATTTTAGGTGTCTACAATTACAATCATAAGGGAAATATGATAAAGAATGGTAGTAATCTAATGAGAAATAATGCCATTATGTTTGGTAGTCAAGAACATACATGACAAAGTCCTTTTCTAAGCAGTGGAACCAATATTACGTTCAAAAGGAAGGGCTAGAGATAGGTTTATGAGTGATTTGCATATTATAAAAGAGAAAAATTGATAGTTAAGGCTAGAAAAGAAACCTCATTTTATGCCTCCTAGGAGTTAAAACATTTATGGGAAATTAGAAAACACATGCTCTATTATTATGCAACTGATCATCAAATAAATGAGAACCAATTGGAGAAGATTAAGGTGCAGTTTGAGTTAGCAATGCACCATCTAGGAGAATTTTTAGGAGTATCTTCTAAAAAGTAAAGACTTATCTTTTATTTTTAGCGTCTCAAGGAGCAGACTTAGGTTGGGGTCCCATGGAGGGGGGCTTCCTAAAAATAGAGTGGGTGTTGCTGAGATTTTTTAGGATTTTTTTAAAGCAAGTGGTCCCATGAAATTTGTAGCACAATCCTACTTAAAAATTTAAGCTCCAAAATTGAAGGAAGCTGGGTAGTGAAAAATGAAATAATTTTTTTTTCTATTTTACCTCTAATTTTTTTGGTGGGACTCATCTCAACTCTTTTCTGAATGACAAGCGGCAAATAAAATTCCTAAGCTGGTGGGGCAATTTCTAGCCCCACCCATTTTCACCTACTCAAATATGGAAGCCTAAAAAGTAGGAGCTTCTATTTTTTAGGAGTAGATTCCAAATAATCCTATAGCCCAAAAAACAAATCTCCATGAGACCACCTCTTCCTTAAAAATAGAGCATAAGCGCCCCCCCCGCCCCCCCCATGGGACCCCTTCCTTAGAGACAAATCAACTGGGAAAGTTTGACCCAAGATACTGATACAATCACTTGTCATAAACTCTTAAAAGCATGTTGCTAATCACTACAAACTATCGCAACACAAAGGCAGTGCCTAATCTCAGTTTTGGTAGTTCTTTCTTTGCTAAACTATGTTTGGAATATGAAGTCAATTCTTCTAGGGTCTAAATAAATCACTAAAATTTATATTTTTAGACTTGTACATAGTTGTGATGTGTCATCTTTTCTCAATAAACTTTAGTGATTTTACCTTCTCAAAATATGTTTCATTGTGTGTAATGCGTTAACTAATAGAAGTTTTTGTGTTTCTTTAACATTTATCTCTTTTAGCACCTATAGACAGGTAAGGCATACTTTCATTACAGGTTATATGTTTTGTGATTGGTACAAGCAACAACTAGTTGTGAATGTTTCATTTTCCTTCTTGAACTATGAGTATTTTCACTTCCCTATGAAACATTTATGAATGGGTATGTAGAAACTTTGAATTGTGCTATGTTGGAGTTGAGTCATTGAATACATATATGTTAGAAATAGCATTATAGGTCCAAATATCAATTCTCGGTGCATCATCTGAGTAGTTCTAGGTCTCATTTTAAGTTATTTATTTTCCTTTTCCTTTTCCTTTTGCTTACAAAATTCATTAGGTAAGTTAAATTAGGTGAAGTACTAAAAGGAACGAGCCTTCTCTGGAGATTCACTCCAACCTACAAGCAACCCACAAGCTCTAGACTATTTTCATGTTTCACCGGATGGCTAAATAGAGCAATTAGATAGGGCACAATCTAAGTGATAACAAGTATCTCAAGAGGGGTATAGTTCGGGAGGAATTATGTAGAGATGGTGAAGGTGAAAAAAGTATAGGAACTATTTGTTGCCATACTAGTAGATTTGGAGGCAACATAACTAGGTTGAAAAATGTTAGAGGAAGAGTAATGATAGAGGATGGAGCCACGATAAACAAGGGAGAGGAAGTAGATGCACCCAAAAAGATGGTAGATGAAGGAATATTAGCATTTCTTGTACTACCTCTAGCCCTTATGTCATTTTGATAAATATATTATGAATCGTGTATATCAATTGTGCATGACGTTTTGCATGAGATAAACTACTAAGTTTAGTAGCAATTTTTTGTTGTTTAACATGGGCATCATGATCACAATCATCCCTACTATTTCAATATTATCATTTGAAAAAATTCTAGTTTCAATAGAGAGAGTGACCATTGTTAGGTTTTAAGTTAAAACTTTTCAAAGGAAGACTAGGATCATGAGTAGCTTATCACATAAATAATGACTTATGCAAGATAAAAAAACTAAAGCATAATAAAACACATAGATTCAAAAATTAGATAGAAATGGTGTATAAAATATAAAAAATAAGCATTAACAAGTCACTAAATGGTAGGAAGGATGGACAAAATAAAGCTCACAAAGTGAGGCATAAGCCTTAGAAAAAGATATAAAAATGGAATTATAATATATAAAAATGGAATTGTAATATATAAAAATAGAAACTCTAAGAGGAATAATGATAATGCAATAAAAATGACATATTTGAAACCTTAAAAATAGTGGAGATAAAAACACAAGGTTTAATCTTAGGGGTGTAAGATTGAATGGGATCATCAAATAATATGATGGAAAAATAAACTTCCCCACATGTGTCACCTCGGCTAGTTAATTGATGTAATTAATAATAGATCAAACCATCTCTCCATTTATCAATTCGTTTGGCTCATATTCTTTCTATAAGTGTGTACATTTTTTCTAACCTCTCCAGTATTCATCTTACAATTGTACTTTCTAGATAGTTAAAAATTATATTTTGACCCTTTCATCAATGACGTTGTTTGTGCTTTCTTGGGCTCGCTTACCCTAGATTTTCTTCAGAATATTAAGAGTTGCCCAAGTGATCTACCTTGGAAATATGGTCAACCTACCCTTATGTGCAACCCTACATATAAATTAGGCAACCTTAGCACATTGATTAATGTGTGAGAACTCCCAATTCTAGTTATATACCCACCAAAATTATTTTTTTATTGAGAATTTAGTGGATTGTTGATTCTCATACTACCTATTTCTCTCGAGTTCTCCCCCCAAACCATTTTTTTGGTTGTTATTTGCATCCCTGGTAATCAGATTTTTTACATAGCATCCTAGCTTGTTTAAGTAGCTCCATTCTTATTTCCAAAGGGTCTAGATTTTGGTTTTTTCCTTTTTGTTGAGTTTGATTAAGTTTCCCATTTCTCAATATCTGATTCAGTAGGACAAGGAGTCAATTATTAAGCATTAAAGATAATATACATTACATAGATCATTCATACTCCCAAAAAGCCTCAATGGCTCTTTCTTATTGGTGTCAAAGCTGGTGCAGGAGCATGTGTATGGTCAACATGACCAAATTTGAGATTTTTTTTGTGTGTTTTATTTTATGTCAATAAGGCCATTTTGGGCCATTATGGTGTTTTTGGACCTATTTGTGCAAGTTTGAGGTCCATTGGGCAAAAAATGTAAAAGTTGTCATTGTTGTCATGACAATTTTTTGCATTCTTGTAACAACTTTTTAAAAATATGGTCGTAAGTTGGTTTTTGGTGGTTGGTGGTTGGTGGTTGAAAACCACTTGGATGGGCATAAATATACTTGTTGCATGCCATCCAAGGGTTGGATTTTGAATTTTGGAAGATTATTTGCTTAATAAATGTCGAGTTTTTATGCATTCTAAGAACGTTGTAGTCTAATTTTTCTTTCTATTCACTGTGAAATATTTCTTGTTTTTATTGGAACCCTATTGTATATGATGTAGTAGTGAATCCTTGCCATTTTTTTTTGTTTCATTGAAATCCATTCTGGTTTGAAGAAGATATACTCATTTTGGTGAAAACTGTCAAAAACCCTAGATAGGGTATCCAGGGATAGGAAAAAAATGTATATTTGGCCTTTCCCACATTAAAAACTCACACAAATGAGTGGGAAGGATATTGTAAATATGTACTCTTATATCCTAACCCTAGAAGGATCCATAATGAAGGCAACATGTGCAATGTTAGACTGATCGATCTGATATGATAGATGTATCAGACTGTTATGAAAATTTGAGGGCTAATTTTACATATCATCAGTGAAAATTGGGTTCCCTGTGACCGGTAAAGGTGTTGAGGAATATGTGGATACCTCACATTCATTTTCCCATGTTTTTAATGATCTTATTGAGGTATTTAGAGTTCCCTAATATGATTGTTCTAATAGGGTAGATTGTGACAATTTATACAGTCAACGTCGTTGACTGCAAAACTGTGTCTTGTTAAGGGGATATAATGTAAGACACCCAAAGAGTGATCTTAGAATGGTGTTTTGGAACCATAAGACCTTGAACAACTAAGAAGAAGTCATTTGTGTTGATCAAATAGGTGTAAGGATGACTATCCTAAATGGTTGATTGCCACAATAATAATTACCAATCATAAATGTTGTAAGAGATTTACAAAGGGAGTCCTTCATTGTTTTCAAGCCAAAGTGATGTGTTCAAACGTTGTGTAGGGTTCTCTAAATAGGTTGAGTTTGTTACAAACATAGGATACTTTGTTTTGGACCTTTTGGCCATCACTAGGACAATCATAATTATAAAGGTCTAATTGGTGTCAATAGAAGTGTGTGGGGGAATGCTGCAAAGTACAAGGTTGTACTTGTTGTAATGAATCAATCCCCAAAATAGTATGCATACAATATTTTGGTGTTGATCCAAGAACTCGTGAATGTGCAAGCCTATGTGTAAGGGATCAAGTCTTGTAGTGGTCCATGTTGGAGACTAGTAGGTATGCCCAAAATGAGTTGTTTGAATGTTGTGTTGTAGAATCCCTCCAAGTTGAGATTGTCTTTTTGAGTCTAACCCTTGCCTCTGCATAAAAAACTTCCACTATATTTGTCAAAAAAAATCTATTACTTATTCCTTAAGCTTAATTCCCTATCCTTTACCTTCCATTTATAAGATCAAACTAGGTTGTAGAGAAGAGGAGAGAATATAAGATAATCCCCTCAAAACTAATGTGCCACAACTTCACCAAACATCTATCTACTAATCTTATAGGTTTGAGGTGTTAGTTTGTTTATTTCTTTCAATTCACAGTTTAGTTTTCTTTTGATAGTGTTATATTAAAAGCTCCAAATAGATCAACTATCTTCAATATTATTTATATTTGTGGTATTCCATCACTAGATTACAATGTTAAATAGCTAGGATTTATTTATTTTCATTCCAATTAGATTATATTTAATTTCAGTTTAACAAGAAACTTAGAAAGATCTTAATAAAAGCAAAAGGCATTCAACCCATCAAAAACAAAACAAAAATAAAAATATTAGCTTAAATTGCTTTAGGATCATTTGATTTTACTAGTTAACTAAGTCACACTACAATTTGGAAAATACAAAATGATAAAATAGATCTTTGTTTGTTGCATTTAGATTAAGTCAGTTAGTTAATTTATCTTCACTCCAAAAAAATATTAATATTGAAAGACATTGATCACAACACATGGCACTTAAGAAATCGAACAAAGTAAGTGTAAGCACATAACAAATATATATAAAAAAAAACTCTTCTTTACATGTCCTACTATTAGTATTATGTGTTAGAGTTAGTGAGGATTGGGGAGAGTCTATTTAAAATAAAAAATTAAAATTAAAATGATCAAACAAACCAAGAAGCATTATATGCAAAACAAGATAAAGACAATTTTTTAATCTTATAATAAGTCTAGTAGGAAAATATAATAGGATACATGCAAGAGAATAAGCCCTTTGAAGGCAATTGATTGCATTAGAGGAATATTGTTTTAACAATTTTTGTACCTTAACTCAACTTGAGCTAAACTTCATATGAGCCGATGACACAAATAGCCATAGAAGAATCATCATAACTAGACAACTTATACTCTTATAAGCCAAACTTCATATGTATGAACCAATGATCCATTGTAATATCTTTCAATAAAACCAAGTACTCCTTGGTGCTTCTATTTCACAACTTACTCTCCCTCACATCCATGATTATTTCAAGAATAAAAACTAGTTTGCTATCTTCATAAATCAAAGACAACTCGTTTGAGGGTCCCATGTATTTTTCTAGCACCTTTTGGAGGTAAGACACATGAACTAAATTGTGTATATTACGTCCATATGGTATCTCCAACTCACAAGAGACTTTTCTAATCCTTCTCAAAATTCTATAAGGCCTATAGAAGTGTGGTTTGAGCCACTTGAACCAAGTATTTTATTAATCAAAAAAAAATTGAAACAATCATCCATGAATTGCTCATATTATTTGTTTGACCATTTGTTTGTGAGTCATAACTTGTTTTGGGAGTGGGATTAGTTCCTATTAAAAGGAAGAGATTTTTCCAAAACAAGCTCATGAAGTGACTCTCTATCACTCACAATGCTCCTAGGTAGTCCATGAAGCTTCATCACTTTCTTCATGAATATATCAGCCACTTGGAGCATCTAAAAATGTGAAGAGATGGTAAAGAAATGTGCAAAGTTTGTTATTCTATCTACAATAACATATATATAATCCTTACCTTAGACTTAAGGAATTCTCATAATGAAATCCATTGAGAGACTTTCCCATTTCTTCTCCTAGATGATTAAGGGTTGCAAAATTCCTACTAGAACTATGTGTTCCATTTTATTCTTTTGAGAAATGATGAATTCATTGGTATGGGCGAGGGAATAATAATAATGAAATTCATTGAGAGACTTTCCCATTTCTTCTTTGGGATGGGTAAGGGCTGCAAAAGACCTACTAAAAATTTTAGTTCCATTTTATTCTTTAAAAAATAATGAATTCATTGATATGGGCAAGGGAATCATCTTTGAGTCCCCTCCAAGTAAACATTTCCTTGATTTTTTAGGTCTTTGAATAATTAGGGTAACCCACCAAGGGAACATCATGAACTACTCGCAAAATATTTCCATTCATTCTTTATTTTGATGCCAATATTACTCTTCCCTTGTAGAGAATGAGTTCATTATAGATGATGTACTTGTCATTTGAAGGTTTCCCTTTTAACACATTAGTTGTGAAGATGTTCTTAGCACACATTTGTATGATTTCATTCTTCCAATCCATGGAGATTTGAGATATGGAACATAGATTCAATTTTTTGGATAATGTAAACATTATTTTTTCCCTTTGATGTGCTCAAAATCAAAATCAAAATCACATGCTTAGAGTTTTATTACCCACTTTTGTTGCCACTTAGTTAGAACCTTTTCATTGAGAAAATATCTCAAACTATTGCAATCGATTTTCACCATAAATTGTCTAGTCACAAAGTATTGCCTAAACTTGACCAATGTGTACATGATGGTCAACATTTACTTATCACATATAGGGAATCATATTTCCATGTCTATGAGATTTTGACTCCCAAAATAAATGACTTACCAATTTGTATGAGAATGACCCTGATTCCTTCTCCTGGTGCATCACATTCTAATATGAAAGGAAGAGTGAAATCTAGATTGCTAACAAAAATGTATGAGCTTATTTTATCTTTTAGTTTATGGAATGCTCATTTTGCTTCGTCGATCCACTTCAAAACTCTATTTTTTGTTAGGTAAATTAATGGTGTAACTAGTGGGGAGAAACCCTTAGCAAATCACCTATATCATATAAGAAGGCTAAAGAGGCCTTGTAACTATGCCAAGTACCTAAAGGGACCCTAGTCTTAAATTTATTTGATCTTTTCCATGCCCAACTATACTCCCTTTATGCTGATTGACCTAGATACAACATTTATATCATAGAAAACTCACACTTTCATTGTTTGGAAAATAATGTTTATGCTTCCAAGATTCTCAATACTTCATCAATGTGTTGTAGGTGATCCCCTACATTTTGTTGTAGATCAAATTATCATAATATAAGAAAGGATGAACTTTCTTAGGTTCTTATAGAAAAATTGATTCATGCATGAGTGAAAACTTGTTAGAGTGTTTATCAAGCTAAACAACATGACTATAAAATTGTAGTGGCCATAGTGATGTAAAAAAAGAATATTGTGAATATTTTCTTCTTAGACTCCAATTTGATGGTAGCTTGATTTAATATCTATTTTAAGAATTAGATTTTTTTTTAAGCTCATTTATCAATTCATCAATCCTAGGAATGATGTATTGGTTCTTGATAGTCTTCTTGTTTAATTCTCTATTATCAAAACACATCCACATTATGCCACCTTTCTTATTCACCAAGATGACAAAGGAAGGAAATTGTCTTGAGTTGGGTCTAATGTGCCCTATTTATAGTAATTCTTTCATGACCTTTTAAATTTACTTTAACACCCTCCTTTAACTCAATGACATACTAATAACCAATGTCTACCAATCTTCCTAGAGGAATTCTATTAAATACTTTACTATGCTTGTTAAAGATGCTATGTACATCCACATGATATGCCTTCTTTCCTTTAATGGGTTTTTTACAATCACCAAAACATAGAGGCTCTACCTGATGAAGTTATTTGTTCAACACCACAATCCCATGAATAACTTGTAAGAAAAACTCCTATCACATCTAAAGAGAATCCATGATTAATGCTATGCAACCCTGAAAGAGATTGATCCAAAGAGGAATCTAGTATTGACATTAACTTGTAAATGAAATTGGATAGATTACATTGAATGAATGAATTGCTTTATAAAAAGTAGAAGAAACCTAATCTTAATTTGGAAACTATAATTATCTCAAAGAAATAAATAATAGATCAACTAAGTGAATCTACTATTAGCCTAAACTAATAAAAAATAAAAAGAACCTAAGTTTAGCTTAAGTGAATAAAGTAATTAAAGGAATTTTTTAATTAAGTAATTAGATAATTTCCTAAATACTCCAACGCCCTCCATTAAGATTAACTTAGGGATAATCTAAAGAGGTAAAGATTAATGCATAAGCAAGCATTAATGGGTTCCAACAACAAGGCCTGATTAGGTACCCATGTAAAAACAAATGCAACTCTCACAAATGAAGAAAAAGAGGAAAACCTACTGGGAGAAAAATCATCTCCAAAAGATAGAAAAATAAATTAAAGAGAGTACATGTGACTAAGCATGAAGGAATCCTAATGTCCCCCCAAGTATTGAATCAATCACAAAAGTACAATTAATATCCTCCATAGGAGAGAGAAAAATGAGGATATGAATCCCCCCAATGAAGAAGTAGCTCCTATGCTAATGATGAGAGCATGAAGATAGAACATGATTCACTGCCTACAAACAATATTTTTTCCCTCGGGAAGAAACAAATCCATTGGAGATATGAGAAGCAACTAACATTAACACAAAGAAATAAGAATCCGAGACTATGAAAACCGATGAAGAACATGCTACATGGGCAATGAAGATGGGTTGAAAATACTAATGAGCTTATCAAGAAAGAGGAGATGAATTTCCTAGAAATAATCCTCTAGATCGGCAATATCAGACTCCAGAAATAATGATGATACCTATCTGCAAGATAGGAATCTCAAGTAGTTGTTTCTGGAAGAACAATGTCATGCTATACTAAATCAATGGGAGCCATACATGTGTCAATGCCAAGGTCATAAAAAATAATAGAAGATGAAGATTGATACAGTGTCTCAATGAGAGTGAGAACTAAGAATTAAGCCCTAGATTTATTAAGACATAAAAGACTTGTGATATACTCAAGCATCTCAAAAGTAACACAATCGTAGGGTATGCAATATGCACTTGCAAGGGGAATACGACAATCTACTACATGATCCTATAGAAATGGAGAGATATGAGGGTCTCCATAGATCTCCCAAAGGAAAGTCCAAAGTGTATGAGGACAATCAATGTCCAATAAAGCACACATATTGTCAAAATCAACACTAGAACCAATCATTCCCGCAACATGGTTGTTAATGATCCTCCAAGAATGCTTACCCATCTCTAAGGTTGGTTAAGGGATGATTCCATATAGCTAAGGCAAAAAATAAAGCTATCTAAGATGTGTCAGGATGCACTTACACCAAGATTCATAATTTCCCTTTGTCAAGCTAATAATAGAATGATGAACAAAAAAAGCCATGATACCTCCTCAAATGCGGTGATTAGACCCTAAAAATCTCACTACATATAAAGTAAATCAAATAAATACATCTCCCATAAAAAAATCCATTCCAAGTGTCAAAATGTTGAAGTAATTAATTTGATAGTGGAGACACAAAAATCTGAATAAAATGCACTTGGAGAAAAATCTAGACAAAGAACATGTATAGATCTAGAGAGCTTTGAATCAACTTTCCAATGCCACAAAAATCATTAAAATAAAAATATTGGTGAAAACTTATGAGCTCGGAAGCTTAAACCAAAGATTTGACTTTGACTAAGTGTAGCAAAAATTTGGAACTAAATCTGATGATAAGACCACCACAACTGGAAAGTGCTCAGTAATACCTTTTTGCCCAATTTTGACATGGTATGCAAAAGTTACCGCCATAGACACCTGAAATTGTCCTAGCCTAATTAAATAAATATTTTATTTATTTAATTATTTTATCCTAACCCTTCTATTAATTAAATAGATTTTTATTTATTTAATTAATTCACTAAGCCTTTGCTAGCCATTCCCCATTTAAATAAATACTTTTATTTATTTAAATTATCCTTTCCCTGAATTAAATAAATATTTTATTTATTTAATTGGTCCCACTTCCTCTATTAATTAATTTTTTTATTTTATTTAATTAATTCATTAGCTTTTCCCCTCCATGACACTTGTCATTTGTCTCTTGATTTTATCCTAACCACCTTTCTAATATTTTATCATTTTCCCTACCCACCCTTTAATCCTACCCAACCATTTATCCTTTCACCTCTTAATCCTATCTTTCCATTTTCTAAGGTGCTCTATATAAGAGGATCCCTTCATCCTTTTACAACCATAAGAATTTTATGTAATCAATCTTCATGCGATTAAGCGACTTCACAACCACAATCTGTTCTTTGTTGAACTTTTTTGCACACATAAAATCTAAGAGCAATCATATCAAACAAGATCAATAAAGATAGGAAACAATGGAGATCAAACCCTACCAAACATGTGAATTCTATAATCTTTCTATTTTGATGTAATTTGCATGTTTTAGGTTCTTCATTGATGTATGGTGGATTATTGATTGTAGAACTAAGGTTTATGTGGTTGGATCTGTTAGCACAAATTTTTACAAAATATTTTTGAGCTATATATGGATGCTTTTTGAATATAGCTACATCATAAGAGCATTTATTGTTAGGTTGTATGTGCAGGAGTTATGTTGCAGTGTCTTCATAAAAAGGGCATCACTTGGGCATATTCAAGGGAAGTGTTGAGTGAAATGGCATTCTGGTAATCCTCATTTTCACAATTAGTCTCATTGCAAGAGCAGTTTTGGAAGATCAGCATAGAGCAGGGTTGTGAGCATGTTAAAAGAGGTAAATTGTGTGGGAGAAACCCTTCAGTATGACTATTTGCATCCATAAAGAGGGCCTTCCTTTGCAAAAACTGCAAAATTTTGCTTATCGGCATAAGTCATCCCGATGAGATCGCCTAATGAGGAAGGAGTATCTTGATCGGAGTAACTCATGCTGATGGTGTTTCCTAAACCGTGAGTAGCCAGAAAAGGTGTGACTAAGTGGAAATCCATCGGGTCAAGTTATGGTGATGATATGATAAGAATTTGGAGTCATCGGAGTAGCTTACACTATCGACAACGAGGAAAAAATGTCATCCCGATACTCGATGAGGTTATCGGTGGAGCTCTTGCTGACAAACGATGGGGTGATGTATTCATAGCAATGACATCGGGTTATCAGAAGGTCCTAATTTATGTTACCCCGATACCTGGTGCACTAAATGGAGAAGCTGACTTTACCGGAGAGACTCTCTCCAATAAAGTGGTACCAAGCAATAAAGGGAGCAAGGCTCATTGGGATAACATACATTGTCGGGGAGATGTGTTTTGGGTTATCCTGATGCCCGATGAGGAAGATGAGCTTAGCACAAACAAAGTGACTACATCGGGAAAGCCTACACCGATAGACCGAAGCAACCCGATAAGGAGAGCAAGGTGCAAGAAGACTCATCGGGATAGCTTACACTACCAGAGAAACATTTTTAGAGTTGTGCCAATTCCTGATGGGCATAATGCCATAGAGGGCAGATCTATCGGGGAGACTATAACTATCAGAAGCAAGGGAAACACACTACTCCGATGCTCGATAAAGAAATTGGTGAAAGTTACGCTGATCAAAAAGAAAGTTAGATGTCATGGGACTATCGGATGAAGTATTAAATGACTTCATTTTGAAGGCCGATGGAGCGACTGGAGGAATAAATAGAAGAAGGCTTCATTGGAGAGACATACCCTAATGTGACATAAAGAAAAGTTGACTAATAGAAAGGAAAGGTGGATCCATCAGGATAAGTCAAGCCTTGAGGAAAAAAGTGAAACGGTCGAGGGAAGATCAAATGGATTGATCGAAATGACCTATACCGATCAAAAAGACAAAAAGGTAATTGAAGGAACCCAAAATATGGATGACAACAGGTAATTGAATTATTAGGTGGGGTTACACTGATTAGCCATTAAAATGTTTGATACGACAACCATTACTTAATGCTTGTGATCAAGTGGGTTGGATTCGTACGAAGAAAATTTGATAAGTTTTTGATCATTACAGACTCTAGCCATTGCATATCAAGCATAAAGAAAGAGTTTTTGTACCAGAATTATTCATAGTTTCTTCAGCTGCCAACATTGAAGTTGCAGACAAGAAGCATGGGTAATTTAAGAATCAAAGCATTTAATCATGGAGGCTTCTGGTTCACAAGGGAAAAGAAAGGTCATAGAGACTTCAGATACACATTCAACTAAATAAAAAAAGATGAAGTATGTGGAGGGTGTGCAAAAGCAAAAGTTGAACTAGGACATGATTGACCAGATGGAGTCATCTGGTGCTAAGTCAAGGAGGTCTAAAACCAATTTTCCACCCAAGGATCAATTATAAGATAAGTACAAAGGGATTTGGATTACAGAATTCTAGAATGTACTCAACACATCCCTTAATGTTGCTCGGGCAGATGTTTTGGATATGAAGGAGACTGGTGAGCAGATGGAGAGAATGGTTACCATGGAGATCGTTGTCAGGGATACTGTATTCAACATGAGCACTCACCAGGACAAAAAATATTTGGAGCACATACAAAAGTGTGATACAATACTGGACGTCCAAAACTAATTCTTATATTTTGTGTCTAGTAGTTAAGCAATTAGGTGTTAGGTTTTAGTCAAGTTTAGTTTTACAAGATGAAAGGGTGTGTCCTTTCATTTGAATCCTTTGGCTCACATATATGTAATGAGTCTTTTTTGTATCATAAGGGATATAGATAATATTTTTTCATTGGCTAGGCTGCAAGTGTTATGTTTTATAAAAGTCTAATAGGAATGAGGAGTTTATTCTGTGCAAACTGAATGTATTGGAGTATTTGTAAGTGCAGTTTTTGTATACATTCTTATTCCAGAAGTTAATATACAATATTTCATGCTTTTATCTTCAGACTATTATGTGTAATTTTGTGTTTGATGGGATCATATGTCCTCTTGATAAATATTTTAGATTTTTTGTGATGTGCCATCACATGATGTTGTATTGAATGTAAAATTGGGTTTTTATTGTTCATGCAACACATAATGAAACTTTCACAGTGATGGTCTTATAATTGACTCTTTAGTTGATAGTGATACTTGTCCAAAAAGTTATTCATTAATGGTCAGATAAAGGCACTGTGCTATTATTAATCTTTGCTGAATAAGTTTGTATGCATTAGGTCCTTGTAAAAGAAACAAATATTCTAATTTCTATCAGTACTGCTCCTTTTCATAATTGCTTAAAGTCCTAATAGTAAAATTTTGCATAAAATGATGTAGAGACCTCCTTGTATCTTTTCAAACACTTCCATATGAATGACACTGACCCCTCAACACACCAATAGGATCCTACAAAGCAGGGCTCTACACTCTTAGTTCCAATTTCTCATTTCACTCCAAGGTTCATACTACTCAAATTGGGTAACTTGCTCCATTATGCATCATGAAGCCTCCTTTGGTTATTGACCTTCATAACCCCTATTTTTTATCATACAAAACTCACATGGACTAGACCAAACGCTAGTTTCAAGGATTCAACCCAATTCCCTATGACACCTTCACAATTAGGCCTATTTGCTTGTAGCCCTTGGAGACGAGTAATGGGACCTTAAGTCCAAAATTTTCCAAACACCATGGAAAAAAAATAACTGATTCAAATACCCTTTATGGTCTTACCCAATCCCCCAAAAGGATAAGTCAAGAGATGACAAAGAAAGGTTTGACCTCAATGATGACCGATTGTCCTAAAGGGCTAATTAGGCCTCCATTTGTGAAGAAGCTATATCAAAATGGACATACCTTACAACCAAAAACCCATGAGAATTTTTGGAATCATGAACCATTATATAATCTAGGGTTACATGCCTGGGATCATCACCAATTGTCTTCTAGGGTAATTATTATAGTCTAAGGGCTAGGTAGCCACATAAAGATGTCTACCTATGGCCTGGTCAAACACACATATCCCTTGCTCCTCCTAAAAAATGCCTTTGGAATCATAGAATAAATAGGACACACTTTCATCCCATCCACTACCATGATTTTTAGATGAACAGGTTGCAAGTTATGGCCATGGGAAGGCAAAATCCTAGGCAAAACCCTAGTTTTCCGGGTACCTACAACAAAACTTGGATATCTAGAGCAAAAAAAAAAATCAAGACCTCAAATCAAGACCAAAAAATTGATAACTCACTGCACTAACAAAATCACAACATTGGGGATTGGTCCCAATCCGTACAACTCCATACCCTGTGCCAAAACCTCACAGTTTGTAGGAAAAACTCAGAATTTCTTATTGTTTGCAGTCATGCAATCTTTCTCTGTACCATCTCTCCTTGGGAATTGTGTCCTCAAGGTTTTTATACCCCTCTAAAACTTTTCCCAACCAAAAACAAGATTTTAGAGCTGTTGGAGGAGTTAGACCAACAAGAATTCAAAAATTGCACAAAAAGTTGCTCACGACAACTTTTGACAAAGTTGTCAAAAATGTCATTTCTTGCACCCGAATGACTTGGGTCAAGACTTACACCTCTAAACACCCTAGAAGCACATTAAAAAATTAAAACCACTAGGATAAACATATCCTAATCATACTTAGTCCCCTTTTTGTCCAAAAGTCCTAATTGGCTTATCAAGATGCCAAAATAGGAGTTTGGCTCACAGGATGGGGTCCTTTATTACAGACACAAAATGCATGATTGAAACACAAGGAAAAAATCCTAAGAAATTTTTAAGGTATTATCCTTCCTCCTCTGAGACTGAATGATCATGTTGAAGGGGTGCCCCTGCACCATACTCCCCAGAAAAAGAAATCTCAAGTCCACTCGAGATGAGAGTCTGCAAGTCTGCACCATGGTTTTTGATTTGTTGTTTTGTCATCTAGACTGCTTCAGAATCTAGTTGTCCCTACCAGGCCACCAAATACTCCATATATACTTTTTTCCTTGTCCTCTTTGCAATCTTGGTGTCCAAAACTTTATGCAACTTTGGTGGTTCATGTTTGGGAATGTCATCATCTGCTACAACCTGAATGGTTTCTTCTCCTGCATCAACACTACATTTGTAAAGAGTTAAGTCAGATACATTAAAAATGGGTGACAAACCAAGATCAGGTGGGAGTTGGAGTTCATAAGCATTTTTTCCACATTTTTTTGAGATTTGACAGGGTCCAATCTTTCTCTACATAAGCTTTGTATATTTTCCTTTTGGAAGTCTTTCCTTCTTCAAGTGAACCCACACCAAGTCTTCCACATCAAACTAGACATCCCTCTTCTTCTTATCAGCATAAGCCTTATACCTTTCTACAGATTGTTGAAGGTGAGATTTAACTTGGTCATGTATCTCCTTTATGGCGGTGGCAAAGGTTTCTCCATCTGCACTAATGGCTTCTCCTTGAGGTAGTTCCCTTAACTCCAACACACCCCTTGGGTGGATGCCATAAACAACCTAGAAAGGTGATTTACCAGTGCTTCTATTTACTATATCATTATAAGAGAATTCTGCCCGAGACAGTATGCTATCCCACTTCTCTCCATATTGCCTATTCAAACATCTTAGCAGATTTCCCAATGACCTGTTTACAACTTCAGTTTGGCCATCCGTTTGGGGATGGTAGGCTGAGGAGAAGGCTAGATTTGTGCCAAGCTTCTTCTAAAGAGTCCTCCAGAAGTGTCCAATAAATTTCACATCCCTATCAGAGACTATGGTCAAAGGAAAACCATGTATTCGGACAATTTCTTTGAAAAATAAGTCTGTAACATAAGAAGCATCACAAGTGGTTTTACATGGAAATAAATGTGTCATTTTACTAAACCTATCCACCACTACAAAAACACTATCATAGCCTTTTCTTGTCTTAGGCAATCCTAAAACAAAATCCATACTTATACTTTCCCATGGTCTTGAAGGAATGGGTAAAGGTTGGTATAAGTCTGCATTGGTGGACTTCCCCTTTTCTTTTTGGCATATCACACATGTCCCCACAAATCGCCTGACATTTGTTTGCAATTTGGGCCAAAAGTAATGCCTCTTCACCAAGTCTAGTGTCTTGTCAAGGCCAAAATGGCCTGCCATTGCTCCACAGTGCTTCTCCCTGATTATGTTTAGTCTCATAGAGCATTTGGGTATGCACAACTATGCACCCTTAAACAACAATCCATCTTGTATCAAAAATTTAGATAAATCAACATGAAACCACTCATCAAAAGATGCACATACCTTTTAGATCTCTCCAAAGTCTTCATCATTCTCATACATGGCCTTCAAGGAGTCTATTCCAACACTCTCCAACTGGATCTGATTTGTGGTTAATACTCTTATGCTCAAAGCATCTACCACCTTATTCTTGACCCCTTTCTTATGCTTAAGAGTGAAAGTGAAGGCTTGTAGGGTCTCTACCCACTTCATATGCCTATGGTTCAACTTTTCTTGGCTATTTACGAAACTAAGGGCCTAATTGTCTATGAAAACTATGAACTCCTTTGGTAGAAAGTAGTGTCTCCACTTTTTCAAGGATTGCACTAGAGCATACATCTCTAGGTCATAGGATGAGTACCTCCTCTTTGCCTCATTTAATTTCTCACAGAATAAGGCAATGGGCCTTCCTTCTTGACTAAGCACCACCCCAGTAGCCATGTGACTGGCATCACATTCCACTTGGAAGATTTTGTTGAAATCAGATAGGGCAAGGACCAGCTACTTTGCAACTTTCTTCTTCAATGTTTCAAAGGAGTTATCTGCCTCTTTAGTCCAACTAAACCTGCACTTTTTTCCTCCCTTTATGGTTTCAAGCATTGGAGCACATATATGGCTAAATCCCCTTATAAATTTCCTATAGAATGTGGCTAAACCATGGAAGCTTCTAACATCATTCATGGTTCTAGGTGTAGGCCAAGACCATATAGCACTCACCTTTTCTTGATCCATTTTCAACTCCAATTTGAGATTACAAATCCCAAGTAAATGATCTCTTCCTACATAAACAAACACTTTTCCAAATTGATTATTAATTTCTCTTCATGCAATCTCCTTAGGACTAGGTCTACATGTTTTAGGTGCTCTTCTTTGGTTTGACTGAAAATTAGAATGTCGTCTAGGTAGACTGTGACAAATTTTCCTATGAAATCTCTCAAAACGTCATTCATTAACCTCATAAAGGTACTTGGTGCATTAGATAAGTTAAAGGGCATGACCTTCCAGTCATACAACCCCTCATTTTTTTTAAATGTAGTCTTCCACTCATCTCCCAGCCTAATCCTAATCTGATGGTAGCCACTTTTCAAGTCAATTTTTGTAAAATATCTAGCACCCCCAAGCAATCTAACAAGTCCTCAATCCTAGGCATTGGAAATCTATACCAGATAGTAATTTTGTTGATAGCCCTTGAGTCTATGCAAAGTCTCCAAGTGCCTTCCTTTTTGGGTGCCAAGACTGTAGGGACTACACATGGGCTCAAACTTTTGCCAATCAGCCTGGACTCCAACAGTTCTTCAATCTATTTTGCCATCTCAACATTCTGATCCAGGGTGAGCTTGTATGCTCCTTTGTTAGGCAGGGTGGATCCAGGTATAAGGTCTATGCAATGTTTTATATCGCTCATAGGAGGTAGTGTCCTTGGCATGCCATCAGAGATGACACCTTTGTACTTGTTTAGTAACTGTTGCACTGTAGGGTCAACTAACCTCAATCTGTCTCCTTTCTTGTCTTCAAACTTCTCCACCTTTGTCACTTTGGGACTAGGAATAAGGGCATAACAAACAATGCCTTCATCTGCTATCTTCTTCATGAATTACTTTCCTCCTACCACCAACACCTTGGCCTCCTTTGTTTTTGTTTCCTCCTCACTCGCCATCAAAGGTAACAACTCTATTACCTTACCATCTTTGGTGATTGAATGTGTGTTCCTAGCACCATCATGTTGTGCCTTTAAATCAATTTGCCATGGTCTCCCAAATAGGAGATGGCAGGCATCCATCCTTGCAATGTCAAACAACAACAACATATCCTTATAGGCTCCAATCTAGAATTCTACCCAAGCCTGCTCTTCCACAACAGCTTTGTAACCTTGGGTGAGCCATGAGACCTTGTAGGGGCAAGGGTGAGGTAGTCTTCTCAATTTTAGCTTCTCTACCATTTCTAGAGACACAAAGTTTTCAGTTGATCTGGAATCTATTAGAACCTTGCATACCTTTCCACTCACTTTGCAAGTGGTCTTGAATAGGGACTTTCTCTGTGGGGGTTCTTTGTTAGCCATCTTCATGGTAGTTACTACTCTTCTAATCATCAAAGCTTTACCTCTATCAGGGTAACCATAGCTATCAAGGGTATTGACACTCTGGTATGTATTTGCACTTGCCACACTTTGGCAATCAGATTCTTGGATCAAGTTACTTCTTCTTTCCCCCATGGAACTAGTAGGCTTGTCAAGACACCTATTGGCCATGTTCCCTTCTTGATTGTAGTTATAGCATCTGATTGGACCTCTACCTTTAGATCTTCCCCTAAATGGTGATCTCCTTCCTCTGCAGTTACCCCTCTGATTGTATCCTCCATTGTTAATGTGACTGCTTTCTCCTTTAGTGCCTTCTTGATTTGTTTCACCTTGGTTTCCAAAACCATTTCCTTTACCTCTGAAATAACTTCTTCCACCCCTCTACTGTCTTCCTCTTCCTTTATTGTTCTAATCTTGTCTCCTTTTGATTTTCTCTTCCACCTTGATGGCAAGTTGATGGCATTTACCAACTGTATCTGGGCTAAGTATGTTTAGTTCTTCTTGGATGTTGTACCTTAATCCATTTAGGTACCAGGCAACCTTTTCACTCTCCTCCTCCTTTGTCTTAGTCTTCATACATAGCCTTTGTAACTCCTCAGTTTAAGAGTTCACATCCATCTCCTTCTGCTTGAGATTTTGCCTCCTCTTGTGGAGTTGAACTTCATAATCCTTCGGTACATAAGCCTCCTTTACTAAGGCAACCATCTTTTTCCAAGAAACAATCTTGGGTTTGTTGTCCTTTTCTCTCTCTTCTTGGATAAAGTTCCACCAAGTTAGGGCAGCTCCCTTCAACTTGGATTTAGCAATCTTCACTTTTTGGTGCCCTGGAATGTCTTCACATTCAAAGAAACTGGACAGGGAGTCTATCCAATCCACCACTACATCTGGTTCCATATTCCCAGTGAAATCTGGCAAGTCAATCTTCTACTCCATGGTTCTTCTCTCCATGGACTTGAGGGCATTAAGGAAGTGCCTCTGGTCAGGAGGAATCACCTCTTCCTTTGTCATAAGGAACTCATCTTCATCCCCTTCTTCACTGCTACCAGTGCCTGCATCTTCCTTCCCATCTCCTCTACCCCTCAACCTCTCTATCTACTTCTGCATGGCCTTGTAAGCATTGGCCTACTCTCTCACAATCTTTGCCAATTCCATGTTGGTTATTGGTCCCTTAGAGACTTCTTCCTCTCCATCTGCCATTTTCTCAAAATCACTATATTTTTTTACCAAAGCCATTACTAGCTTTGATACCACTTGATGAAGAGCCCTCCTTGTATCTTTTCAAACACTTCAAGATGTATGACATTGATCCCTCAACACACCAATAGGATCCTACAAAGCAAGGCTCTACACTCTTAGTTCCAACTTCTCATTTCACTCCAAGGTTCATACTACTCAAATTGGATAACTTGCTCCATTATGCATCATGAAGCCTCCTTTGGTTCATGACCTTAACAACCCCTATTTTGGATCATACAACACTCACATGGACCAAACCAAACACTGGTTTCAAGGATTCAACCCAATTCCCTATGACACCTTCACAATTAGGCCTATTTGCTTGTAGCCCTTGGAGACGGGTAATGGGACCTTAAGTCCAAAATTTTTAAAACACCTTGGAAAAAAAATCACTGATTCAGATACCCTTTATGGTCTTACCCAATCCCCCAAAAAGAGAATTCAATATCTGACAAAGAAAGGTCTGAACTCGGTGATGACCGACTGTCCTAAAGGGCTAATTAGGCCTCCATTTATGAAGCAGCTATATCAAAATGGACATACCTTACAAACACAACCCCATGAGAATGTGGGGAACCATGAACCATTATAGATTCTAGGGTTACACACCTGGAATCATCGTCAATTGTCTTCTAGGGTAATTATTGTAGTCTAAGGGCTAGGTAGCCACATGAAGATGTCTACCTATGGCCTGGTCAAACACACATCTCCCTTGCTCCTCCTAAAAAATTCCTTTGGAATCATAGAATACATAGGCCACACTTGCATTCCACCTAATTCCATGAGTTTTAGATGAACAGGTTGCAAGTTATGGCCATGAGAAGGCAAAACCCTAGGCAAAACCTTGGTTTTCCGGGTACCTACAACAAAACTTGGATATCTAAAGAAAAACAAATGATCAAGACCTCAAATAAAGACCAAACCATGATAACTCACTGCACTAAAAAGGTAACAACATTGGGGATTGGTACCAATCCATACAACTCCATACCCCGTGCCAAAACCTCACAGTTTGCAGGAAAAACTCAGAATTTCTTATTGTTTGCAGTCATGAAATCTTTCTCCATGCCATCTCTCCTTGGGAAATGTGTCCTTGAGGTGTTTATACCCCTCTAAAAATTCTCCCAACCAAAAAAATAGGTTAGAGCCATTGGAAGAGTTAGACCAACAAAAATTCAAAAATTGCACAAAAAGTTGCTCATGACAACTTTTGACAAAGTTGTCAAAAATGTCATTTCTTGCACCCGAATGACTTGGGTCAACACTAACACCTCTAAAAACCCTAGAAGAACATAAAACAATTAAAACCACTAGGACAAACATATCCTAAGCATACTTAGTCCCCTTTTGTCCAAAAGTCCTAATTGGCTTATCAAGATGCCAAAATAGGAGTTTGGCTCACAAGATGGGGTCCTTTATTACAGACACAAAATGCATGATTGAAACAAAATGAAAACATCCCAAGACATGTTTAAGGTATTATCCTTCCTCCTCTGATCCTGAATGATCATGTTGAAGGGGGTGCCCCTACACCATAACACAACTATATTCACACTTATTTTATCAGTTTTAAAGGCATTCAATAAAAAGCACTTATGTTAGCATAGTTGTAGGAAAACCTTTTGCCATCCCTACAATTGCTAATTCCCATAGTTTAAATCCACTCAAAATAAACCTCTTTTGTTCTTGAGAGTGTAAGGTACACCCATCTAGGTTTAATGGAGCCTAAAGTGCAAAGGAATTTGGTCTTCGACCATTCCTATTTGTTGGCCAAGGCTGATTGGATCAACTGAGGATTAGGAAAGTCTTTGGTTTTCCAGTCTGTGGTTTTGGGCACCAACAGATTGGCGACTCTACTAGGGAGTTGTCTTAGGAAGTATTCAGTGTCTTTGGTTGTTTGTTTCAGACTCTACTGCAGGAAAGATCCTAGAAGATCAATAAAAGATATTGTTCCTCTTAGGATGTGGCGACTCTACATTTAATACATGAATAATAGTTGGTATTTTGAGAAAGTAAGATAAACCCCTAGGCATTTATCAATAAAATTGATGCAGGGGAGAAGGTCTTTGCATAAGGGATAAGATAATCTTGTTCGATTGAGTCTAAAGAAAAGGTACAAAGAAAATAAATCAACAAAAAGTATGGCATTTGGGGGTTATAAGAAGTTTCCTAGTAGAGAGAATGGCTCTTCATCTAGTGATAAGTTTGAAAATCTGGAGGAAAATCCTTTCTATGCCTTAAATGCAAAAGATAATAGTGGTGGCCATAATGAAACCCTAACTGCTGAGGAACAGGAAGAAATACAATGGGATGAAATCATACTTAAAATGGTTGACTTAAATGGAGATGAATCCAAAATGGAAAAGGCTCTTAGGAGACAATCAGATTGGATATCGCAAAAACTAGGGTTATAAAGAGATACAATTCAAAGCCCTAGGTCAAAAGGGATAGAAGACAAAAGTAAAGGTGAGGGAGGTAGGCCAGAAACTCCTAAATATAGTCCCCCTCATATGAGAAGAATACAATAGCCTTTTGTAACCTTTGATAACCCATTATTAAATAGAGGAAGAATATGGAGGGATGTGGATAGGGATCAAAGTGAAGAAAGGCAGAGAAACACCAGGATAATGGAGGAAGAAATAGAAATGGGGGAAATGATGGAAACTGGAATAACACAAATAGGGGTAACAATATAAATAATAATAGAGGAAGTAATGGGTATGGCAACAACCAAACTAATGGAAATAATAGAGGTAACAATGACAATTATGGAAATGGTAATGGTGGAGATAGAAACAACAATAATGGCAATTGAGGTAATAATGGAAATAATGGCAATAATAATGGTGGTGGAAATAATGGGAACAATGGTAATTATTATAGAAATGGTGGAGTCAACAGAGGAAATATGAACAATCAAAACAACAATCAAGTTGGCAGATGGCCTATGATCATTCAAAGATACAGACAGTTGGATTTCATTGGTATTGTTGGTTATCCAAATCAGATTACTAATGATTTAAGATTACCCATCCCTAAATTCTCAGGAAATAGAATTGAGTCAGCAGAACAACATGTAGTTAATGTAAAAAATACCATTGAAGAATTTGAGGTCCCTCATGAGGATGTGGTCATGAAAATGTTTGTTCAATCTTTGATAGAAGATGCAGGAGAATGGTATAGAAGTCTTGTTGATGGATGTATTGGCAGTTGGCAAGAATTTGTAACATTGTTCTTGGAAGAATTTGGAGATCACAATGATCCTTCATTTGCATCCCATGAATTGACAAGTATAAAGAAGAATCAAAATGAATCAGTAGTTGAGTTTAATAAAATATTTAATAAAGTATTAAATAGAATACTTGGAGATGTTAGACCTATTGATTCATTTTTATTAACTTTTATTTGAGTGCTTTTGACAGTAAAACCCATTATGAGATTTTGTCTCATATACTTGATACTCTATAGCAAGCATTCAATACAGCTACTACCATTGAGAATAGCAGGAAATTTGTTGGGAAGGTTGCCAAGAGAGATGATCTGAAGCTATACAATACTAGGGTTCCCAAGAAAGATGAGCTTACTCAAATCGTGGACATGCTTAAGTACATAAAGGGTAAGAAAAACCCTAATGAAAAGCCACCATATAGAAACAATAAACAAATTAATTACAATAGACCGAGACTACATGATATGCCATATAACACAAACCAGAAGGATGGGAAGCCAGTGAAGCCTAATGTAAGCAAAGAAACTCCTGATCCACTGAAGAAGGCCACAAATTTTGTAGATGAATATCCATGGTGTGATGTTTTTAATTTACCTCATGTTACTGAACAATGCATGATTGCCCAAGGTTTGATAGAGGAGGAAAATCATAATGAGGATTGTAAACCTACTGTAAATGTACTTTCATCTGATCCATATTGGGGAGGAGATGAAGACTCATCCGAGGGGGAGCATTTTTTGATGTGCAAGAAATGAGAGAAAACTAGCATTACAGTATACAGTAGGTATTTTCAGATGATGATGATGAAGACATTCCAGCTTTGAGAAGATTGTTTCAGGATGATACAGTGCCTTCACTAAGGAATTTAACTGAGGAAGAAAAGAAAGCCTTCACTATTGCAGCAATAGAACAAGTTAAGAGAAATTATCAGTTGAGAAATAAGAATGTAAATAATGAGCAGGGAAAGCCAGCAAGTATGTTTGCCAAAATTAAAAAACTAGATGGGAACAAACACAACACTTTCAAAAGTAAGGATGAAAATACCAAAAAGGGAAAGGAAGCAATGCCAGAATAGGCCAAGAAAGAAGAAATGCCAAAACTAATTAAGCCTGTGGAGAAGAAGCAAGTATGTAATCCCACTTCAAATAGTAATTCATTCATGTCCCAAGCGTTGTCTCAAGTAAAGATATCTATGCCTCTGCTAGAAGTAATGAAATTCCCAGATTACAAGAATGAGACGTTGAAAATTATATCTAAGGTTGGAGAAGTAAGTAGGGAAGATCCTAAATCAAAAGAAGATCCTCTTCTGGTGTATCTTGGCATGTCTATTACCAAAAATATCACATAGGTAGATCCTTTCTATCTAACATTGCTGATAAACACAAAAATGCTAAAAAATTGCATCATAGATTCAGGAGCAGCAGTAAATATTATGCCAGAGGATGTCATGAAAGAATTGGGAATGCATGTTGATACATAGTTGTACAAGTGCCTACGAACTATGGGATGTTGTTGTCCAAACAGTGGTCTAACTTGGTGGGTGGACATGTCCAGCTTGACTAGACACATGCCACTATTCCAGTGAAAGGAACAAAGGTGAGGATAAACATAGAACCAAGATCTCCCTACCTCATAGAAGAAGTTGATCCTGATGAAATGACTTGTTTTTGCCACTCAGATATGGACAACTTTTAGGTAAGTATTTCTAAACTTTTAAAAGTTGATAAAATTATAGAAATGGTAAACAAGAGGAAAATTTAATTTGGAAATTGTATTTTGATGGTGCATGTAGTAAGGATGGAAATGGAGCAGGAGTCGTACTTATTTCACCTAATGGAAAATCTTTTAAGTATTCTTTCTTGTTAGCTTTTGAGTGTACTAATAATATTGCTGAATATGAGGCCCTTTTATTAGGACTTAAAATAGCAAATAAGCATGGCATTAAGTTACTAACAGTTTATGGTGATTCAGAATTAGTTGTTTCACAAATTAGAGGCAAATTTCCTACAAAAAATGCAAAACTAAGAAGCTACAGAAATGAGGTTTGGGATTACATTGAACTTTTTTATGCTTGCTCCATAAATTGGATTGAAAGGGCCAATAACATTTTGGCAGACTTCATGGCTAACCTAGCGATCAAACATAATGATATCCCTTTTGATGATATTATCCAAGTAGAAGTCAAGACCAGACTGCCAGTCCCTGACAATATAAAGAGTTGGCAAGTATTTGATGATGATAGGGATTTGCTAAATTTTTTGTTTTGTGAGAATCAATATGAGCACTAGTGTATTTATTGGAATGGACTTGTGGAGGACAAGGATGGCAAGGGGACTATACTTGGGCAAGAGGTGTTGTAGCTGAAAACAAATAAAATCCCAAAAGGATGGATAAAGCTTGAAAGAATGTTTGAATATAAAGATATGGAAATTTTCAGACCTAATTCAGGAGGATGTGAGGATTTTGAAAAAATAAACTTGGGAAGTGAAAGCAATCCAAGAGAAGTATATATTGGAAAAAATATCACACCGAAAATCAAAACAATATTGATTAATTTGCTAAGTACATGCATGTTTTTGCTTGGTCATATGATGACCTTAAAGCATACAGGAAAGACTTGTTCCAACTTGAGATACCCTTGAAGCTTGATGCAAAGCTTTTTAGACAGAAGCAAAGGCCAATAAACCCTACTTTGGCTCACAAGATGAAATAAGAGCTGATGAAAATGAGAAATGCTGGTATTATTGAGCCCATAAGGCACTCAACATGGGTGTCCAATTTGGTCCTAGTCAAAAAAAAGAATGGTGATATCAGATTGTGTGTGGACTTTAGGAATTTAAATGTTTCATCTTTAAAAGATAATTATGCTTTACCTAACATGGAGGCTCTTTTGCAAAAATTTAGTGGAATGAATTGTTATCAATGATGGATGGCTTCTCAGGCTATAATCAAGTCAAAGTTAGGGAAGCAAAAAAGTTTAAAACTGCTTTCACCACACCTTGGGGCACTGCGAGGATACCTTTTGGACTGACAAAATGCAGGAGCCACATTCCAAAGGGCTATGGATGTAGCCTTTGAAGGGCTGATTGATTATATCTTGGCAGTCTACCAGGATGATATGACTGCTTATTCTAAAAGAGCAAAAGACCATTGTAATGAACTAGAAAAAATCTTTATTAGAGCATTAGAATATGGCATATCTTTAAATCCCAAAAAGTGTCATTTTGGAGTTACTGAAGGTAAATTGTTGGGTCATATTGTTTCAAAAGATGGTGTGAAATCGATCTTGAAAGGATTGCTACTATTGATAAGATTCAATTCCCTAAAATAGTTAAGGCAATTCAATCTTTTTCGGTCAAATTAACTTTGTAAGAAGATTTGTTTCAAACTTCTCTGAAATTGTAAAACTTGTTGCTAAAATGTTGAAAAAGGGTGCTGAAATAAAGTGGAATAATGAAGCTCTTGAAGCTTTTGTAAGCATCAAAAGAGCCATCAAGGAAGTCCCTATATTAAAGTCCCCTGATTTCTCTAAATCTTTCCAAGTGTTTTCATTTGCTTCATTCCATACTATTGCTGTTGTCATGTCACAAAAAAATGATGAGGGTCATGAACAACCAGTGGCATTTTTTAGCAAAACATTGCAAGCATCTGAGTTGAACTATGATTTAAATGAAAAACAGGCGTATGCTCTTGTGAAATTTGTAAAATCTTTCAGACCTTACCTGGTTGATGCCACTGTTATTGCATATGTACCAAATGTTGTTGTTAAAGACATATTCAAACAATTAGAGACTACTAGAAGGATATGCAGATGGATAAACCAGATCCAAGAATTCAATATTGATATACAGATCACAAAGTTGGTGAGGGGTCAGGGTTTAGCAAAATTGATGGCAGAATCCAATCTTGAAGCAGCACATGTAAATCAAATAGATTTAGAAGATGCACAAATGAGCATTGAGAGGTTCCCTTGGTATACAAATATTGTTTATTACTTGAAATACATGAAGTATCCTGATAGTTTAAATGATAGTCAGAAAAGAACTTTAAAGCTTCAAACATCTAGGTATGTATTACTTAATGGAGATTTATACTGGAAAAATAGAGATAGTATTCTCTTATTGTGTCTAGATGAGTGTCAAGAATCTATTGTTTTAAAAGACCTACATGAAGGTGTATGTGGAGGCCACTTCTCAGCCAAAACTATTGCTCATAAAATTATTAATGCCAGTTATTATTGGCCCCTAGTTTTCAAGGATTGTCATGCTTATATCAAAAAATGTGAAGCATGTCAAAAAATTTCAGGGAAGCTTAAGTATAATGGAGCTATTCCTCTCAGAACCATGCATACAAAAGAACCATTCCAGATGTGGGGTATTGACTTCATAGGGGAAATAGAAAACAAATCTAGTGGTGGGAATAAATCAATTTTTGTGGCTACTGATTATTTTACTAAGTGGGTTGAAGTCATTCCCACAAGATAGGCTACAAGCAAAGTGGTGACAAAGTTTCTCTTGGAAAAAATTCTGACCAGATTTGGAGTACCTCGAAAGATTATGGTAGACAATGGGATGTATTTCAGATCCAAGGAGTTCTCTAATTTTTATGAAAATTATGGCATAACTCTATCCTATTCATCACCTTACCATCCCCAAGGAAATGGACAAGCAAAATCAAGCAATAAAAACTTGTTGAAGATTATTGAAAGGATGCTGGGTGAAAATAAAAGAGCTTGGGATTCAAAATTGATCTTAGCAGTATGGGCTGACAGAGTGACAGTCAAGAAGTCCACAGGATTTGCTCCATATGAGCTTGTATATGGCAAAGAAGTAAGATTACCCTTGAATAATTTGCTTCCAGTTTATAAATTTGTTACAGAGGTGTGTTTAGAAGAAGTAAACTTCATGGGGGATAGGTTGATGGCATTGGCTGAGTTGGATGAGTGTAGAAAAGAGGCTCAAGAAAGAAACATTTAGAGGCAACATATGGTTAAGGCTTTACATGATAAAAAGGCTTGTGACAGAACATTTGGAAAAATTGATGCACTCTGGCTAGGACCATATATCATCTAGAAAAAAAGTGGACAAAACTCATATTACTTGCAGGATACTGATGGCGAAGTGCTAGAATTTCCAGTCCATGCTCAATACCTCAAGCATTTCTTCTCTTGATAATCAAGGAGTATTTCTTGAATAATAGTAATATAGTTTTTCTTTTGTTTCCTGTTATGTGTTTTCAATTTTCTATTTTGGTCTGCTTTCCAGAGATAGTTGAGATTTTGCTATGTCCTTAAAGAGAACATACATCCCCAGAAAGAGCCACTGTTAGCACATATTTTTACAAAATATTTATGTGCTATATATGGATGTTTTTTGCATATAGTTCCATCATAAGAGCATTTATTGTTGGGTTCTATGTGCAGGAGTTAGTTGCAGTGTCTTCATAAAAAGGCATCACTTGGGCATATTCAAGGGAAGTGTTGAGTGAAGTGTCATTCTGGTAATCCTCATTTTCACAATTAGTCTCATTGCAAGAGCACTTTTTGGAAGAACACAATAGAGCAGGGTTGTGAGCATGCTCAGAGAGGTAAATGGTGTGGTAGAAACCCTTTAGTATGATTATTTGCATCCATAAAGAGGGCCTTCTTTTGCAAAAACTGCAAAATTTTGCTTATTGGCATAAGTCATCCCGATGAGATCGCCTAAGGAGGAAGGAGTATGTTGATCGGAGTAACTCATGCCAACGGTGTTTCCTAAAGCGTGAGTGGTGAGAAAAGGTGCGACTAAGTGGAAATCCATTGGGGCGAGTTACAGTGATGATATGATAAGAATTTGGAGTCATCGAAGTAGCATACGCTATCAACAACAAGGAAAAAATGTCATCTCGGGGTGATCATACGGATCTGTGTCGCACTTTAGGCTAACAATGCCTATTCCACCCAGAAGCATTCTGGCCAGACAGAGTTGGCACCATTCGATAGCCACGTTGCACTGTCATGGCAAGGGGTTTCTGGCCAGAACGGTTCTGACCAAAAATCCCTTGCCCTATATAGGTGCCTAAATCCGCCCAAGCTGCTCATTTTGCATTGAGCAACTTGGAATTAAGCAGGAGGGCGCAAAAAGTCTCAAAGATCCGGTCAGAAGGGTTTCGGCGGTAAGTACCTTTTTTTAATTTTTTTTAAATGTATTTATTTTAACATATTAATTTATATATATATATTTTTAATCATTTTTAATAGAAAATAATTTTTTTTTAAGTTAAAAAAAAAATATATATATATATATATATTTTTGTATATATTCTATCATATTAGTTTAGAATATTAGAAAATAAATACACACATACATATGTAAATACATACACATACATACATACACCTACAAATACATCCATACAAACCTACATACAAACCTACATAAAAACATGCACAAACATACATACCTACCTACATACATGTACATACATAGATATAAAATAATTATATGTACACCTTATGACATACACATACATACCTATGTCTACATACATACATACACACATACATGTACATACACATACATAAATACATACGTGCATACATACATAAATACACATAAAATAATTATATACACCTCAGGACATGCATACACCTTAGGACATGCTATGAGGGGTTGTGTGTGGTCTTGAGGGGTCACACACATGTGTCACCCCTCAGGACCACACATGACCCCTCATAGCATGTCTTGAGGTGTATGTATGTATGTATGTGTATGTATACATCCTAAGGAGTATATAATTATTTTATATGACCCCTTAGGACCACTAAAGGCCCCTTGCTACACATGTGCACCCCTTAGGACCTATTATGACTACAGAAGACCAAATGGTGTCACAAGGGGCCATATGTGGTCCTAAGGGGTCACACATGTGTTCTAACACATGCGTGACCCCTTAGAACCACTTAAGGCACCTTGTGACACATGTGCACCTCTTAGGACCTATTAGGACCACATAGGACCAAATGTTGTCGCAAGGGTTCATATGTGGTCCTAAGGGGTCACGCATGTGTTCTAACACATATGTGACCCCTTAGGACCACTTAAGGCCCCTTCCAACACATGCCCAACCCTTAGGACCTATTAGGACCACAAAAGACCAAATGTTGTCACAAGGGGTCATATGTGGTCCTAAGGGGTCACACATGTGTTAGAACACATGCGTGACCCCTTAGGACCACTTAAGGCCCCTTGCGACACATGTGCACCCCATAGGACCTATTAGGACCACATAGGACCAAATGTTGTTGCAAAGGGTCATATGTGGTCCTAAGGGGTCACGCATGTGTTCTAACACAAGTGTGACCCCTTAGGACCACTTAAGGCCTCTTGCAACACATGTCCACCCCTTAGGACCACTCAAGGCCTCTTGCAACACATGTCCACCCCTTAGGACCTATTACGACCACAAAAGACCAAATGTTGTCGAAAGGGGTCATATGTGGTCCTAAGGGGTCACGCATGTGTTAGAACACATGTGTGACCCCTTAGGACCACTTAAGGCCCCTTGTGACACGTGCACCCCTTACGACCTATTAGAACCACAAAAGACCAAATGTTGTCACAAGGGGTCATATGTGGTCCTAAGGGGTCACGCATGTGTTCTAACACATGCGTGACCCCTTAGGACCACTTAAGGCCCCTTGTGACACATGTAAACCCCTTAGGACCTATTGGGACCACATAGGACCAAATGATATCGCAAGGGGTCATATGTGGTCCTAAGGGGTCATGCATGTGTTCTAACACATGCGTGACCCGTTAGGACCACTTAAGGCCCCTTGCGACACATGTGCACCCCTTAGGACCTATTAGGACCACATAGGACCAAATGTTGTTGCAAGGGGCCTTAAGTGGTCCTAAGGGGTCATGCATGTGTTAGAACACATGTGTGACCCCTTAGGACCACTTAAGGCCCCTCGCTACACATGTGCACCCCTTAGGACCTATTATGACCATATAAAACCAAATTGTGTCACAAGAGGCCATATGTGATCCTAAGCAGTCACACATGTGTTCTAACACATGCATGACCCCTTACGACCACTTAAGGCCCCTTGTGACACATGTGCAGCCCTTACCACCTATTAGGACCACATAGGACCAAATGGTGTCGCAAGGGGTCATATGTGGTCCTAAGGGGTCACACATGTGTTCTAACACATGTGTGACCCCTTAGGACCACTTAAGGCCCCTTGCAACACATGTGCACCCCTTAGGACCTATTAGAACCACATAAGACCAAATTGTGTCGCACTTAGGACCACTTAAGGCCCCTTGTGACACATGTGCACCCCTTAGGACCATTTAGGACCAAATGGTGTCGCAAGGGGTCATATGTGGTCTTAAGGGGTCACACATGTATTCTAACACATGCGTGACCCCTTAGGACCACTTAAGGCCCCTTGCGACACATGTGCACCCCTTAGGACCTATTAGGACCACATAGGACCAAATGTTGTCGCAAGCAGTCATATGTGGTCCAAAGGGGTCACACATGTGTTCTAACACATGCGTGACCCCTTAGAACCACTCAAGGAACCTTGTGACACATGTGCACCCCTTAGGACCTATTAGGATGAAATAGGACCAAATGGTGTCGCAAGGGGTCATATGTAGTCCTAAGGGGTCATGCATGTGTTCTAACACATGCGTGATCTCTTAGGACCACTTAAGGAACCATGCAACACATGTGCACCCCTTACGACCTATTAGGACCACATAGGACCAAATGGTGTTCCAAGGGGTCATATGTGGTCCTAAGGGGTCACACATCTATTCTAACACATGTGTAACCCCTTAGGACCACTTAAGGCCTGTTGCAACATATGTGCACCCCTTAGGACCTATTAGGACCACATAGGACTAAATGGTGTCGCAAGGGGTCATATGTGGTCCTAAGGGGTCACACATGTGTTCTAATACATGCGTGACCCCTTAGGACCACTTAAGGCACCTTGCGACACATGTGCACCCCTTAGAACCTATTAGGACCACATAGGACCAAATGGTGTCGCAAGGGGTCATATGTGGTCCTAAGGGGTCACACATCTGTTCTAACACATGTGTGACCCCTTAGGACCACTTAAGGCCCCTTGCGACACATGTGCACCCATTAGGACCTATTAGGACCACATAGGACCAAATGTTGTCAAAAGGGGTCATATGTGGTCCTAAGGGGTCATGCATGTGTTCTAACCCTTAGGACCTATTAGGACCACATAGGACCAAATGGTGTCGCAAGGGGTCATATGTGGTCCTAAGGGGTCACACATCTGTTCTAATACATGCCTGACCCCTTAGGACCACTTAAGGCCCCTTGTGACACATGTGCACCCCTTAGGACCTATTAGGACCACATAGGACCAAATGTTGTCACAAGGGGTCATATGTGGTCATAAGGGGTCACGCATGTGTTAGAACACATGTGTGACCCCTTAGGACCACTTAAGGCACTTTGCAACACATGTGCACCCCTGAGGACCTATTAGGACCACATAGGACCAAATGGTGTCACAAGGGGTCATATGTTGTCCTAAGGGGTCACACATCTGTTCTAACACATGTGTGACCCCTTAGGACCACTTAAGGCCCCTTGCGACACATGTACACCCCTTAGGACCTATTAGGACCACATAGGACCAAATGGTGTCACAAGGGGTCATATGTGGTCCTAAGGGGTCACGCAGGTGTTCTAACACATATGTGACCCCTTAGGACCTATTAGGACCACAAAAGACCAAAGTTTGTCGCAAGGGGTCATATGTGGTCCTAACGGGTCATGTATGTGTTCTAACACATGTGTGACCCCTTAGGACCACTTAAGGAACCTTGCGACACATGTGCACCCCTTAGGACCTATTAGGACCACATAGGACCAAATGGTGTTGCAAGGGGTCATATATGGTCCTAAGGGGTCATGCACATGTGTTCTAACACATGTGTGACCCCTTAGGACCACTTAAGGCCCCTTGCGACACATGTGCACCCCTTAGGACCTATTAGGACCACATAGGACCAAATGATGTCGCAAAGGGTCATATGTGGTCCTAAAGGGTCATGCATGTGTTCTAACACATGCGTGACCCCTTAGGACCACTTAAGGCCCCTTGTGACACATGTGCACCCCTTAGGATCAAATAGGACCACAAAAGACCAAATGTTGTTGCAAGGGGTCATATGTGGTCCTAAGGCGTCACACATGTGTTGTAAGACATGTGTAAACCCTTAGGACAACTTAAGGTACCTTGCAACACATGTGTACCCCTTAGGACTTATTAGGACCATGTAGGACCAAATGATGTTGCAAGGGGTCATATGTGGTCTTAAGGGGTCACACATGTGTTCTAACACATGTGTGACCCCTTAAGACCACTTAAGGCCCCTTGCGACACATGTCCACCCCTTAGGACCTATTAGGACCACAAAAGACCAAATGTTGTCACAAGGGGTCATATATGGTCCTAAGGGGTACACATGCATGACCCCTTAGGACCACTTAAGGCCCCTTGCAAGACATGTGCACCCCTTAGGACCTATTAGGACCACAAATGGCCAAATGTTGTTGCAAGGGGTCACATGCGGTCCTAAGGGGTCACCCATGTGTTCTAACACATGCATGACCCCTTAGGACCACTTAAGGCCCCTTGCGACACATGTGCACCCCTTAGGACCTATTAGGACCACATAGGACCAAATGATGTCACAAGGGGTCATGCATTTGTTATAACAAGCTCATCAGCTGCCCAAAAGAGAGCAATTGGAGAAAAGCAGAGGAAATTGTTAAAGGGTGATATATACATAGAGAGTATGCTATACGAACAAACAATGTCTAGAGTGTATGATGTGGTCTCTAATTTATGTCTGGAGGGACTAACTGGTTTTGGATTTGGACGGGGAAACCTATTGGGCCACACTTGGAGGAAATCGTTGTGTTCATGCAAGGGCCACCTTTTTCTATTATGAGAATGATGATTTTGCACCGAAGGATATTTGGAAGATAATTTCTAGAAATTTCTATGGTGTGGAACCAGATTTGGTGGACTCAAAGTACACTTTTCAGCATCTTAGAAGACCAAGAGCCTATGTACACAATCTCCCAATAGAAGGGCGATTTTGAAAGCATAATTCTCTAGTCTTCTGGAAGTTGAAAAGTACTTCGATGAGTCCACCAACTCCGGTTCCACACCATAGAAATTTTTGGATATTTTCTTCCAAATATCCTTCGATGCAAAAGCATCATTCTCATTATAGAAAAAAGGTGGCCCTTGCATGAACACATTGATTTCCTCCATGCGTGGCCCAATAGGTTTCCTCGTCCAACTCCAAAACTATTTAGTCGAGCTCTGAACATAAATTAGAGACCACATCACACACTCAAGACATTGTTTGTTTGTATTGCATACTCTCTATACATATATTTATCACCCTTTAACAATTTCCTTTGCTTTTCTCCAATTGCTCTCTTCTGGGCAGCTAATGAGCTTGTTTCCACGTCATTGAAGATAATGCAGACCTGCTTGGTTTCTTTTACGAAATTTACTTGCACCCCAAGTACGACCTATTAGGACCACATAAGACCAAATTAGGACCTATTAATTAATTTCTACATATATGTAAAATTATGAATTAATTGTAAATTCATTTTACTTAATTGTAAATTAATTTGACTTAACTTGGGGTCATAATTTGACTTAATTTGACTAGTTTTCAAATTAATTATTGTATATGCAAATATATGTAATTGTAAATTAGACATATATATTGAAATTTAAAATTAAATTTATAGTTGTTTAAATTTCTTTTGTGCGTAGATCTCTAGAAATTTATCTTAAATTTGTCTTTATATCTAGAAATTTTTAACTCAAGTATGCATTTATAACGTTTAAATTTCTTTAAAATGTATATATCTAATTTCTTTAATTTTACATGTTTTTAAATATGTATAAAATGATTTAAATGTATGTATACGTTTTTTATTAAATTGTTTAATGTGTACTACATACATGCACATGTGCAGATATATATATATCTAGTTCTACATTATCCACTAAACATCATGTTCGACGAGCCTGGATCACATAACACGTGTACTTTTGAGCCTAGTGTTCATCCTCGTGGGAGTGAGAAGACGTCACATAGGTCTGCAACAACTCCACAGGAGAGACAACAACTCTACAATCAGACTGTTGAGGCACTCCAATGTGCCTTAGATCATTTAAATATCACTTTGGAAAACATGTGTGATCACACAAATAAACAAAGGGGTGAGACTATTAGACATGAGCTAGTTCATTTGATTGACCTTGTCGACAATTATAATCCATATGATGAGGTCAACATAGAGGAATTCTATTGACCCCTTTCACACAGTGTACATGGTACTATGAAATGGGACACGATGAATGATAGGGTCTCCACAGCTGATGTGAAAACCATGTTTCCTCATTATCAGACCTTTGGTAGGGTGAAAGGCTATATGCCTATCAGGTGCACGGATGTACTAGTAGCACCATTTATCTGTCCTAGATGGTTAGCCACTCATCATAGGTGGCCCCAAAAGGATGAGTTGCCCCTTTATTTCTACAAACAATTGTTTGCAGAGTTTCATTTGTTGGATGATGTTGATTACACCTATTTTTCGAAACATGCTGGGCAAGGGAAGGGCAGTTTTTCAGATAAGTTTAGACGACCAGGTGCACCCCTGCCCATTAATAAATGGACATTGATTGGTCCAAACCTTGTGGTTCTTCCCAAGAGTGCGGACCTAGCACATGCTACAGATAATGTGCCAAATGACACTCAACAGTCCATATTTTCTAGTATTGCTACTATAGTCACGAAGGTGGATGAGATGACATCAAATCGGGTGGGTAGATATTTGTTGCACTCTCATACTAGCATTCATGATGCATCAATGAGTGATGATCCATATGTTTGAGTAGACATACCATCATCGATGGATGCTGCACGCATGCATGACATAGATCCTTTATGGTAGATGAGCACATGCTTATCCAGTGATCTCTTGGATGCATATCAGGTCATTGCTATCGGTCATGGGATCCCACTACAGGATGCCCCATCATTTGTTAGGCATACACTTGGTAGACCGGGTGCATCTAGTCGTGGTTGCGAGCATACAGATTCTCAGCCTACGGATACTGCACATCCTACTGCCCCGCCCCAACATACAACAGTTGGTCAGGATACACCTTCTACTCCTGTTTATACATCAGTTGATCAAGCCATAGTACTTGATACTGGATTTTTGGGGATGTTCACTACCATGCTTATGGAGCCAGACAGTGAGGGGGATCATGTTGCAGTGGGCTCCTTGCATGATTTTGACATCAGCAGGATCGGATGAGCCTTACATGCTGCAGGAGAGGTATGAATTATATAATATATAATCTACTAATTTTTATTTAGATATTTTATATAGCTACTTGATTGTACACATGAACTACATAGATTAAATTAATTATATATATATTGGATTGTATTTTTTGAACTATATAGGGTATCACGTTAGGGTTGATGTATCGAGATTTGGATGTTGCCACTGACCCAGTTGTTCATCAGGAGACATAGGTATATATAAAGTTTAAATTTTATTTTTTTTGTTAAATTATATTTAAATGGATATCTAGGTGTTGATTAAATAATTTTTTGAGTGATTTAAATTATATATATATATATATCCAACAAAATGTGTGCATGTTGTCTAGGATGAGCGAGCTTTGTGCAGGATGAGCCATTCATCTTGCAAATGTTCTAGAGTCTAGCATGCGCACGATGGAGGTGTTAGAGACCCCAAGGTATGTTTATCTACAACCTCGTGTACATGTACATGTTCAAGTAGATTAGATTTAAATAATAATGAATTTTTGAATAATGTACATGTTCAAGCTCATGTGTAATTTATATTGCAGGCGCAGGGGGCGATGTTTGAGGATTTGCACATTGCCACCAACCCTGTTCATCATGAGACACAGGTACATACATTATAACTTTAAATTAATTGAATCTTAAATATTTAAGTTTTATTTTTAAAGGGTTAGTTTGCAAGTTATGAATATATGTTTACACATGTATATCTAACAAAATTTCAACATTGCAGGATGCACCACTATCACGCAGGTTGAGCTCCTCATCACATAGACGTCCTAGAATCCTACATGCACATGGTGGTGATGTTAGAGACTCTTCACAGGTATGTTTGTCTACTTACAAATGATCATAATCTATGTTACTTAAAAAAAATTACTTAAGTACATTCAAATTAAATGTTTAATGTATGATTTTATGCGTGCATACTCTATTGCAGGCGCACGGATCAGGACATGCTTCAGGACAGGGCCCCGAGTGACCCATTCTTTATATATGTGTGCATGTGAACACATTTTATATAAATTTCATAAATATTTGTACAAGTGTACTAGACATTTCATACATGTGTATTGTACACATTTCATATGCGTATGTGTACTAGATATTTATTTTCCATATTTCATGTGTGTGTGTGTGTGTGTTAGATAGATGTACACTTCATAGACATATATGTGTATGTGTTAGATAGATCTACATTTCATACTACTTTGCACGTTTATATATAGATAGATTATGTTTTTGAAAGTTAAGTGTTCAAATGATAGAATCTCTAAGTCATTTGAATTTAGTTAAGTGTTCTAGTTAATTGTACATGTGTATGTGAAAGTTAAGTGTTTATGTCTATTTTAACTTTGTTCATTGTTAAACAAATTTAGTCATTAAAATTTAATTTAGTTGTTCATTTTAGTTAAGTGTTTATGTACATTTTTAATGAACTTACTTCAAAAATTTAATATCCCATTAAATATCCCCTTAAATCCCCTTAAGACCACTTAGAACACCTTGGGACAACATAATTAGATGAATCCAAACAACATAATTAAATGAAACAATATATGTGTAAATATAAATGAAATTAATGTACATAGATGAATAAAATGAATATATGCATGTGTAAAAATATAAAAGAATCAATCCCCTTAAATACCCCCTTAAATCCCCTTAAGACCACTTAGAACACCTTAGGACAACATAATTAGATGAATCCAAACAACATAATTAAATGAAACAATATATGTGTAAATATAAATGAAATGAATGTACATAGATGAATAAAATGAATCCATGCATGTGTAAAAATATAAAAGAATCGATCCCCTTAAATACCCCCTTAAATCCCCTTAAGACCACTTAAAACACCTTAGGACAACATAATTAGATGAATCCAAACAACATAATTAAATGAAACAATATATGTGTAAATATAAATGAAATGAATGTACATAGATTAATAAAATGAATCCATGCATCTGTAAAAATATAAAAGAAGATCAATGACGCAAATATGCCCTTAAATGCCCTTAAGACCACTTAAAACATCTTAGGTCAACATAATTAGATGAATCCAAACAACCTAATCAAATGAAAAAATATGTGTAAATATAAATGAAATGAATTCATAGATGAATAAAACATGTAAAATCAACATATAAAACGTAAAATAAATGCATCAACAAAACTAAATTTCCACAAGTTATCCAAATTGTTACACATGTCTAGAAATATCTAAATATATATATGAGTTTATCAAAATACCTGACCTATCTAATATATTTTACTTGTTCAAACATGACAAGTGAACTTAAAGCTCGTGGTACATATAATCTAGATCCTCCCTATCTTTTATAATTTCTAATTTTTTTTCATGATCTTCAATAGGCAACCTCCACTTTTGGTTGCCACGTCCTCTTTTTGGCAATTTCTCCAAGTGCAATCTTGTCGTACTAAGTGATAGTAGTGTAGAAATTTTTGGCCAGGCATATAATCAATGAATGATACACCATTTGTATCTATCTTTATTTGTTGATAATAGGCGCCTTCAACAACAACTAAACCAGTGGGATATTGTTGCCCATCATCATCACTGACTAATTCCAGTAACTTGCATTTTGGTTGTGTGCATCTCAGTAGATAATAATCTACACTTTCAGTATTGTCAGGATCAGCAATCATTGCAAAAATATCACCTGTGAAAATAGACCGTGCATGTATATATATTACAAGCAATATTAGTTAATTACACATTTTTAAATTAATGAAGAATTTAAAAATTTGTATATTTACACATATGTAATTTGAAAACCATGCATGCACGCCTATAACAACTAAATCAGAAACACATTCATAATCAGCTGAATATAGAGGATCATGAATATCAATAATGTCACTATCTTCGTAAGGAGGCATTGTGATAAAATATTTCATATCCCATTGCAAAACATATTCATTAGCAATATTTTGACAATGAGTATCTCTGTTGTTCGCAATGCAATCAACACAAAAGCATGATTTTCCTATTGCAAGAATAACACGAGGCTTTCTAAATCCCATAGTCATGACTTGATGAAACTTCTAATACCATTAATTGATTGACAATTATAAGGATTTGATCGATCAATATCTGATAATAGATACAAAAATTATTTAGTCAATTTTAGTTCATTTCACACACATATATTCAAGAACACCAAGAATGTTTAAGAAATTATATATATATATATATATACCTTTAACTTTCAAAAAATAACGCTTGTTGTAAGTTGTATCACGACCAACAAAATGATTTTTGCACCATTCAATAATATCATTAGAATTACGTATGGTGTTACCTGTACAAAAGCTCTTTCTTTAGAAAATTGGACAACCCACATATATATATATATATATATGTATATATGTATATATATATATGTATATATGTATATATATATGTATATATATGTATATATGTATATATATGTATATATACATATATATGTATATATATACATATATATGTATATATGTATATATATTTAAATTAATCTATGAAGATAATTTACCTGCAAGTTCATGTTGGCGAAGTGCACGCTTCACACATGCTCCTGCTCCATCATGCTCTCCTTTTCCATGTCCACTCTCAAAGAAGTTCCAAAAAAACTTTATGCTACATCGAGCATGTTGTAGGGATAACCAGTTAAAAGCTTTTGTAGACTTAAATTGCTTTGACATGAATAACATATATATTAAATATATATATATTTAAACTTTTGACCTGTTATATATACAATCAAATCATATATATATATAAATAACTTAAATAATCAATTTCAAATCTAATGTACTTATCAGCACACCCATCTGACCAAATCCAATGTTGTATACATTCTATCCCATGATCTTTAATATCTTCAAAAAACATTCCACAACAATGTGCTACATAGCTCCTATCATGACATGTATCATCACTGATATAGAAATGGACCTCCTTGATGATAATGTGTTCATTTTCAGTACTCTCTATACCATCCACATGAAATTGTGCATGTCTATATTAAACTTGTACAAATATTGCAACTTGATCAGAATGATAATATTGACTTTGAATTTTGTGTGAGGACTAAATGTATAGTTTTCGGAGAAATCTACAATTGAAAGAATACAACCTGGTGGAAAACAATTCTTTGAATCACGAAACTGTTTATCCTGCCATCTTGCACCATGACAATGTTGGATATGTGGATATATCATATTACGAAATCTATCTATAAACTGAATGTAGGGCAATTCACTCTCTTTCAACATAATTTTTTTGGATTCAGTTCCTGACTTACTTTGGTATGTCTCATATTCAAATCTCTTCCATATAACTAGTGCATGAATATCAATATTCTCATTTTGCAACACAAACTTACTCAAAAATCCACAATCATTTCATTCACCTTTTATACATTGTATTTTGAACTCATCGGAATCTTCTAATTTATCACATAAAATAGACTTCACAAATTGTGTTGCACTTGTAGGAATGACTAGATTTGGATTAATTGTTGCCATGAACTTCTTATATGATTGCAAGTGTAGATGAAATTCAATATGATTTCGACAACAACAAGTTTCACGTACCTTCTTTATGCGTACAAGCAAGGACGAAATCTCTCAAACATCCTTTGGCAAATCTGTACATCTAAAAATTCTTGCTTGAATGCTTCAAACAATTCACTTTGTGTTGTATCTAAGAAATTTTTTGGATGTGTAATATTTTTACCATCTTCATCTATCATCTATATAGTATCCCTTCTATTGGAAGAAACATGAGATTGGTTGGTCCAATAATCAATGAATTGTCTTTTTACATCTTCAAAAATTCTATCTTTTCTAGGAACCCTACAGATATTTACCCAATTCTTTTCGATGTTTTCATCCAACATATTTCTCTTCCTAATGTATCTTTGAACAGTTCTTCTAGATACATTCATTAATTGAGAAATTGCATTAACTTGTTTTTTACGAGTCAATTCCTTACTAGTAATCATAGTGATCAATGCACTACGTGCAACACTTAAATCAACACCTCGACTTGTGCTCTCAATACAATTCAATGCTTCTTGTAAATTTTCAATTATAGTTTCTTTTACTAATGTATCACTAGAACTTTTCTTATTACCAACACCCAACAAGTCCAAAACAAGTTTCATTTCCCTTTTCCTAAATAACTTAGCAAATAATTGCACTCTTCCAACTATTGACTTATTTTTAAAATAATCATCCCACAAATTCTTACAATGCAGTTTTAATGTGCTTTCAGGTATCATATCTTTAGATGGAATTTCATTGAAAAGACTATCTTCATCCATTTCCATCAAGTTTTTCATACTAGAAAAAAAATTTCATCTCCTACCTGAGTAGATGTTTCTTGAACATCATCAGGTTGATCTTGAACAACAACAGATTGTTGTTGACTACATTTTGTATGACCTTTCATCTTATCATACCTTTTACGATCATACAACCTTGATCTAGTCCTCTTATTCCCCATTGCAAGAAATATTTAGATCTTCAAAATTTTGTGCTTTGAACCTGAAAACAACACATGCAAATATGCATATCTTCAAAATTTAGTGCTTTGAACTAAAAAGGTTATATATCTAATAACTTTTCGTCGGTTCTTAACAAAAAAAATGTAGTTAGTGAAATGTATAAATAGTTTTGCATTCTTAAACTTAACATGTGTAAATTTCATCCATTTAGATCATTTGACTTGAAGTCCAATTTTTATAAAATAGAAAATGAAAAAATAAGGCTCAAGAAATTTAGGAGCATTGATAAAAAGTAAGAAATTAAGTATATGCTTCAATTAGATACATTTGACTATATGCAATGTACATATGAACGTGATTTAATAACATTAATGGCTTGAAATCACTTAGCTAATATATAGAGAGAATTTGAGTCAAGTATTAAGAAATAAAATATAATATAATTTCCAGTACTAAATAGTGTTGGATATATGGCCAAGAAATGGTTATCGTCGTATCGCAGTGACTAAAGAATATGGTTAATCTAAAAAATATTTAATTTCCAAAAAAACATCTAATATTGTAAATTAAGCATGATTGAAAAATTAATTTCAAATAACCTACTTGGAAAGGGTAGACGCCTTTCGAAAAAAAAATCAAAATCTTTGCCCCTTTACAAAATTAGAAATATTCGCCCCTTTATAATCTTCCTACTCGCTCCAAAATGCCACTTTATTTGAAAAAAAAAAGGATTGTTTGCATAAATAACTCTTATTATTTTCGCACTTGATTGATTTGGTTTTTTTAATGCAAAAAATAATTCTTTTTTATATGTGGTTCAAGTGACCGGTCGCGTCGGCCTTCACGGTTTCGGTCGGAATGGTTCCGGTTGGAACTATTTTTGAATTGTTCCGGCCGGAACCCTTCCGGGCAGAATGTTTCCGGCTGGAAAGGCTTATGTGGAATACCAAGTGGCAGCCACATCAACAAAAATAATGATTTTATCAAACTTGTCACTTCAGCAACAAAATTCAATAGGTAAATTAAACTTATTTAAAAAATTAAAAATACCCTTTTTTAGAGAATGAAGTCATGATTCTACTCACATAATTTTTTTAATGTTTTGATTACATTTAATATAAAAAAAAAAAAAAATACTACAACTAGGTATTCTTTTGTTCAATATGAGTCTGCTTTGAAAAACAAAAAACATATCAAATCACTTCAAAAAAAATGAAAAAAATATGGTTCACTAGAAGAGAGAGTCTTCTCCAAAAAGGTATTTTTAGTTTTTAGATTATCATAAATTGAATAGACAAATTGTGGTAGGAGACAAAAATTGTCGAATTCTGGTGTATTCGACTTCCAAATGCTATTACAAAGAAAATATACATCAATTTTTTTAATTTTTTTTTCATACACTATATAAATATGTGATCTATAACTGATATCAAAATGAGAAAAAAAAAGTTCATTTACATTTACTTTTGAGGTGGGAACCAAACCCCTTGTTTTTCAGCAATAAAAAAATAGACTTTAAAGCTAAAAAAAACATATAAATTATTGACAAAAAAATTTCAAAAAATAGTAGACTTAAACTTCAACAAATTTTACAAATTTCATCAATTTACATCATCTTCAAATTCAAAATGAAAATGACACTTTTATGGCAACGAAATTGAACAATTATTGTTATGTTAGCCTTTTCCTTTGTAAAAGTGTGACACGGGTTTGTACTTTTACCCCTCGATACCCAATGAGGTTATTGGTGGAGCTCTTGCCGACAACTGATGGGGTGATGTATTCATAGCAATGACATTGGGTTATTGGAAGGTCCTAATTTATGTTACCCCGATACCCGATGCACTAAATGGAGAAGGCAACTTTATCGGAGAGACTCTCTCTGATAAAGTGGTACCAAGCAAGAAAAGGAGCAAGACTCATCAGGATAATATACATTTTGGGTTATCCTAATGCCCGATGAGGAAGATGAGCTTGGCACAAACAAAGTGACTACATCAGGAAAGCCTACGTCGATAGACCAAAGCAACCCGATAAGGAGAGCAAGGTGCAAGAAGACTCATTGGGATAACTTACACTACCAGAGAAACATTTTTAGAGTTGTGCCGATGCCCGATGGGCAGAATGCCACAGAGGGCGGATCTATTGGGGAGGCTATAACTATTAGAACCAAGGGAAACACACTACTCCGATGCCCGATGAAGCAATCAGTGAAAGTTACGCCAATCAAAAAGAAAGTTAGATGTCATGGGACCATCAGATGAAATATTAAGTGACTTCACTCTAAAGGCCGATGGAGCGACTAGAGGAATAAAAAGAAGAAGGTTTCATCGGAGATACATACCCCGATGTGACATAAAGAAAAGCTAACTAATAGAAAGGAAAGGTGGATCCATCGGGATAAGTCAAGCCTTGAGGAAAAAAGTGAAATGGTCAGGGATAGATCGGATGGATTGATCAGAATGACCTATACCGATCAGAAAAACAAAAAGGTAATTGAAGGAACGCAAAATACGGATGGTGCCAAGTAATTGAATTATTAGGTGGGGTTACGTCGATTAGCCATTAAAATGTCTAATACGACAACCATTATTTAATGCTCACGATTAGGTGGGTTGGATCCGCACAAAGAAAATCTGATAATTTTTTGATCATTACAGACTCTAACCATTGCATATCCAGCATAAAGAAAGAGTTTTCGAGATAGAATTATTCACAGTTTCTTCAGCCGCCAACATTAAAGTTGCAGACAAGAAGCGCGGGTAATTTAAGAATCTAAGCATTTAATCATGGCGGCTTCTAGTTCACAAGGGAAAGGAAAGGTCATAGAGACTTCAGATACACAGTCAACTAAATCAAAAAAGACGAAGTTTGTGGAGGGTGTGCAAAAGCGAAAGTTGAATCAGGACATGATTGACCAAATGGAGTCATTTGGTGCTAAGTAGAGGAGGTCTAAAACCAATTTTCTGCCCAAGGATCAATTGGAAGATAAGTACAAAGGGATTTGGATTACAGAATGCCAGAATGTACTCAACACATCCCTTAATGTTTCCCGGGTAGATGTTTTGGATATAAAGGAGACTGGTGAGCAGATGGAGAGAATGGTTACCATGGAGATTGCTATCAAGGATATTGTATTCAACACCAGCACTCACCAGGACAACAAATATTTGGAGCATAGACAAAAGTGTGATACAATACTGGACGGCCAAAACTAATTCTTATATTTTATGTCTAGTAGTTAAGCATTTAGGTGTTAGGTTTTAGTCAAGTTTAGTTTAACAAGATGAAAGGGTGCGTCCTTTCATTTGAATCCTTTGGCTTACACACATGTAGTGAGTCATTTTTGTATCATAAGGGATATAGATAATATTTTGCCACTGGCTGGGCTGCAAGTGTAATCTTTTAGAAAAGTCTAATAGGAATGAGGAGTTTATTTTGTGCAAATTGAATGCATTGGAGTATTTGTAAGTGCAGTTTTTGTATACATTCTTATTTCAGAAGTTTATATACAAGATTTCATGCTTTTATCTTCAGACTATTATGTGTAATTTTGTGTTTGATTGGATCATATGTCCTCTTGATAAATATTTTAGATTTGTTGTGATTTGCCATCACATGATGTTGTATTGAATGTAAAATTGGGTTTTTATTGTTCATGCAACACATAATAAAACTTTCATAGTGATGGTCTTATAATTTTCTCTTGAGTTGATAGTTATTTTTGTCCACAAAGTTATGCATTAATGGTCAGATAAAGGCACTAGTCTATTATTAATCTTTGCTGAATAAGTTTGTATGCATTAGGTCCTTGTCAAAGAAACAAATCTTCTAATTTCAATCAGTACTGCTCTTTTTCATAATTTATTAAAGTCCTAACAGTAATCTTTTGCATAACACAACTATATTCACACTTATTTTATCAGTTTCAAAGGCATTCAATAAAAAGCACTTCTGTTAGCATAGTTGCAGGAAAACCTTTTGCCATCCTTGCAATTGCTAATTCCCATAGTTTAAATCCACTCAAAAAAAACCTCTTTTGTGCTTGAGAGTGTAAGGTACACCCACCTAGGTTTATTGGAGCCTAAAGTGCAGAGGATTTTGATCTTCGAACATTCCTGTTTGTTGGCCAAGGCTGATTGGATCAATTGAGGATTAGGCAAGTCTTTGATTTTCCAATCTCTAGTTTTGGGCACCAACAGGGTCTTTGTTGGTTTTATCATGCGTGTAAAGTAGGGTACCTGCAACTACAACACAAACACTCAATAGATCATTACAATCATGGTTAGCAAATTGAAATTAAACGAAAGATAAACTATGACAAAATGACCTAGCACCTCCTAAGAGATGCAAGTATGAATTTGATCTAAGAGCTAGATGAGCAATCCTATTGACTTGACTACACCTAGATGGAGGATTTAAAAGGATATGATATGCTATATTGATCCAAGAAGCTAATTAAGCTGATTGTTATATAAAAAGATATCTTCCATTGAAAAGTGTGTATCATGCTTAGACTGACATGTGATAGCTTGATGGTTGATAATTTGATCTTGTGTTCAACGTTGGATGTGTCTCAATTTCGCTTGACAAGAGTTGTCTAGCTATTGTTCTACCTCTGTGATGAAGCTCAAAATGATAAAAAATTTTGCCCCCAGCTAGGTGCAGGATTTTCCCCCAAGCCTAGAAACAAATTTATTATGATAAACCTAATTATCCAAACCATGGTGAGAAACCAGCTGTGATGCCTGCGTATGTACAAAGGCTTTATTTGTGGATATGAACAACGCTCAATGGAAATGAATGCAAGCAGAAGGATGCATGAACTAATAGATGGAAGAGCTAGTTGATAGATAATGCTTGTTGCCAGGTTTTCACCATATGTTTTTATTGCACTTTTTCTCATATTTGATTTTTTTTCTTTTTTTCTTTTTTATTTCCATTGTTTTTTATTTTTCTACTTTGCACTGTTTTTTATTTTTCTGCTTTTTCATTGTTTTGGGATTTTTCTGCTTTTCCACTGTTTTTGGATTTTCCTGCTTTTTTACTGTTTTTGGATTTTTCAACTTTTTTATTGTTTTTTGGATTTTTCTGCTTTTCCACTATTTTTGGATTTTCCTGCTTTTTTACTGTTTTTGGATTTTTTTGCTTTTTTACTGTTTTTGGATTTTTCTTCTTTTTCAGACATAAAACTTCTTCAGATGCATGCTATTTATGGGTTCTTTGAGTTGATCTCCATCCTATGTTGATAGACGATAGGCTCCTGATCCAAATATTGTTGTGACTACAAATGGACTCAACCAATTTGATTCAAACTTCCCTCTCTTTTCTTGATCTGACTGGTTGCGTGGATTTTCCTTTAGTACTAGTTCTCCAACTTGAAAAGCTCTTGGTTTGACTTTGTGATTATAAATGTGGCACATTCTTTGTTGATACACCTTTAGATGATCAAAGGCATTTTGTCGTTGTTCATGGATCAATTCTAACTCTTGCAGTCTAGATACTCTTTGTTCTTTATCAGAGATAAGGCCTTTTAATGATACTCATAGAGAAGGTATCTCTACTTCTATTGGTAGTATTGATTATGATCCATAGACAAGAGAGAAAGGTGTGGCTGTTGGCATTACAATAAGAAAGATTGTTGGCATTTCATGATAATTCTGATACTTAATATAAGTACAGATCCAATAACCAACAAGATGAGAGGGGGGGGGTGAATCATACAAACTTAATCTTCCATAAAATCATCAGATTCAACCTCGGTAACATATATATCATTAATATAACCAAAACTGTCAAACATGCAAACTCAAAAGCATATAAACATCATAAACCTCATAACACCAGATTTAACGTGGAAACCCAAATAGGGAAAAACAACTGTGGGATTTCGGACCCACTAAGAAATATAATCTTCTAGAGTATGCTCGGTTAAAAGCAAATCCTATTAAAGATTACAAAGACATTGCTAGATGTGACCTGGTTAAGGGATTTCCCTCAGATCTGTTAGGATCTTCACTTTGTTAGAAGTGACCTTGTCAAAGGATTTCAAACACTCAATCAGAATGTCACCTTGCTAGAGGGTTTACATATAAGACTTTTAAGTCCACTTGGTTAAGAGATTTTATGTCACTTTCACAAAATAACAGTAATAAAAATCTATCTACAACTTCACATCTAAAATGCTAAAGCAGATTCCTATTTGTTCAATACAATCTAGACATAGAACTAATCTTGTCTATCTGTTGGGCTTCTATACTCTGTTATTCTAACATGTCTTCAAGCTTCTGTGCTCGGTAATCACTATGTAGCATCCCTGTGCATACACTTGCCCGCATACATTGTTTATCAATAGTTTCCTATTTATAAACAATTAGATAACCGCTTAATCTCCTTGATCACATTTCCCATGATCAATCATAGCCATCAGATCTTCAATCTTGTCCAGGTTCAATGCATCTTTCATTCTGAAAATGTTTTACCCCACCTTGGAACTTGCATAATAGTCTTGGAACTTGTGCCAGGGTATTGCGATTCAATCTGAGCTGCAGATCTTCATGCCGACTTTCCATTGCCTTAGATTCATTAACAAACTTCATGCACGACTCACCAATCATTTGATCCGCTCCAGCTCATCAGCTTCCTTCATTAAATACCGCATGTAAATATTTAATGCATTCTGTTATAGCTCAGTTACAACTTAGTTACAACTTGGTAAATACTAAACTTCACTCGGTAGACATTCCACCTTCATTAACCAATACCGATAACCTTAGGGTTTACTGACTAGGTTCCTTAGGGTTTACCGACTAGGTTCTTTGCTTGATAACATAGTATAGTATTAACCTTTACAATTTACAACATATGTATGATGTTAAAACAATCTAAAACATCATGATCTCATCATTGTCTGACTCGGTAGTAGTTACCCATTGAATACCTTATTCATCCCCTTATTCATCATATTCTTTCCTGTGTCTTTTACCGACATCTTTATAATCTTCATATCATACTTCTCAAGATATGGCAACATCATACTAAATTAGAAAATCAATTTCTTGACATCAATGAGAAAATAATAATATCAAGATAGTAAAACATCTTTAATCAGTTATATCCATAATCATCAACAACCTTCTCAATATCCTTATTGAAATGCCAATAATCTTTCATCGTCTATTATAATGCAATATTGCCAACAATCTCCCCCTTTGGCATTGATGGCAAAACCAATTGATTTGACCTTAAAAGATTCGGATTGTTGTGATTCTAAAATGCTGAAATGATCTCCCCCATACATTAGACTTCTCTTCTGTTTTCAGTCTTCATTTCAATCTGTATTCTTCTCTCAGTCTTCTCCCCTGATAGGTCTTCTCCCCTATATTAGTCTTCTCCCCCTTTGGTAGGTCTTCTCCCCCTTTGACAACAATTCCAAAAAGTAAAGAACTAAAACATAATTTCTTTCTGTAAGAAATTATTTCCTGCTATTGTGTATCAACTGAGTCTCGGTCAGAGAATTAGTCTTCAATTCATGTTCCCTGTAATATTTCCTTTATTAATTCCTGTACACCTTTAGAAAACATCCTAAAGGGTGTAAATCAGCATCAACTCTTAAAAGATATTCAATAGAGTCATTGGATTGATGCTTTCACCGAACTCAGTCAGTGAAAAGAAGATAGGGGTAGGACCCCTAACTTACTTCTGAGATATTCAAAAGTGTCCTTTGGTAGTGGCTTGGTGAAGATATCTTCTATTTGCTCCTTTGTGCTAACATATTCCAACACCACTTTCTTCTCTTAAGCTTCTTCTCTAAGATAATGATATTTGATAGATATGTGCTTTGTCTTAGAGTGCATAACAGGATTCTTTGAAATATTAATGGCACTAGTATTGTCACATAATATAGTTACTGGTTCAGTAACTTTCTCATTTATACCTTCCAACAATTGTTTGATCCATGCAATGTTGGTACAATTCAGTGCTGCAGCAATGTATTCAGCTTCTGTTGTTGACTATGAAACACATCCTTGTTTCTTGCTAAGCCAACTCACTAGTCTTTCTCCTAAAAAGAAAGCTCCTCCACTTGTGCTTTTTCTGTCATCAATGTTGTCTACCCAATCAGCATTAGTATAAACTTTTAAATCAAAATCATTTTCTTTCTGATATACTAAGCCATAATCCTCTGTGCCTTTCAAGTATCTAAAAATTCTTTTGATTGTTGTCATGTGTGTTTCCTTAGGATCTGCAGAGAATCTTGCAACTATACCTACTACATGTGCTATGTCTGGTCTATTGTGAACAACATATTGTAGCTTTCCAATCATGGAATGGTAAAGTGTCTCATCAACAGATGTAGATTCATCATTCTTTGATAATTTACAGTTGGTAGTCAGAGGAGTACTTACTGGTTTTGAATCCTCCATTCCAAATTTCTTCAAGATTTCCTTTATGTACTTGGATTGAGTAATGAAAATCTCATTTTTCATTTGCAGTATCTGTAAACCTATAAAATACTTTATCTCACCGATTAATGACATCTCAAATTCTTTGCTCATTTCATTTCCAAAGTTCTTGCATAAAGAGTCATTTCCACAAAATATAATATCATCAACAAATATGGCTGAGATCAGTATTCCATTTTCAACATTCTTCATGTACATATTGTTGTTCTCACTTGTCCTTATAAAACCAATCTTAATCAAATAAGAGTGCAATCTTTCATACCATGCTCTAGGTGCTTGTTTCAAACCATATAAATCTTTGTTCAATTTACATACCTGATCTTTATTATTGTCTTCAACAAATCCTTCAGGTTGTTCAATGAAAACTTCTTCTTCTAATATTCCATTCAGAAATGCAGATTTGACATCCATTTGATATACCTTGAAATTTTTGAAAGCAGCATAGACCAACAATGTTCTTACTCCTTCAAGTCTAGCAACAGGTGCAAAAGTTTCACCATAATCAATTCCTTCTTCTTGAGCATAACCTTTGCAAACTAGTCTTGCTTTGTTTTGAATGACTTCTCCTTTATCATTTAGCTTGTTTCTGAAAATCCACTTTGTACTGATTACATTTTTGTCCTTCGGTCTTGGGATTAGTGTCCATGTGTCATTCTTCTTGATTTGATCAATCTCTTCCATCATAGCATTTACCCAATCTTCACTGTTAAATACCTCTTTCACTATTCTCGGTTCAAATTCAGATATAAAATATGTGTTTTGTCTCAGTTTGTTCCTTTTCATCACTAGATCATCCTTGTCTCCTATAATCTGACTTGGTGCATGATGTCTTCTGACATACTTGGCTAATACAGGCTCGGTAGGCTCTGTATGATCTTCTTCATCACTCGATAACTGGATAGTCTCTTCATTTTCTTCAACAGTCTTATCAGTAGGACTTCTCGGTTGAACATAGACAAATTCATCATAGTCTTCTCGTTCCTTGGAATTTCCTTCATCATTTCTTTCTGCAAATTCATCAATTTTTACATTTACACTTTCTACTATTTTGTTAGATGACTTGATCAGACATTTAAATGCTTTGCTTCTAGAAGAATAACCTAGAAATGTTCCTTCTTCACTTTTCTGATCAAACTTGTCATTTCTATCATCTTTATGAACATAGCATCTACTTCCAAAGATTTTAAAATAACTAACATTAGGTTTCTTATCATACCAGATTTCATATGGTGTCTTCAAAGTACCTTTCTTCAATTGAACTCGGTTCAAGGTGTAAACAGCTATGCTTATTGCTTCTCTCCAAAATGTTTGTGGCACCTTCTTTTCAATCATCAGTGTTCTAGCACAATACACAATAGATTTGTTTCTTCTCTCAGCTATTCCATTCTGCTATGGAGTTCTTGGTGCAGAGACTTGTCTTTTAATACCATGATCATTGCAGAATAAGTTGAACTCATCAGATGTGAACTCTCCTCCTCTATCTGATCTAAGACATTTCAGTTGTCTTCCTATTTCATTTTCAACTCTTGCCTTGTACCATTTAAACATTTAAAAAACTTCTAATTTTTCCTTTAAAAACATAACTGACATCATCCTTGAATAGTCATCCACAAATAGTATGAAATACTTATCACCATAATAACTTTGAACTTTCATAGGACCACAAAGATCAGTGTGCACAAGATCTAAAATTCCCTTAGAAGTGTAAGACTTACTTGTAAAGCTTGATCTCGTCATCTTACCCATCTGGCATCCTCGACACATAACATTCTCAGGTTTTTCAAGACTCGGTAGACCTCTTACTCTGTGCTTCTTACTTATTTTGATCAGATTATCAAAATTTACATGACCAAACCTTTTATGCCATAACTAGGTATCATCAATCTTTGCATACAAACACTTATTGTGAGTTGAATCAAGGTGAAATGTATTACCTTTTGTTTGTGTCCCGGTAGCAGCTAACTTTCCATTCTTGTCATGAACTTTGACAATTCCTTTCTGAAATTCTATTCGGTAACCTATGTTGTTTAGTTGTGCTACACTCAACAAATTGTATTTCAAACCTTCAACCCAATAAACATCATTGCATCTTGCATTATCAAGAAGTGTTATAGATCCTTTACCTCTTACCAGACATGGTGCATCATTACCAAATCTAACATAGCCTCCATCATAATCTTCTAATGTAACAAACTTGTGTTTATCTCCTGTCATATGATGTGAGCATCCACTGTCTATAATCCAAGAATCATGAGTGTTTATGTGAGATATTAGGGATTTTTCTTCATACGTTTCTTCATCTGAGCCATCCTTGATAGCCACATAAACCACTTCCTCTGTATCAGTCTCATCTGATTTATCATCGTTAGATTCCTCATCAGCTATTAAGCATGTCTTTCTATCTCTTCTTCTGAAGTCTCGGTGTCCTCTGTAATGATTATCTTTCTATCTGTCATCTCGGTAATCTCTCTTTTTAGTAGAATCTTTGTCTAGACAATTAGAAGCCATATGTCGTATCTTATCACAATTGAAACATTTCAAAGGTAGTTTTCCTTTATACTTACCTTTGCCTCTCGGTAACCTTTTGGATAATAGTGCTTCAAACTCTTCTTGCTTTCTGATTTCCTCATATGGTTTGTGTACTTCTTCCATGTTCTTCTGAAATCTTTCACTTGCTCCACTGTGATCTCCTTCAGATTACTTATACTTTCTTTCATTATAATCATTAGATTCATCAAGATGAAAAGAGCTAAATGCAGATTCAACTTTATTTACCGAAGATCCACTATTATCAAAGTTACTTAACTCAAATGCATGTAGCTTACCAATAGTAGCATCTAAAGAAACTAGCATATTAGGTACAGACCTCAATTCATTGATTGCAGAAACTCGGATTGCATAAGCTGGTAGAAGGGTTATCAACAACTTACTTGTTATGTCCTTTTCTTCAATAGTTCTACCTGCTCTTTTGATTTGATTGACAATCTCCTCTAGTCTTATACTGTACTGAGTTATGTTCTCACCTTCATTCATCTTCATAGATTCAAGTTGTCCTCTTAGACTATCTACTTTTGCTCTTTGAACATGTTCATCTCCTCCATATACTGATAGGAGCTTATCCTGCATTGCCTTTGCATCATTGCAGCCTTCTAGATCATTAAACTCTGAATCGGTCAATGCAGATGTTATTTCAATCATTGCTTGAATATGTTCTTGCTTTGCTTTTATCTCTTCCATAGTCGATGGATAGGTGGTCGGTGTAAAAAAATCATTCTCCAGATAGTATATAGCAAATTATCCAACTCCTGATAGATGTAGCTGCATTCTTTTCTGCAATGTAGAGAAACTTGACTTGTTCAGCTTCGGTGCATCCCTCTTATACATCTTTGGATCTTTAACTCAAGTGCCTTTAAACTTTTCTTCTGGAGTCCAAAGCTTTGATACCAATTGATAGTTCTGATACTTAATATAAGTACAAATCCAATAACCAACAAGATGAGAGGGGGGGGGTGAATCATACAAACTTAATCTTCCATAAAAACATCAGATTCAACCTCGGTAACATATATATCAGTAATATAACCAAAATTGTCAAACATGCAAACTCAAAAGCATATAAACATCATAACACCAGATTTAACATGGAAACCCAAATAGGGAAAAACCACTGTGGGATTTCGGACCCACTAAGAAATATACTCTTCTAGAGTATGCTCAGTTAAAAGAAAATCCTGTTAAAGATTACAAACACATTGCTAGATGTGACCTGGTTAAGGGATTTCCCTCGGATCTGTTAGGATCTTCACTTTGTTAGAAGTGACCTTGTCAAAGGATTTCAAACACTCAATCAAAATGTCACCTTGCTAGAGGGTTTACATATAAGACTGTCAAGTCCACTCGGTTAAGAGATTTTCTGTCACTTTCACAAAATAAAAGTAATAAAAATCTATTTGCAACTTCACATCTAAAATGCTAAAGCAGATTCCTATTTGTTTAATACAATCTAGACATAGAACTAATCTTGTCTATTTGTTGGGCTTCTATACTCTGTTATTCTAATAGGTCTTCAAGCTTCTGTGCTCGGTAATCACTATGTAGCATCCATGTGCATACACTTGCCCGCATACATTGTTTATCAACAGTTTCCTATTTATAAACAATTAGATAACCGCTTAATCTCCTTGATCACATTTCCCATGATCAATCATAGAAATTAGATCTTCAATCTTGTCTAGGTTCAATGCATCTTTCTATCTGAAAATGTTTTACCCCACCTTGGAACTTGCATAATAGTCTTGAAACTTGTGCCAGGGTATTGCGGTTCAATCTAAGTTGTAGATCTTCATGTCGAGTTTCCATTGCCTTAGATTCGTTAACAAACTTCTTGCATGGCTCACCAATCATTTGATCCGCTCCAGCTCATCAGCTTCCTTCATTAAATATTGCATGTAAACATTTAATGCATTTTGTTATAGCTCGGTTACAACTCGGTAAATACTAAACTTCACTTGGTAGACATTCCGCCTTCATTAACTGATACTGATAACCTTAGGGTTTACCGACTAGGTTCCTTAGGGTTTATCGACTAGGTTCTTTGCTTGATAACATAGTATAGTATTAGCCTTTACAATTTACAACATATGTATGATGTGAAAACAATCTAAAACATCATGATCTCATCATTGTCTAACTTGGTAGTAGTTGCCCATTGAATACCTTATTCATCCCCTTATTCATCATATTCTTTCCTGTGTCTTTTACCGACATCTTTATAATCTTCATATCATACTTCTCAAGATATGGCAACATCATACTGAATTAGAAAATCAATTTCTCGACATCAATGAGAAAATA